>NW_027210629.1:2882500-3405000 GCF_029030835.1 Brachyistius frenatus
CTTCTCCAGATATATTCCTGGTCATCAAGGTAATAATGACATAGCACCAATGACAAATTGGCTATTTTTCTCTTGGCTTTAAATAACCCAAATAGTCCTTGTCTCTAATTTCATTTACCCTGTAATTGAGTGCACACTGTACCTTTGTCAGCAAAATATGGATTCTTTGGGCGTTGAATGTGTTGAGCTGTTCTGATGACTACTTCCTGTCTGTGTTTCAGATTGAAAAGGTGCTGCAGCAGGGAGAGATCAGTGATTGTGCTGACCCCTACATAACATTGAGGGAAAGTGACTCGGCAAAGGTAGCGTGGCAGAGCAATTATTTCATGTGAACTTACAGGAGGCTGCTTTACATTTGGCCTTTTATCTTCCTCAAGCAGCATTAATCCTTACTCTGGGTATAATATCTTTTCTAAAGTTGAAGTTAATTTATTCTGGGTTTAATTTTTGGATAACCTTTGCAGAACAAGGACAAACTTGAGAAGCTGCGAGGCCAAGCGGAGGCTTTCTGCCAGAGGCTGGGTCGCTATCGCATGCCTTTTGCCTGGGCAACTGTTAATATCATGGAAGTCATCTCTACTGCTGCGATTGATCGTGATGTCACAGACTCTGACAGCTTGAAAGGAGGTGTGTGCAAGGGTATCTCTCTCTGTGTGTGTGTGTGTGTGTGTGTGTGTGTGTGTGTGTGTGTGTGTGTGTGTGTGTGTGTGTGTGTGTGTGTGTGTGTGTGTGTGTGTGTGTGTGTGTGTGTGTGTGTGTGTGTGTGTGTGTGTGTGTGTGTGTGTGTGCGTGTCTTTGTTTGACTGTAATACCTAGTGATCACTTTGCATTTGTGTGCATGTCCTTACATTGCATAAGCGTGTCTTCATCTTTGACTATAATTTTTCCAGGTAAATCAAGCAGCATTGACCGGAGAGCACAGCTGCCTAGGAGGAACTCTGAACGTTACAGTACTACCATCGATGAACATTTTTGTAATGTTTCTGCCTTCAAACCTGCCACCATCACTATCACCACCATCTTCAAACAGGTTGGACAGCTACCCACACAGAGACAGACAAATCTGTGAAAAATGTTATTTCTTTGAGAAACAAGATATGTACAGTATAAGACAAGCTTGTGGTTACAGCCTGGCCTTGTCTCATTCTTTAATCAAAAATGCTGTGACACATTCCTTCAATTTCTAGAAATGTTAAGCCGTGAGTTTTGTGTGTCTCAGGAGGGAGATCGTCTAGGTGATGAAGACTTGCTCAAGTTCCTGGCTGAGATTAAGAAAACCTCCACTCCACAGAGGAGAATAAAGACAATATCAGGTTATTTCTCATTACGTCTAAAAACTCTGAGATTTGATTTAATCTTACTTTATTAACAAAGAGTTTTACGAACTTTTGCCAAGAATGCATATTTCCCCAAAATGTAGACCTCTTTCTTCGATGTCTGTTTGTATATTAATATCACATAGTATATTCAGTGTAATGTATACGCAGGTCGCTGTCATGTGAATCTGGCTTTTGTTGCTTGTGCTCTTCCAGGTTGCATAAAACTGGACATGTCTCCAGTCCACGACACACCAGTGGCATGTTTGTCCACTGAGCTTATCCCTGTCATACCCGTGGCTGAGAAAAACATTCGGCCGATTAAGGAGGTGCTGGAGTTCCCTTCCAGTGAGGTTTATGTGCCTCACAACATTTACAGGTGGGTTGGAGGACATAATATATACCTGAACAGCCACACCCACCTTTAACATTTACACTTTAGGTATTTGTTTATGCTGTTTTTACCATAAATCTTTTTCATTTTATTTAAAATGTTTTTGGTTTAAATCGTTTTAAAAGGCTATGATGTATGATCTATTGTATTTAGATGTATTGAGAAGAGAAAACCACTTGTGTAAGACTTGCGACTTCACAGGAGGAAATGAAAACAAGCTTTTAAAAGACAAATCATTCATGGCTTGAGGTATAAACAGGTTTGTTTGCTGTTACAGATTGTTTTGTTCTCCGAAATACCCGAGGCAACGAGAACTGTCACGGTGTACTCATCACTCGTGAGCTGACATGACTTTGTGGCTTTGCTCCTTTCAGTGTAGTGCCTATTTTTAGGTATTTCCATCCAGGTTAGCTGTGAAATTACCGCATAGTTTAACACCCGTGTAAGCAGCGGTTTAATTCCACTTAACACTCAATCCTAAAATGGTTTTGTTTGTAGTGAAACATGTGTGAACAAGTTCCCTGCATGGTAATTACATACTGTTGCATTCATTCAGTGGAATCTGCAGTATTTCCCTGTATTCCAGGTTTCAAGACGGATTACTGTGTTGTATTAAACCCACAGAAGGTCACGGTAAATGTCTGGTTGTTTTGACATTTTCTGTGACATTACTGTCACCTTACTGCAACATTACTGTCACCTTACTGCTACAAAGATGTTGCTGCACAGACAGTGCCATCTAGTGCTGTCTATTGGAACTGCGTTCTTTTACTTCTATTGTCGCTGAGGTTTTGTTGGATGATTATTTTTTTCATGTATTAATTAAACAGAAAGTCTCCCTGGTGTTCTTTCTCTCACGGTGTCTCGGTAGGAACTTGCTCTATGTCTACCCCCAGAGGCTCAACTTTGTCAACAGACTGACTTCAGCAAGAAACATCACCATCAAAATCCAGTTTATGAGTGGAGAGGATCCCAGCTGCTCTCTGCCTGTGAGTGCTGCTGTTTAAAATCTGTAATTTCACAGCACTATTATAACCGTAAAATTGATCTGTCATAATTATTCAACTGCAGGTGCTCATTTTTGGAAATATTAAGCAATTAAAAGAATTATTCCGATTTGAAAGCAAGAAATCTCTGCACTTGTTTCAATAATCACAGGGTCACTGGTACAAATGAGCAAACCAGACAACCCGAGTCTACACAGATGTATTGTATACAAATTTATTATGTGAAGTTAAACTATATTTAATTTGTGTTTTTGTTTTTTTCTGTATCACATTTTAGGTCATTTTTGGGAAATCAAGTGGCCTTGAATTTTTACAGGAAGTCTACACCCCTGTTACCTACCATAACAAGCAAGTACACCTTACTGTTTGACATGATACTGTTTGTCATTTAAACAGTCTGAGTAAATGTCTTATTTTCCCTGTCTCACTCCGCCTCTTGGCTTCCCCTGTTCTCTCATCTCTTCCCGTCTATCCTTGTCTTCACCCATCTCTCTCTCCCTTTGTGTTGCCTCCTTTTATTCCTCCCTCTTTCTCTATCTCTAAGGTCCCCAGACTTCTATGAGGAAGTGAAGCTTGCTCTTCCAGCACGTCTCACGGAGAGACATCACTTGCTGTTCACTTTTTACCACATCAGCTGCCAGCAGAAACAGAATCAGAGTGGCAGCTGTGAGACACTCATTGGATACTCTGTAAGATTTTTTTTATTTTACTTTGGTTGTGTTTTCACTGGAGAAATATTTTTGATAATGTGTTATGTCAGCTGGAGAATCCTGATTTATAATCCTCATTTGTCATAGGAAGGAGCCACAAAACATTCTGCCATAATGTGTTATGTCTGACTAAACCATTTTCAGAATCACTTACGCTTAGCTGAGACACTGACTTTGCTGTTTGCCTCTGATTCAGTGGCTGCCCTTATTGAGTAATGACCGACTGCAGTGTGGTCAGTTCTGTCTGCCCATCGTCTTGGAGCGACTTCCTGTAAACTACTCGCTGCACACACCTGAGGTACACGCATCCACCTATTCTGTATACATTTAAAAGTCTACTCTGTCTGTCCACATCATGCTATGTAAAAGAGAAAAACTGTATTTTTTTTCAGATTACAGATATAATACAGACTGAACACGGACACATTCATATTTCCTGTGTCTTGTAGAAACTTCCTCCTCAGGTTGCTCCGGTCAAGTGGATGGAGAGTCACAAAGGACTGTTTAACCTCGAGATCCAGGCCGTGTCATCGGTACACACAGAGGTGAGTGATGGTTGAACACAACAACAACAACAACAACAACAACATAATGACTGTCCTTTGTGCTAAACCTGTGTCTCTATCTCTGTCTAAGTAAGCTGCACATCAATGCACTTAAACATACTACAGACTACTACTCTTCAGTAGAAAAACATTCGACCTGAAGTATTACAGGCAGTATTGGTGCTTATTCTTTCTCTGTTCCCCATAAAAATACCACTCTGTAACAAATCATCCTATTTCTCTCCCAGGACAACCACTTGGAGCGTTTCTTCACCCTCTGCCATGCGCTTGAGGGCGGAGCTACGTTCCCGCTGCGGGTCAGGGACGAGAAGATTCCAGAGAACAAGCTGGAGCATGAGCTGAAGCTCAGCATCATATCCCTGTCCTCCTCCAATTTAGAGCCTCTGGTACTCTCCCTCCATCTGGTGCTGGATAAACTCTTCACCCTCATCATGCAGCCCATGGTCATCGCTGGCCAGACTGGTGAGGAGTTAGCTTGTCTCGTAGCGAGGTCACTGTTGCTGATAATTTGAGCAAGACATTACAATTATAATAGGTACAAGCAATGAGTGTAAGGCTACAACTGACAATTATATTAACTTGTTATCAGTATTTGTCAATATTTTTTTTATTTGTCAATTTACAATATAAAATGTGAGAGAGTTGTGAAAACATCCCTGCGCAAAAGTTGTCTAATCAACTCACATTTTAGAAGTAAGAGCCAGTGAATGTTGCTCAATAAATAGCTTAGGAGCATTAAATTGTTTCTTTTTCTGTTAATGAACTTCTAGATGAATCAACTTATTGTTTTAGCACTAATTAATCGTTTTTAATGTGCAGTTTAATGTCCTTCAACTTTTAAGACAATAGCAATGATAGCATTTTATTAGTCCTCATTGCATTTTGGATAATATTTTGTTTAATTGCTTCGTTTCTATTCCTTCACTGACATGATAGGTCAAACATTTTAGTAAGCATATCTGTGATAAATCTGTGTTCTTTGTTCTGCAGCTAACCTGGCGCAGATAGCCTTCGAGTCAGTGGTGTCTATTGTCAACAGTCTTCATAACAGCCAGGAGCTGATCAGGGACCAGCAGGGCAGAAACAGCCTCTTGGCGACTTACCTGTACTGGGTGTTTTGCCTGCCTGATCTACCTCAAGACATGCAGAACACAGGTGCTGTCATAATCATTTATAAGTGTGCATTTGCTGTTTTTTTTGTTTTGTTTGCCTTTCCTGTCATATATTATTACAATATTTCAACAATTAAGAATTGTTTTTTTCCTTTTCGTCCATGAACATGTTTTCAGGTTCAGGGAGTGCGATACCTTCGGCAGAGAGCCGTTACAGCACCATGGGTCGGGCCACGGCTGCCACCATGGGCAGTCTGCTTCTTCAGTCCAGGACCCGTAGCAGCAGCAACCCGGACATCCCTGCTCCGCACACCTCTGCTGAAGATGCTGAGATCAAAAACATCCTCGCTGCCAAGGTACAGAAGAGCTAGAACCAAAGTTTCCCAAAACCAGACCTCTAAAATGTTTCTGTAAAACTTCAAAAACGAACCATGGTTTGCTGTCAATCAAAGAAAAGTGTTTTAGTCTTTTGCAGCCTCTCAAAGGAACTGCAGGTGTATAATATTCATGAAATACTATTATACTGTTATATATATATATACTGTTAAAGGTTGGATGTGATATAAACCTTTACTAAGTCTACCTAAGTTTTCACTGCAAGTCCATATATCACCAGCCTAATATATGGATTTATATATTTGACAGAAGGAAAACACACACACGGTACAGTATGTTAATATCCCAGCATGCCTGCTCACACATATAAAACAGCCATTTGCTATTCATCCCCACAGTACATTAGGTATTGTAATAGGCCACTAGACACCCACTTTAATGAATGCATCCATCACGTTCAATGTGATGGAACTTGTGTGTTTCCATCTCCAGGGCCACAACAACCCAGGCAGCCGCATGTCCACCTGCGTGGATGTAAACAACCATCAGAACCTCACAGGAAACACCCGGCCCTCCAACAGAAAGGTACACCTATTTTTAGCTTTCTCTTTTTTTCTCACTTTTATTTGTGACAATTTAAGTTTCTTTTACAAAAGAATGGGAAAGAAAAAAAAAAAAAAGAAAAGAAGCATGTATAACAAACAACAACACTGGAGAAACTAATGAGGTATACTTTTCTTCAATTGGTTTTGTGCCAGCATTGTCCTTGACTTTATCCAAACTGAGATACGACTGCATCTTTGTCATTTGAAGAGAATGTTATCCATTTCTGCCGTTTTCTGGTAAAGGTCTCCCCACTTCTTCAGGGAAAATATTTTTACATCACATATATATCCCAAATGTTTAAGAGTGTGGGGTTCTTTTCATACCAGTTTTTAGATATTTTTTTTTGGCAGACAACCATAAACATTTAAATACATCTGACATTTAGTACAACTTTTTGTTATCAATCCAACAACATCTTACTGTCCTTAGGAATCATGTAATTTGGAATGTCTCTAAGGGTTAAATAATGTATTTTCTCCAAGCATGGCCATCTTTTCATCTGGCTTGATGTGGGAACTATCAGTATTTTCTGTATGTGCCAACACCTCTTTTAACTTTTCATGTCTCTCACCGCCATTGTATGTGGTGTGAGAGATAATACACCACAGGTTCCTGATTAGGGTTTAAATCACCTTGTTGCAGACATTTGCATAAATAAAAAAACAGTTGTGAGGCTGCTTTGATTGATCTACTCTAAAACCAAACTGATATCCTTCTGGAGATTTCGGATGGCACTGTTGATTTTTTTCAAGACTTTTCAAGATGGACATTCAAGATGTGAATGGATACGTTAACACTGAGATTGATCTATGATTTATGAGAAATAGTTTTATTTGAAAGTTGGCTTACAGTTGCTTCTCACAAGAAACACTATACTGTAGGTGATCATTTTCACTGTTTATAGAGCATTTCCATGCTTTTTCCATAAGTTGTATTATTCTGTCACTGCAATCTTGTTTCCGTACAGTTTATTCTTAGAGAAACGTATTCAAATTCACAAACTGAAACACAGTTGTCAATTATAATGCTGTGGTGTACAGGAGATATGAAGCATCAATTAGTTTAACTTTCTGAGTTTAACCTTTTATGTTGCTATGAATACAGCTAAAATCTTAGTCTACGATCTCCAAGTTATTGCAGAGTTTTGGAACTGGTTGAATCAATGAGTGCAGGTATTTGACTTTCATATTGTGGAAAGGATTTACCCTGCAATGCTTAGGTAATTGCTGTTTATGTTTATAACAATAATTTACAATTTGGAGCCTCTTTGGTAAAATAAAAAAGGGATTTCAAAGTATTTTTTTGTACCACACTTAATTAAATAAAATCTAAACTCAAAATATTTTACATCTCACCTTTAGGACTATGTATGTATTCAACATTACTCAGACTATAAAACATCCTATTAAGAAGTAGAGCTGTCAGCCTCCAGTTCCCTCTGTTAACCACAAGGTGGGAGTGTGACACTGAGGACTTCATTGTCGTCGTTAAGGTTTTGGTGACCATTTATTTTTGTGTGTTCAAAGCCCAGCCAGCATTTTTAAATGAATTTATAGTGATATTCAGTGATGCTCTATTTGATCAAATATTCTCTATTCCATCAGCTACCAAAGGGAGGCTGGCTCGCTCTACAGTTTGTGTATTTTCTCTCTTGCAGCAGTTTCACGAGGAGCTGGCTCTACAGATGGTCGTCAGCACCGGGGTCTGCAGAGAAAATGCATACAAATACGCCTGGTTCTTCTTTGAGCTGCTGGTCAGTGTGATTTAAAAACATAAATAAAAATTCGATATATATTACAGAGGTGAATGTTTAGATTGACACTTGGCTGTAAAATAAACAATTAATGATAAATGGGTGAAGTAATAAACACGACTCATAAACAATATATGACCTCATGGCCACACACTTTAAAAGATAAATGATAGTAGTGCTGTGTGATTAATAAAATGTCAAAATTATCATGTTGCTCAATAATTTATTTCCTGTTTGCAATTCAGGTGTATCATCACTCGCATTCATATTCAACCCCTCAATTTATTCTGCTTATTTATGTTGCTGCCTTCCACCTCACTAGATCGCTTAGTTTAGGTAATTAATTGCATATTTTGTAATTTGACCCAAACATCAAATAAGGATATAAACTGATGATAGGTAGTCAAAAGTTGCTCTTTTATTGTCAAGTCTCCCTTTTTATCAAATCAGCCGAACATCTTTCAGGTTCCTTGACAAAATAATGAAATTGCTTGGAAATATATCGCACTTGCATTCACTTTACATGCACTGTTGCTTATGTGCACTGTGTGCTTAATGCATGCCATTGATAAATCCCATGTTTTATGATTTCTTAATCATAGTTGTTCCATGTGTGATTGCTTAAACAGGTGAAGAGCATGGCGCAGCATGTGTCTCAGCTGGACAATAACAATGTTCCTCGAAGAAGTCGCTTCTCCGACCGATTTAAGGATGACATCACTACCATCGTCTCCGTGGTTACAGCTGAGATTGGGACCATCCTTGTTAAACAACAAAAGGTAAGAAAAATGAAGATGCTAATCATAAACTAATCGTATCTTGACCAGATAAAAACTTTGATCCCAAAACTCTTTGACACAGCTTTTGTGTACCTTCTATTCTCTCTGGTTGGGTAGAAGCAGCTGTAACCTGAGTGGACATGTTGTAAGTGTCCTCTAAACAACAGGGAGCTGGAAGTGCTAATTATATTTGCCTCTGTGGTATCAAAAGCTGAGCTTGCACAGCTAGATGCTCGGCAAGATCCACTCAGTGCAGCTCACTGATTGCTGTTTGTTGACTGTTGTTTTAGGAGGTAGAGCAAGCAGAGAAAGTCAACATCAGCCTGGCCTTTTTCCTCTATGACCTGCTGTCTCTCATGGACCGAGGATTTGTCTTCCAGCTGGTGAAAAACTATTGTAACCAGGTAAAATAACACTGATAACAAACCAAAACCATTTAGCATGTATCTTTAAATATATGAATTCAATAAATTCTCCTGTTTGATTTTTAAATCTCAAAGAAGACACTTTCATGAGACTTTTTGTCTTCTTAATGCATTTATTTTAAATTACTATAATCTACTAATTGATTATTTATGCTTTCTTTCTCCTTTAAGATGTCAGCTAAGAGTGTTTCAATGCCGACACTGATCAGCATGCGTCTGGAGTTCCTGCGAATCCTGTGCAGTCATGAGCACTACCTCAACCTGAGCCTCTTCTTCAGCAGCCCTGCCTCTGCCCCCGCCTCACCATGTCCATCCATCTCCTCACAGGTCTGACCTCTGGCCAGTCAAACTTTTGTGTTTAATTGTAATTGTTTTATTAATTCAAGTTTAATAATGCAGCCTTAAAACAAAAGGTTTGACTCAGTCGGGTTTTTTTTTTACAGCATACAACACGCTATCTTCTAGGACCTAATTCTGGATCAGAAAAATCATCATGGTTACAAATATGATAAAAACATTCAAGTGAGGATGGTAAATGTTTGAGCTTTCATGCTTTTACATGGCCATTTAAGAGAAGTGCGAGGATTATTTAAACGTTTAGGGAATCAATTGATAGACGACGTGAAATTAGATGGGATTCAGCTTAAAAAGAGTTGTTTTAAAAAGTACTTTATTTTCCTGTTTCTGTCCGTGCCCTTCTCATTGTGTCGGTTTCTCCTTCATTTCATCTTTCTACTCAGAGTTCCGGTTCATGTAGTTTCCAGGAGCAGCAGAGGATCCTGGCGCTGTTTGAACTGTCTCAGGAATTCAAGCAGCAGCACTACCTCACTGGTCTGCTACTTACAGAGCTTAGTGCTGCGCTAGACATGGAGTCTGAGGGGTATGCAAGTACAGATACTTTCAAGTTACATCCTATAACTTTCTCATTGCCTTGCTTTTTAAAGGCTGTAATATAAAGTTCTTTTCAAAGTTCACCTATAGAATTTTTAATTTCTTCGACATATTTTTACATATTCTGATTAAAAAACAACAACAACAACCCGAATAATGTCTATAACCTTTGTAATTATTTGAAAACCGTATGCTTTTATTTAACGATGACACTTAAAATTTGTTTACAGGGGAAAAGTCCAGAGAAAGTCCATCAATACCATCTACAGCCTGCTGTGTTCACATGATCTTGACCATCGCTGTATTAAACCTGAGGTCAGAGCCAAGGTGGCTGCTCTCCACCTCCCCCTGGTGGGCATTATCATAGACTCCACCAACTACCTGGATTTCACAGGTACATACTGAACACACACAAACTTGTCAACTTGTTGATCCATAAAGATCATGTCATACTATTTCTTTTCAGAATATAAACTCGATAGATGAATATAAATAAAGCTTAATTTGTACACCTAAAAAAGCAAACAAGACAAGTGATGATGGTTTGTGCAGCTTTTGTGACGTTTTTGGGAGAAAGATGCAGTGGTATTACTATTGCACTGCCCTTACTGATAATAAAAAGGGGAAGAGGTTAAGGACTTTCCTCTAATTAGCAATCCATCATGCTAAATGGTGTGTAACTTCCATTCCGATCTTTTTTTTAATCCACCAGTATTTTAACTATGTTTATTTCTTATTTATTGCATGGTACTTGGATATTAGTACATCCAATCCTCGCCCTCTAACCCCACATGCTATTAGGGCTGGACTCTTACATCTGTTTTAACTCTAATTAAGACGCAGTAATATCACAGTCAGACCTGTGTGCTGCAGTCCTCCTTCTGTTGAGCACATATGACTCCCGTTTGTCTCCGTAGTTTGTGACACACGCGGCGGGAAAAACAAGACGGGTGGACCTGACGATGACCTTGAAAGTGTCCCACCCATCAATCAGTCTGTTGCCATGGCGATTGCCGGGAACCCCTTCAACACTCTGGGACGGAATGTTCTCGTTTCCATGGCATCCATGGTAAAATTTGGCCGTGTGCTTAATTTCTTAATTTGAAGATGTTAACAGGTTATAGTTTGCTTTTTTTTTTTTTTTTAAGTTCAAAAGTGTGTGTGCGTGTGTGTGTGTGCGTGTGTGCGTGTGTGTGCGTGCGTGCATGTGTGCGTGTGTGTGTGCGTGCGTGCATGCGTGCGTGCGTGCGACTGTATCTGTGAGAATTCTGCTTCCTAACAGGTGAGCTGCACAGAGGCAGATTGATTAGCTGTCAGAGCCACACACACACTTCATCCATCCTAAAAAATCACACACACAAACACACACACTTTGACACGCACGCACGCACACACACACACACACACACACACACACACACACACACACTCACACCTCTGCGGGAGATGGTTTATGGGCAGGCATTGCCATCATAAGTGAACAGGGCCGTCCTCCCTGACAAACACATCCATCAAATGTAGCTACAGCAACAACGCAGGCACCAAATCTGAACACGGCTCTCTTCCTCTTTTTCTTTCCAGGATTTGATTCAATTCCTTGTATGTTGTTGCAAAAAAACACTTGTGGAAAAAGTGATTTTTCATACGGCTGAGCCATTGGTCTGGTATCCATCACAAATCCAAACATGGCTGCCACAGCACTTGTACCTCATTTTCAGGCGGTTCCCCATCAAACAATGTTTTTGTGAATCTTTTACTCATAGCAACAGAACAGCTTTTTCACATGAAGCATATTTTCAATAAAAAGGTGGTGTTTTTGATCACATGCTACATGGTTTGACGGTGGCTCTGGTGAGCCTCACTCAGTCCTGCTATGAAAGAGAGACCTGGAAACCAGGTTCTCGGTGGGACAGCCAGAGCACTAGGAGGTTAATGGCTACATTTATCAAAGCTGCCACACAATGAAGCAGCAGAGGCCGTCTATAGTAGCGATTCATCATCACACGAATGAAGGTAAATTAATCTGCAGTAGATTTAACGCCTGTTAAGATGGGGAATAGAAGCATACTTCACAAAAACCAGTGTGAAAGAATTGGCCAATCATGTTTGTGGTTTAGAGAACCTTGTGAGTGACATACTATTTGTTTGTTAGATGCACTTATTCATGCACAGTGTAGAACCCAACGGGTAGAGCACTGACAGTGTTATGTATGTGTTTTTAATGACGGTCAACAATGATAAAACTATTTGAATTTGTTGCACAAGAAAGCATTTTGGATTTTGTTTTGATACACACTGAATCTAATTACAGAACAGCTACACACAAAACCTTTTTTAATCTCTGTAGATACTGCAAGTCTATTTTGTATGTATCACTTTTTCTGTTTGGTAAATTTACATCTGGGATCTACTGCAGATGCCTGCATGGTTGTTGTGTTTCTCTTCATTGTGGGCTTCATTATACTGTATCATAAGCATATCCGTCTTTGTCTTCTCCATCCTCAGCAAGGTAAATCCGTAGCCACCCTGGCAGCAGACACCAGTCGCCACCTGTTGGTGTGTTTCCTGTGGGTGATGAAGAATGCAGACAGGAGCCTGATTCAGCGCTGGACTATAGATATGCCTCCCTCGCAGCTCAACAAACTGCTGGATCTCCTCACTATCTGTGTGTCATGCTTTGAATATAGGGTCAGTTTTTGGCAGTTTTATATCACTACAATTGCACTATTTTGCACTTAGTTGTGTATTTGCAAATCTTGTCCGCATGGTTTTTTTTCATAAAGAACCCAGGTATTTTACCTGGTAAATATGTGTTTTTGTGTGTTTGCAGGGAAATCAAAGCAGTGACAAAGTGAGCACCCAGGCCTTACAGAAATCTCAGCAGGCCAAGATGCAGCTGGAGGAGGCCCTGCTGAGAGGAATGGGAGCCCGTGGGGAAATGATGAAACGAGTTGGAGGTAATGTATTTCCTGGCACTTGAAGAAATATAGCTTGGAATTGCTTTTCTGTCAAATTCAAATCTGTGGTATTTAAAAGTAAAAGGAGCACTCGGATTTTTAAAATCGTGTCAGTTTTTAAAAAAAATGTACGGCCAGCAAGTCAATGTAAGAACCAATTACAGATTACAAAGTTTATGCCTGGGCACTCTGAGTGTTGTGATAGTCAGGCATTTTATATAACTGATGTGCAGAATTTTGGATATGGGTAAACTGTAAGAGCACTGTATAAATGTGTAAACATTTGTTATTGTGTTAATATTTTCAAGATTTTCTTTATTCTTTATCCGATTTTTTTTTCCACTCTAATCATTAAATTTTCTTCTTGTATTGCAATAAATATTTGATCATAAATCTCCATGTTAATTAATTTACTGTTTGAATTCCTATTACACAGTTTCGCTCATAATCTGAACTGCGTTGTGGTTTCCTCATGATCTGTTTTCTTGAAATGAGTGGCTGCTTTGTATCCCTGACAGGAATGGACAGGACCATGGGTCAGAGAGAGAACTTGCGCTGGAGGAAAGATCTCACTCAGTGGAGACAGACCAATGAAAAACAGGATAAGTATGTTTTTGTTTCTCAGTTTTCACATTTTCTTTCTGTCCGTGTCTGTCACTCTCATCCCTGCCTCTCTTCATTTTCATGTTGTTGTTTTTTTACTTTCTTTTTTATCTCTTAATATATATCCCCTTTTCCCTCACCTTCCATCAGGACTAAAGCCGAGTTGGACCAGGAGGCTGTGATCAGTGGGAACTTAGCCACAGAGACAAACCTCATAGTGCTGGACCTGTTAGAAACCATCGTACAGGTCAGAAAACACTGTTCATTACATGGAACACTATGCAGTAACACTGTATGGATTGTTGTGAACATAGAGTACAGCACATTTATGCAATTATTCAGTTGCAGTTTCCTGCAATGCAATTAACTATTATATTGCACTACATTTTTTTTATTTATATTTTTGCAGCTGCAGAAGAAACTACTAATAGTGCTAATAATCAGTTTTTGTGCATGCATGATTGATATATCAGTAAAGGTTCTGATTGGTTATTGAAATGAACCCTGATATGCTTTCTTCTGGATGTTTGAAAGCACCAAGAAAAACTCTGAAAATGTCAGCGAATCACCAGATCAGAGCAGAAAATGGGTTGAAAGCAAGGATACACAAATGAACACAAATCTTAGATGCCATATAATGTCCACACATGCCACATGTTTTCGTCTTAGTTTCAAACGTGTCATAGACTGTTTATTGATCCATCTCTTTGTGACGTATTATCTTCTACATTTGCATTCAAGTTGGCTCCCAGTGTATCTCCACGTGCTGTCATTTGTCTCATATGGTTTGCTATTTTTTCCATCTGTCTCATGCTCAGGCGGTGCCACTGGCTGACTGTAAGGACAGCGTAGTCGGCGGGGTGCTGAAGGTGTTACTGCACTCACTCACCTGTAACCAGAGCACCACTTTCCTCTCTCACACCTTCAGCACACTCAGAGCGCTGGTCGTCAAGGTAGTTTCATTATGATGAAGTGTGTGTGTGTGTGTGTGTGTGTGTGTTCAATTTTGTAAAATTTAGGAGGTGGTGTGTGGGTTGGTGTGTTTACATGAACACTATCTGTGTAAATTAAATGTTCTCATTTGTTTGTGTGGGTGGAAAACTGCTGATACGAGCAAGCCAGAATTATTTATGTATGTGTGTGTGTGTGTGTGTGTGTGTGTGTGTGTGTGTGTGTGTGTGTGTGTGTGTGTGTGTGTGTGTGTGTGTGTGTGTGTGTGTTTCACCTTGTGCATCTGATGTTGCTTGTATGTGTGTGTCTGTGTGCAGTTTGGAGACCTGTTGTTCGAGGAGGAGGCGGAACAGTGTGCAGACCTGTGCCAGAAGGTGCTTCACTACTGCAGCAGCCCTGTTGATGAGAACAGGAGCCAGGCCTGTGCCACTCTCTATCTCATCATGAGATACAGCTACAGTAATGCCAGTGTAAGCATGCGCGCGCACACACACACACACACACACACACACACACACACACACACACACACACACTCACACTCGGGACCATGTAAACACATACCAAAGGAGGATCCTGTGTATGTGTTTGAATGGGTTATAAGGATGCAGAAACACACTCACACAGCAAATGTCACATCAAATTTTGTTTAAGTGCACATGAGAGTTCAGACTTGCTTATGATACATGTTCTCACGAAGAGGAGTCACACAGATCTTGTCCTATCTTCTCAGCTCTTCCTCTCCTGCTCAGCTTTAATGTCTTTTCCATGTCTATTTTGAGCATGCTGCAGAAAGTTTCTGCTGAAGGATGTGTCTCTAAGTAGAGAGCAGAGAGATATGTCACTGTCTGCCTCCCCATGTTCCTACCCCTCTTTAACTAATGACAGCCACCCTCCGTGTGTGAGTTTCGGTACATTCTGTATGTGTGTGTGAATGTGTAAAAGTATTTGTGCCTCAAGGGAAGGGAAAGAGCGAATGTGAAAGGGCCAGAAAGGAGAACATCATGGTGGAGATAGAGGAGTGTTTTCGACAGAGGTGAAGCAGTGATATACCGAAATGAAAAGGACAACACTGAGAAAAGACAGGTCTGAAGGATAGAGTATCTTCTTTCGTTTTCTCTGCTGGTTCGATAACTGCTGCTGCAGTCGATATTTCCTGTGTTTACAGTCTGTGCTCTTTAATGAAAGGCAGACACCAGTCTGTGGAACACACATAAAAACACACACACACGTATAGTATCTCCAGTTTAATGAGAGTATTTCCCCTCTGCGTGTCCCAGCGTATGTTTGTTTATATGGTGTATACAGAGGGAGCTGTGATCTGAATTAGCGTAGCAGCCGAATGACTCATTCACACAGAACTTAACCCTCCACCTCTTCCTTTGTTTATGTTTTCATCCCTTTATCCACCCTCGTCTTGCTGTCCGTCTGTCACACACTTTTTTCCTCTCTCCATCTGTTACTTTAATTTTAGATTGTTGTAATAAAAAGAGAAAATACCAGGTTTTCCTTCTACAAATGGAACAAATCACTAAAAGGATATACATGTGGTTAAAAGTTGTCCAGTTATGGCAGGTTTGGAAAAGAAAGGGGGCAGATGAGAAATAAAGAGAGACGGAAAGACGAACACGGGTTATATGTTGACTTAAGCTATCATTTAGGCTACTTTTCAGTGCGCACACACATGCACACACCGAGTTAGAGGGCAGTGATGGGTGTTTAGGCTCTGGCTCCATGCTCAGTTGAACAGAATGGGGCCGTAGAGATGATCCATGGGTGATTATGTCGCTGCTAATGGGAGATCATTTCCCGCTTAGCTGGTCATGCTGGAGATAGATGGGACTTCACACATACACGAGCACATTTCCTCTCCCGCGCACACACGCACACGCACACACACACACGCACACACACACACACACACACACGCACAGTCCTCTCTGTAGAAGATGGAGGGGTGTTTATTAGACCTGTTTTCTTGGACAGGTAATGTGAAGGATGGAGAGACAAGGAAAAAGGAGACAAGGGGCAAAACATGAGGAGAGAAACTAAGAAAAACAGATTTTAACATGGCGGTTTTTAAATAACTAGCATTAACTATTACCAGTGTTTCTTGTTATCCTTTTCCAAGTACTTAATAAGGTATTTGTTGCAGCTCTCTTATTCAGTGTTCAGTGTTCTTATTCAGTCTGTCAAATAGAGATAAATAATTAAAATGAACATGGAAATATAGGAAATATTAGGACACCTTGGATCAGTTTTAATACCATGATAGATAGTCCAACACACAGTGAACAAAATTATGTATATTACCGGGCATTTCTAAAGACTATCATGGAATTATAAGTAATCTATTTTTTTTCAAGAAATTTAGAAGCAAACAGTGGCAGAAGAGGAAATGTTTGCATGTTTGCCAGCAGCATTTGTCTGATGCATGTTAGTGTGCCTTGTCTAATCAGTGGATGTATTTTTTTTTTTTTTGTGTAGCTTGCAGGGAAAGCTTTAAAAGAAAAAGAAAGTTGTAATATTATCTTGTGTAAATCCATATGTGACATATACACTGTTTTATTATATGATAAACACTGCAGAATACCAAACACAGTCTGCTTCACTGCGCTCCTCTCTGTCTTTGTCAGAACTTCTCAAGAGTGAAGATGCAGGTCACCATGTCTCTGGCCTCACTGGTTGGCAAGTCATCAGACTTCCAGGAGGAGTACTTGCGACGCTCACTGCGCACCATCCTGGCCTACGCAGAGGAGGATACTGAGATGCAGAACACTCAGCTGCCATCACAAGTATAAAATAACACAGTCACTCACGTCAACAGCTCTTCTTGTTACATGGCTGATGCTTTTTTTTTCTTTTTTTTATATAACCTCCAGCTGGCCTCTTGTGTTTTCTGTATTTTCAGGTGAAAGAGCTCCTAAGAAACCTTAACAGTATTTTGTCCGACACAGTGAAGATGAGGGAGTTTCAGGAAGATCCAGAGATGCTCATGGACCTCATGTACAGGTGAGAGACCTAAAGTATCCTCTGTAAAATCCGGACTCTCATGTCTTTCTCTCTCATCACTCTGTGGCTTCTCCCAACATTTCACTGCTGGTTCCTATTTCTCTGTGGTCTGGGCTGTTTTGCCTCTATTTGCTGTCCTCGCTATGGTAACCATGTGGTAGCAGTTTAGTCTTCTGATCTGGCTTTGTGTATATGCAAATGCAAACAGTGTGTGTGTGTGTGTGTGTGTGTGTGTGTGTGTGTGTGTGTGTGTGTGTGTGTGTGTGTGTGTGTGTGTGTGTGTGTGTGTGTGTGTGTGTGTGTGTGTGTGTGTGTGTGTAAGTAAGTGAACACGAAGTGGAAACACCGAGACAAAGAGAGCATACATGTGCTGTTGTTGATTTAGGCACTTTACCTCAACATGCTTCAATGTCACCTACATGTATCATTTGTCATGCACTGCTCTGTTTGGGTTTTGGTCGCAGTCACCTGGTGAGAGTCTAACAGCTCTGCAGAACGACCTGTTAGCTTTACCCACTCACCTGCTCTCACCTGCACTCACCCCGACACTTACCGCCAAGCTTCCAAACACAAACAGGTCATTGATGCACAAGACATTTGGTCTCCAGATGCTTGAATTAATTTGAAAGTAAAGCACAGTGACTCACCTGCTTTATGAAAATATATCATTAAGAGTGTTTTAAATTTATGCCCGTGCTGTTAGGCCAATGACGATCCATTCATTTCACAAACAGGAAATCATGTTTCATATTTTCTGTTGCCCATAAAACACAGTAACCCACTAATCCGTCGAACACTGCTGCACTCACGCTCAGATTTTTGTTGTCCACATGTAGACATATTTTTATACATATGTCATTAATTAATAAATTGACCTACTTCAGTTTGGTTTGGGATATTATTTGATCACCTTATATGTTGTGTTACATATCATTATTGATATACAGTACATTTGTTTATAATATTTCCTCAAATGTATAAAGCTTTATTTGTAGTTTAGACTCTTTGCATTTTTCTCTGAGTTTGTCAAAATATATTGACATATATTGTATAAACATAATCTCTACAATTATGCAGCATCTTTAACTACCAGTTCACTTGTTTGTGCAGTCTGTAACAGTTTAGTCGGCCAAGTCGTTCTCAAGAAAGAGGTTTTAATCTTAATTAGACTTTTACCTGATTAAATAAAGGGAAAAGGACAGACAGGAAAAAACATGGCTCTCCTTCTCCTCCCCTCTCCAGGATAGCAAAGGGCTACCAGACATCTCCTGACCTCCGTCTGACCTGGCTGCAGAACATGGCAGAGAAGCACAACAACAGGAAGTGTTACACCGAGTCGGCTATGTGTCTGGTCCATGCTGCTGCCCTGGTGGCTGAGTACCTCAGCATGCTGGAGGATCACAAGTTCCTGCCTGTTGGCAGTGTCACTTTCCAGGTAGACAACATGAACATGGATATACATACAAAAATAACAAGGAACTATTAACAAACATTTGTTAAGACTGAAACTGAGAAAAAAAATCTGCAATTGCAGCCAGACAAAATAAGCATTCATCATTTGTTTGTTATAGCTGTTGGTTGTTTTGTTGAAAGGAGGCAAACCTTCCCCTCTACAACACACCAAAATCACTCATCTCCCCATGGACTACTTCCATATTTGGTTGTTCATGTCCAGAGGGGGGAGCTGTACACTCAAAACGTCAACGTATAAATATGATCCCCTGGTATCTCTGCTCAGCACAATGCCTTTGATGATGAGGAGAAAAAGGCAAATGTGCTCCTGTGGGAACATGTGAACAGTCTGTTTCCTTGAACTGAAAACAAACAGCTATAACAGTAACCAGGATGATGGTGTTATCGATGAGCTCTCTCACACACTGGACCTCTGTGGTGCTCTGGTGCAGCACACTCTAACCTGCAGAACTCAGCCACTCATTGATTGGATGGTCATCAAATTAGTTCCACTTCCCACTATAGGACATCTCCTTTTAAGCTATATGATTGATTATTTGATTAAGAGGGCTTGATTGGCTGACTGATTTTGTCTCCTCAGAACATCTCCCCCAATGTGCTGGAGGAGTCTGCGGTGTCAGATGACATCCTGTCCCCGGACGAGGACGGCGTGTGCTCGGGACGCTACTTCACTGAGAGCGGCCTGGTGGGGCTGCTCGAGCAGGCTGCAGAGCTCTTCAGCAATGTGAGACAATGAATCCTGTGCCCCAAATCCAGACTACACAAATTATTGTCACGTTTGGAGTATGAACTGAAAAACGTTTTAATGTTGTAACTATTACCTTAATGGTAAACGCTAAGACTAGCCAACATTTGGTTATGCATGTTTTCTGCAATCATTTCTCCTATATACCGTCTACTGTGTGTGAACCAGCGGTGATGGCTGTCTGTCTCATCAGGGTGGTCTCTATGAGGCAGTGAATGAGGTCTACAAGATCATCATACCAATCCTGGAGGCACATCGAGATTTTAGGAAACTGGCATCCACCCATGACAAACTTCAGAGAGCCTTTGATAACATCATTCAAAAGGTAATGACTATGTGGCACTACTTCATTTATTCAAATAAGGTTAAAGTAGGAATAAGAAAGACAGTAAGTAGACAGATTATTTGCAAAGTGGGAAAGCAATTTAGAAATCATTTCATCACCTATATTTCCTTATTCAATATTTCTCAAGTTGGTAAAATCTGTAGCTTTAAATTAGAGTTTGGATAATTAAGATCCTTGAAACTCAACATTATTGCTTTGTAAACATAAAAGGCTATTAAAGTAATGACAAAAATGACATTACGGGTGTCATACTGATTAGAGCAATTGTTTCCCTCCAGGGCCATAAGAGGATGTTTGGAACCTATTTCCGGGTGGGTTTTTATGGGGCCAAGTTCGGTGACTTGGATGAACGGGAATTCGTTTACAAGGAGCCCGGGATCACACATCTGCCTGAGATATCACACAGGCTGGAGGTACGAGAGAGGAAAATGTGTACGTGTGCACGTGTATGCCTGCTGTGAATTAATGTGAGACTGAGGTGGAGTGAAAGGTGGAATATGGTTCCTGGATGAACTGTTGAAATCTGGTAATGACTGAGAGAATTTGAGTGAACAGAATGACAGAGTGAAAGATTACAAATCATTTTTTAGTGATTTGTAGAGAGCTTTGAAAAATTCCCTGTTTCACATGCTTAGAAGGAGAATACATGTCACGAGTGAAACGACGTCAGTATCATGTTAAAAATATATCAGGGAATCAGTTGCAACTTATTTCATGCCTTTCAGTATTCTTTAAACATTTTATTCTTAAACAAATTGCCTTTAATAGCAATGAAATTGGCATAGAAATAATAAAATACTATGAACACTACAGTATAACCACATCATTTCCCCCACTCCTAGAACTTCTACAGTCAATGTTTTGGTGATGACGCATTGATTATGATCAAGGACTCTACACCAGTAGACAGGACACAACTCAACCCCAATAAGGTAGGTAACTGTGATGTCACACTTCTGATTGGTTACATTTGATATTTACATGATCAATACTAATATAATGTTGCTAAGATGGGAAAATAGTACATTTTGGATACTTTTATAATAATAATAATAATAATAAACTGTATTATTTTTCATACAAGAAATGCAGATTAAATGACTTTCCAGCAGGAAAGTTACATGCAGTGCTCCACATAAAAACAGATATAAAGGAACATAAAATGTTGAAATGTAATTAAAAAATAACATGCATAAGTAAACAACTTTATGCTCGCTTTAATAGCAAATATGAAGCAAAATTATGATTTATATGTAGCATTATAAATAGCATCATAGCAATAGTATTATGAATACCAGTTGAAGTATGAATATTCGTTGGAAATATGTGAAGTTTTAGAATGCAGGACTCAAAATTTGCAAATGATTTGTGTCCATGTTAACGGGCAGAAACTGTCTTCATGTAATTTAAATAAAACTCCTGTCATATACAGATGCAGTGCAATTTACTTTATTTCCTAATGTAGACATCTTATGTATAGAAATTGCTCATTTAGATTTAAGTAGAAACAAACAGCTGCAATACATTAAAAAAAAAACTAACTATGATGCATTTTTACTTTTGGCTGCTTTGCTGTATGTATTGAAAAGCTGTTCGGAGAAGTGAGCGGATTTTTGTGCACACATCAGCCAGCTAAAAATGAATAACAATAATCCTAAAATAAAGATTAGTCCAGTGGGTAGGAATGCAAAAGTCAGTGGAGGACAGTTTGAGTAGACGCTGCACTGATGTGTCTCACTTCATCATCTCTCCTGCTGGCTGAGGCTATAAGGGAAAGAAGCAATTTACACTCTGGTGTTGGCTGTTGGCAAAATATAGAACGAAACTGATAATAAACTAAAGCCAGAAGCACAGATTTTTTTTTTTTGTCGCAGTGATAGCCTGGTTTTATATATATATATATATATATATATATATATATATATAAAATGAAGCACCTCTCCTCTCCAGGCATATATCCAGATCACATATGTGGAGCCTTACTTTGATGACTATGAGATGAAGGACCGGCTGACAAACTTTGAGAAGAACTTCAACCTGCGGCGCTTCTTGTACACAACGCCCTTCACCAAAACTGGACGGCCTCGGGGTGAACTCCACGAGCAGTACAAGAGGAAGACCATCCTCACCACCATGCACGCCTTCCCCTACGTCAAGACTCGCCTCAACGTCATCCAGAAAGAAGAGGTAAGTGACAAACACATGGTGTGGAACATCTAGCAACTTCCGAGATGTCCTCCGCACCAATAATATTGCCTCTTTTCTGTTTCTCAGTGTGACTTGACTCCTATTGAGGTGGCCATAGAGGACATGCAGAAGAAGACTAGAGAGCTCGCAGTTGCCACACATAGAGAAAAACCTGATGCTAAGATGTTACAGATGCTGCTCCAAGGCTCTGTGGGCACCACTGTTAACCAGGTAATGAACACTGCAGATATTTTTGTGAATGACAGCATTGATGCCGTTTTGTGCTGCTGTCTGTTAAATGATCGCCTCACATTTAACCCAATGAAGGCTGTTCTCCTGAAATGATACTCTGCTTCACACATAGGCCTTCACCCACCCCCCCCCGACAGTGCTGTCTTAAAATGCAAAGGGAAATAGGAGAATGATTTACCTCTATTTATGTTATCACATTTACAGTTTCTATTGTAGTCGCAGAGTGCAGGTGGGAGACATGACAGTGATCACACATCAAAGCCTCCACCCCATTCATAACCCCTAATCCTTCCTTTGCTTTTCCCCTGATTTAGTTAAAACGTCAATTCATGGCGCCTCTTCCTTTCATGTCTCCGCTGCATGGCGTGCTAAACCGGAGGTCCCTTTGATCTGATAGCTTCCAGGTCCTGCCAGCATGGTGAATGTTGGAGTAATGATGGAGCTAGCTATGGCGTCTCCGCTCCCTCCCCCTATGCTTTATCTTCCAGCGTCTAATCTGACAGGTCCTTCGCTCCGACCTGATGGTTGTATACATAACACTAATGCTCAGCAGCTCCGTAAACATATAACTCTTGACTGTAATCAGTACAGGAGGCTGGCTTTTCTTGTGTGGGTCCACAGCTCAGACCGAGGACTGAGGCCCAAGCCGATGCGTTTATGATGCTAATCAGAGCTGTTTAACTGTGGCTGTCGTGATGCAGGCTCTCTGCAAGCGTGCTGTGGTTTTATGATGAATATAAGTTAGGATAACAAGATCTCATACTGGGCAAATGGGAGCCAAATGGTGGGTGTATGCAGGGTTAGTGGTGACATTAGCCATGTAGGAGGTTAATCATGGCTCCTTCTCTGATCTGATCTCTTCCTCATGTTCTAGTTCTGCATCTTGGCCTTTAGCTGCATTAGGCATTCAGTGAGCAAGTCATTTAGCCTCGTCTGAATGAGGGGATTTCTTATCCCGCCTTTGTTTAAATGCTCCCAAACACTTACTCGCTTCCCTCTTTCCTTCCTCCTCTCTGTTTTCGGTTTCCCTTTCTTCGTCTTTCTGACTCGGTTTCTTTGTCTTTGTCCCTTTCCTCCTCTCTCCGCCCCCTGTTGTAGGGCCCGTTGGAGGTGGCCCAGGTCTTCTTGAATGAGATCCCAGCGGACCCAAAGCTCTTCCGTCACCACAATAAACTGCGCCTGTGTTTCAAAGAGTTTATAATGAGGTAAGATACGACCAAAGAGTCGCCACACTGTGACACACACACACTGCAGCAAAGTCATTCAAAAATGAGAAAAAACACCCCAAAATAAAATAATTAAACTTCATGGTGAGCAATAAACCTAATGGAGTTCAGCGGCTACTTAACTTGAATTTGCTTATTGTTTCTCTTTATTGCCATCAGTGGATGCGAGAGGAAAATACAGCATCTTTATGAGACTTAGCAAGAATGAAAGTGTTCTCCAGGATGCTCTGTGTATACACCGTCACTGATGTTAGTGTAGGAAGATCAAATGAGAGCACAGAAAAATGTGAGTGATGGAGTACGATCCCCTGCTGTTTAAGCAGAGTGTCAGTGAAGATGTAGAGATAGACGGTATAATCGCAACCAAACTACAAACCAGGTCGCAGTTAAATAAACTAAACAGGTGGAAGTAATGTGAACTGATGTAAACCATTGTGACAGGGGATAGTTTTTCATTTCCCACATGACAGTAGAACATATTATTCATCCTAATATCACGAAGCTATAATTCTTTTGAAATTGCAAAGGTTTGTTGTTCCCCAGAGTTTCATTATATTTTGAATATTCAGAACATAATTTAAACCATCCTACCCATGGCAGTGTGTGTGAGAATTTTTTTTTTCAGGAGCTGTGTCGCATTTGTGGGCGTACATGAAGTGGCGTGTGTGTCTTTGTTCGTGTGTGTGCTTTCATCTCATGGGCATGTGCCTCCAAAAGGTGGTTTTCATTTTTCTAACCCTCATGTCACATTCCAGCAGCCTCGATGGTTACAAGCCGGTTGGCAAATATTTACTGTCATTTCAGTAAGGTTTATTTTCTAAACCCAGGCGAGCTTGCATCGTGTGCCAATCTTCTCAACGGTGGCACTCGTAAAAAAATAAATTAAAAAATAAAAAAGCACTCAGAAAGACATTGTTTTCTAAGTTGGTTGTCCTTTTACCTACAGAGTTAAATGTCTCCCGTCATATTTAGTTCTGTAGGTGCAGCTCAGATTTCAAGCCTCACAAACAAACATGTCATCTGCTGTGCAACTCCTCACTCTGCTTCAAAACATCAACACTGCTTTTCAACAGCCTACTCATTACTGTGAACAGACGCAGTGTAATGTTCAGTGTAGATCTGCATGATCAGGCTGCATCAACATTCAGGCAGTAAGAATATTGCAAGTTGATTCAAAGTTTTAATATTTTCTCTGCCATGAAGTGTTTTACTCATGCTATATATTTGACACGAGGCTATTTGTAAGCTAATAAAAATATATTTCATTATGATTAGCATGGCATTAGCACCCTGGTTAGCCTCATTATACATTGTATATGGATATAAATATACCAGAAGGATTTTCACCTATTTCGGCCTTAGTTAAAGGGCAGATAAGACATAACAACATCATTTAGAAAAGAAGAGAAAGTTAACAGGAATTGTTTGCAGTCCAAAGACATTTTTTACCATTGCGGTATAAAGAGGGCATAACTTGAAGTGGTAGATTAAATTAAAACAGCAGCGGTGTACAATACAAACCTCGGTGAAAGAAAATGTAAAAAATAAAACGCACGATTTCTTCAAGACAACTCGTGACTGAAGTCAAGAGGAAGATCCTCTGCTTTTCTCTTCAAAGCTATTTCATTTGTTCTGCTAAATGGATCTCAAAAGCTCTCACTTGTTATAACCTGTGTATTGATGACATTTCTAAAATGTATTATCTTCTTTTTGCACATAGTCTTTGATTGGATTTGGACCACACAGTTTTAAGGACTTTCTTGAGAACAACAACCCAGAGAAAGTTTCCCCCAGAACTAAATAGGATGCAATGCCGTTTTTAGTTTGCTCTCACATCGGCAATATGAACTCTGAAATGACAAAGACACGACATAAACAGAGCGACTTTTGGTACAGGGACGTTCCTTCTGGGTGCCGCTTGAAGAAGTATGTTGTTTGCTTGATTGACCGGTTTCTCAGCCTGTCCCTAACTTTAGTTTTGCTGCTGTCTTGTCCCACCTCTCCTTTGTCTAGACTTAAATTCTATATGTTCAGTAACTGAAAAAGAGCATAGGCTTTTTTTTTTCCCAACCTGTAAGGGATTTTACAGAGCCAAGCATAAAGAAAACGCTGAAGAAAATGGTCTTATGTAGTCAATATATAAAACAAGGAAGATCCCTAAATATTTCAAATACTTATCAGAAGAATTCAAACAAAGCAGTCAAATAGAGCGCTATATATCAGTAGATGTTTTTATGACTTTGAAATCCTTTCTGGTCATTAATGCTCATTACCCCGCGTGTTTACTGTATACTGTTACACGACATTGCTGTTTCCACATTACCTCATTAAAAGCTAAAAGATAAACTCAGACATGTGTTTGCAATCATCCCCTTCTCCTTGATTTCCTGCAGACTGCTCTGTGTGTTGGCCATTACACATGTCATGATCGAGTAATGTGGGGAGAAACCACTTGCCCTCTGCTCTCACTTTAGCTCAAATCCTCTTTTTCTTTTTAATGAAGCATTGTCCCTTCTCCAGCACATGAGGGAGAGTAGGATTTTTAGTTGTTAGTCATTTGTGATTTGGAGTTTTACCACCGTGGTTTCATAACAACCTTTTGTGTCATTTAAAGTGCAGCACACTTTTTGGTGGAGGTACTTAAAAAAAAAAAAAATCCAAACGGCACAGTGAAGTTCTCCACAGTCAAATACATAGTTAACTCATTTAGAGTTCTTGTACGCAAAGGACTCGCATTTATGTCAAGTAGTGACCGAATGTAAGCATGAAAGAGTGCTGCGCATTTCTGAAAGGCTTGAGGATAGAAGAGGATTAAGGCAAGATTAGTTGGCACAAAATCATCATTGAAGCTGTTTTTTTTTTTTTTTTTTTACATTTGAGGACAAGAAGTAAATTCAATTCTTATTTTTTTTAATCTCATGCAGTGGCATTACGCTCTGTAACTGGTGCCACCCTGCTGTGCTATCTGTCCCGTAGGTGTGGCGAGGCAGTTGAGAAGAATAAGCACCTGATCACGTCAGACCAAAAGGAGTACCAGCACGAGCTGAAGAAGAACTACAACCGTCTGAGAGAGAACCTGCGGCCAATGCTGGAGAGGAAGATCCCCGAGCTCTATAAACCCATCATCAGGCCTCGGCTGGAGAACAGGTAAACGCAGCCACCAGGTCAAACAGCCAATACTGTTTTTACAAGAGACACTGAGGTGAAAAAAAAAAACACATATCATTGATCTTTTTATCACTCCGTGTGTTCGCTGACCCAAACTGTATTCGAGATCCATTCACACTGTCTCTGTCACCTCCACAAATACTGATAGCTGAACCAGTGACACGCTACACACAACACATGCACATACATGAGTGCCATATTGCACTGGTGTATTAAGAAAGACCGAGACTCATCAAGAGCTTTTGTGATCGACCGTGATCATTTTCATACATCTTGTATTATACAACAGGGTATTTTCCATGCTGAGGGATGTGCATGTGTTTCAAGCTTCCAAAGTTAGACTTTTCTATCAGTTACTGGTTTTTATATGCTGATGTGCACTCATGCATAGATACATCTGCAATCAGCTGATTTCTCCTAAGATAATGGCCTATCGATTTAGCAGGCTAGTTCTGATAAAATAAAAATAACACAATAAAATGTACAATACCCCCTTAATATTTTGGAAGTAATTATCTCATGTGTGGCCGTGTCCAACATCTGGGCTTTTGTGAGGGTACACAGGAGCTAATGGGTGATGCCTGCCACTTTTGGAAGCTCCGTTGTTTGGTGGAAATGGGTGGGTGGGGTTGGTGGTTGTATTAAATCTGGCATTTCAGGTTGAAAGGAGGAAGTAACCGAGACAGAAATTTCTATTTTCGTCCCTTCCTCATTGAAACATTTACCTCAAGTCTCTCCTACTGCCTGCCATGACTGCTCCACCTCCTACTCCACCTCCTCCTCATCATCATCATCATCATCATTTATTATGTTTTGCTTCTGCGTTTTCCCTGTCTTCCCTCATGCCACTGTCCTCTGTCTCTCACAGGGATTCCTTCAAACGTCTAAGTTTCCGCAGGGCTGGGGAGGAAAACTCCTGAGATGCCACAGCTCATCTGAGACATAGTGCTACAGAAAGGAAAGGGAGGCTGTCACAAAACTGGGGGAGGAAAAGAGAAGATAAGATGAAAGAGGAGGAAAAAGTGAAAAGGAACTGCTGGTGATACCCTTCCACTCCTGTGCTCTGGAGCAGTATATTGTGTCCACAATGGATTTCTCTAACAATCCAGCAGTGTCTGTTAATGTCTGCTGCATGTCCACTTTTGTGTTTGTTTGTAACGGGAGGCAAAAGGAGAGCGAGCACATAAAAGCAGGGAGGGTGTGGGAATCGCAAGCAAAGTGTAGCTTACGGAGCAATTCACTGTAAAATCTTCAGATGCTGTGGCTCTGTTGATTTCCTTTTTTTTTTTTTTAGATAACTTCAAGTCCTAATAATGCTGCAAACATTTCCTCTGGGTTGGTAAAGTAGCTCTCTCCAGGTCCTTACTGGCCCAGGGCTTGTATGTGTGCTGATATTGGCCATGTTCTGTTTGTATGTGTATGTAAATGTCTTCTGAATGGACGTGTGTTTCTTTCGATAATGTTTTGGAGCAGAAGCTTATGGTGCCATACTGAAGTCACTTTGTACTCAGTCGTGATAAATGATTCTGTTATGGGCTAAAGGGCCTCTGAAATTCCACTGTGGGCAATCTATGCATGACATGTGCCAGTTAGAGCAGCAAGAGTGCGGATGGATTTGTGCACTGGAAAAATAAGGTATAATTTCCTGTGTTAACTCATGAGGCCATTTTTGTCTTACTACTGTTGGACCAACAGTACCCAGGTATGGAGATACAAAAGAAAAAAAACAGTTTCAGGGCCCTACGGGAGGCTCTAGAATACACAGAATACTCAAAACCTTTTGTATATAGAAGAAGTATTGCATCAGATAATTACAAAGATGTTTACAAAGGTATGAAAAACTATTTAGAATTTTATTTTGTGGAAATGTATTTTCAGACAAATAACAGCAATAATGATGTTAATTGGAAATATTGTTCAGTAGGTGAGATTCAGTGTCTTTAACAATCTCTGTCTATGTCTACTGTTCCAGTAGGTTCTGTAGTTGTTTGTAAATAGATTGCTTCCTACGATATACACAGTGCCAAATTTAATTCCTTATTTACGCGAAAAATGGAGAAAGTCAACTAGAAATGCAATAATTTGAAAAGTCACTCCACACAGCTGTGCTCTGCAAAGCGAATCATGTTTACCGCATATGTCAAAGTACATTCCAGAAGAGAAATTCATTACTGCTTCAGAGTATTAAGTAGTGACAACATGATTTCGTGAGAGCTCCAAGAAACGGCTCATCTCTTTGGTGTTATGTTGCAGGTCGCACTGTATTTCGGTAATGCAAATGTACTTGGCAGGTTTGAAAATGGGTATACATTTTTATATACATTATTAATACGCATTTGAATATTGTTCGCTCTGTTTCTAGGTACCCTTCTTATTTATTAGCAGCCAAATGTTTTTGAAATGGCAAAATAAAAAAAACCAATACAGTGTGCTTGTTAACTGTGAGTATTGATTCAAATGTATACCTATTTTTGAAACATTCTGAAAGTTGGTGTTATAAGATACATTGGTGGCATTCAACGAGAGACTGCATTCATCAGTTTTTTTTTGTGATGTTCTGTTGTGTTTTATTAAATGTGGAATCTTTACTTGTCATGCATACATGCTGTTGAAAAACCTGAATAAAACTTAATATATGCACACTGTAACCACTTTCTTTAGTCACTATTTTCAAACTGATTGAAATTGAAAGGACTTTTTATATTTTATTAGGGCCCTAGCACTGGTGGTGCGAAAGCCCTATATCCAAGGAATTATCTTTTTTTTTCCGTTTCTTATTTTTCTCCGCAAAGAACTGCATTTTTGCTGGCTTTATCATATTCAAAAACTCATGAAAGTTGGTACACGCGTCTCTACCGGCGAAAAATGCCATATTCTACTGGAGTTGCGGACATTTTGAGCATCATGGACCGACCTTCTCCAAACGTTACAGGTGTGATAACAGCCCCGCCCTGAAGACACCTTTATGGTAATATTCACTCATAGTCATAGCGCCCCCTGGTGGCAACTGGAAATGACACTTTTCATACTTTCACATGCTACATCGAGGTGGTTGATCACATGAACCTAAAGTCGGGTCAGAATAGCCCAAACATGTCGTTGATGATATGTTGAGAATTTCGTTCGACTTTGTGAAAGGGCGTCACCGTGACAATGCGGCAAAGTTTGATGTCTCGCCGTGACACAGGAAGTTGATGTTTTAGGTCAAAGGATTCTTGAAACCTCACGAAACGTGGCACATACATCCGGGGTGGTGAGACGATACATCTCGTATGTGTTTTGCGAGTGGGCGTGGCCAAACGGCTCGCTAGCGCCCCCTAAACTGCAGCCCTGGCACGTAGTTTCATCTACATCCACCATCTCTGTCCTATTTTAACACTTGGGAGATGAAAAGTTGTTAAAAATAATTTGTTTTCGGCGATCGGTGTGCCCGTGGCGTGGTGGCCATTTTGAGCTTCTCGCCATGAAACTACAAGTTACTGTAAATCTTGTGTACATTGACCAACCTTCTCCAAACGTTACATCCCTGATAAAAGTCTGGCCCTGAAGACATCTGTATGGTCATATTTGCTCATAGACATAGCGCCCCCTCCCGGCAACTGGAAATTTAATTTTTCATTCTTTCACATGCTTCGTTGAGCTGGTTGATCACATGATCCTAAATTCCGGTAAGAATAGCCTAAACATGAACATAAACATGATGAGGATACATTGACAAGCCTGTGCGTTATCGTCACAGCGTGTCGGACCGACTTGAAATTTAGTCTGTGCACTCTTAACATGTTTGGAATTAAAGTTATCATAAGAATTAGTGTTCGACGATCGGTGTGCCCGTGGCGTGGCGGCCAAAAAGTGACCCAAAAGTCATGTTCAAAAAATGACCGGCATTTTCAAAGTCAAAAAAGACTTATGATTTTTTTTTTAAGTCACAAGAAAGGGGCTAATTGAACCCCTAACCGTCTAATTGAGAGGCAGCAGTGCTAACCACTGCACCATCTATCTTCCCAGGAGCTGAACAGCATTGTGACAAATCTTTGGCTCACTGCAACCTATAACTCCACCGTCCACAAATATTCATTCAAATGCGACCAAAATTGCCGCAGACATTCTTTGGATAGTAGATATACGTGTTTTCAAGGGGGTCTGCAGTGATCTTCCCGTAATGTGTAGTGTATGCAAAACCTTTTCAATTTCCCTTTTTCAAGTCCCCCGAAGGCAAGTCCTTCTAAGGGTAAGCCACTCGTGTTTGTACGTGCAGTCATACTAATACCAAACCAACCAAAGGTTAACAACAATACAAAACTCAAACAAAAAAAAGTCCAAAAGAGGCTTCCCCCCCCCCCCCCCATTGTGCATTGAGCAGTTGCCTCACAGTGAGAAGTAACTTGATGCATGTCAGTTCAGAAAAAGGTCATACTCCAAAAATATATTGTATAGAGTATAGAGTATATAGTATATAGTATAGAGTATATAGTACAGTATATAGTATAGCCAGGGCAATGAGGCTAAGTTTGATGTTTCGCTGTGACACATGAAGTTGATGTTTAAGGTCAAAGATGCTCCAAACCTCATGAAACTTGCGTCAGGCACCAACTTTCATGAGTTTTTGAAGATGTTAAAGCCGCCAAAAAAAAGGCAATTCAAAAAAAAAAGAACAATAAGGAACGAGATTGAGAAAAAAAAAACATTAAACTGCAAGCGGGAATATGCGTATGATATGATATGAATATGCGGGAATATGTATTCAGTATGCACGTTTTATGAAACAATACTGTTACTTAATAATAATAATATTTACTACGGAATTTGTTACTTTTAATGATGAAAATACAAAGTGATTTTAAAAGCGGGGAAGAGTCCGGGAGAAGAACTACATTCTGCTGTCCTCGCCTTAAAGTGACGTCATCACCACTCGACTTCGACATGCCGGATGCAGCCCCGTTGTACAATTCATTCAGGACGAGGGAGCACTTCTGATGCCAGCGGTATGTAGGCGGTTGTCGGAAAGTCTCGACCAACACACGGTCGGCAGCGGCGAAGCCGGTGGTTTTGCGGAGACGTCGCCGCTGCGCTTCGGACCGCTGAGTCCGTATTCATGACGGAGAACAGGACTCGCCGTGCAAAGTTTGTCCCCTCATGTCCTGCAGCCAGTTAGCTTCACACCGCAGTCAAAGTTTTCAAACTCAGAAGTGTTTGTGCTGCGTTTTGAATCACGTGGTGTTTACTGAGCTGTCAAGATCTTTCCTTCTCATCACTGCAGTAATAATAACATTACTAGAAATGTCACGGTGCTAACATCACTTCAGGTTCTTGCTTTTACTTCGTCTCCGGAGCCTGTAATTAAAAACAAAGATGAAGACTAAACCTTAATAACTGGACCGGTAATAATAATAATAATAATAATCTTAAAGAGTTTTTCCGCTTTGACTTTTACTGCTTCTGCTTCAAAGGTTGGCTCTTACCAGTTTTGCCAGCAAAGACTCTTGACTTTTTACAGTTTACACTTTAATAAATTAATCATCTTTAACCATTTACTACCCATATTTACTCCGCTGAGCCCATAACTACACAATTGAAAACTCTTTGAGCCACCATATTGTGTTCTCCATTTCCATCTCCACAGTATACAAAGCTGGAACAATCAGTCGATGAATCAATTTGTTTATTGATTGAAAATTAATCACCAACCATTTGGATCATTGATTAATCCGTTTCAGTTTTTTTCTGTTTAAAAAAAAAAAAAAAAAAAAAAAAAGAAGCTAATTCCAGCTTCTGAGATGTGAATATTTTCTGGTTCCTTTAGTCCTCCGTGATAATGAACCGGACATCTTTTGGTTGTGGACTGTTAGTCGGGACCAAACAGACAGACATTGGTCAACATTTTTCAGTTATTTCTTATATTTAAAGACTAAACAACTAATTGAGTAATGGATAAAATAATCAACATATTAATCAATATGAAAATAATAATATGTTTCAGGCCCAGACAGATATTTTTGTTATACGTACTGTAGCTTAGTCAGAGCTACAGTAGTCATATAGGTCTTTTTTTTTGTGTGGCTTTAACAGTAATGGAAAATACTTAGTTTTTTCTACTTTTGTTGCTGTACATATTATCCTCTCTTTGTGTCTTCTCATATTTTTATGAATATACTCCGCACTGAATAACCTCTGATGACTCCCCGCTGTAAACGGTAATTGCACCTCTGTCTTTCCAAGCCTGCATCGTGCCCCGAGCAGGCTCCACAGAAAGATTGTGTCAGCAAAAACTCTCAAATACAGCAGGAGAGCTTTCATACCGGCTCCTGCTGCAGACAGTTAGCTTGTTCTGGCACAGGCCTGAGGTGTCATGCTAAAAATGCTCCATTAATAGTGATCAAAATGGGATCGCGAAATTGTTTTCCTGTTTGGAAACATTTGCGGAATGCGTGAACAGACGGAGTTTGGCACTTGAGTCATGAGATGCAGTTGGGCCGATAGATAGACCCCGACAGATTTGGCTTCATCACAGTCCGCTGACAGAACGCTTAATACATAGACAGAAGTACGTAACCTCAGCCCACAGGAAGCTATGTACCATCAGCTAGTAGTTTTGTCTGAAATCCTCACACAGGCATTTACCCGATAGTAAATTTAAAAAAAAATGAAGTAAAAGAAAATATAATAAATACATGTTAATTCTGCTCTTACTTCTTAGGTTTATCCATCCCCTGCTCATCTTTATCTTTGTTAGTGTGACATGGAGCCAGATGGGGAACTAAACCCTGACACGGATGACCTTCCGCTCCGAGCCAATACGAACCACATACTCGTCAGGCATTATGTTCTGGACCTGACAGTTAATTTTGACAGCAGCGTCATCAGTGGTGGTATCGTTCTGTTCCTGGAGCCGTGTTCTGGAGGGAGGAGGAAGGCTGAGGATGACAGTGGAGCTGGAGCTGGTGATGGTGCTGAGACTGGAGGCAGTCAGGCTGGGTGTAGATTTCAGGAGGTGGATGCAGTGGAGGATGTCACAGAAGGACTTGGGAAGACTACAACAAGGATGGAGATGACGTTTGGTGGTAAAGAAAGGGACAAAGCTGAACTTGAGGCTGACGGCGACAATATTCAGTCTTCACATTTGTGGCAAACCACCAGTGGGGATGATTTCACCTTAGTGCTGGACTGCTGCGACCTTGATGTATCTAAGGTCGAAGAAGTGGACATCGCCTCTGTCTCAGCCATGTTGAGCCTCCCACCAGAGGTTGAAACTGAAAGGTCAGGGGTCAGTTCAGTGAGCCCACAAGCAGCTTTTATTCAGAACATTATCTCCATGCCCTCAAACCGATGGAAGCAGAAGCACCAGTTGTTTTCACTGTGTAGCCGTGCCCCTGGTGCTCAGGATGGCAGCTCACTGCATTTTCATAGAGACAGTTGGAGTCTGCAGGTGAGGAAGAAGGGGGTCACGTCACCTCAGGAGTTTCCCCGTGTCCTCAGGATCTGCTACGAGACGAGACCGACAGGAGGCTCTGTGAGGTGGACCAAAGACCAGGACAACAGGTTTGTCTCAGGAGGCAAATCCTTTAAAAAAATAGTGGTTTAGTAGTATTAATACAGTAAATTTCAAAACTGGCAACTGGCAGCACATCTGCCCCAATTGTGAATCTGCTACTCACATTACAGTGTAATATTCTGTGCTTGCAATGGTGGAAAATAATAATACCGATTCATTAATTCACGAAAACATACCTCAGGCTATTTTGTTCTGTTCTGTTCTGTTCTGTGTGTGTGTGTTCGGTGGATCCTTTGAGCATTGCAATGAGGGTTGTTTATAGTTTACCATTGTTTACCCTTCCAGGGTGTGTGTTTACACTGCCGGCTCTCCCATCAACAACCGAGCTCTCTTCCCCTGCCAGGAGCCGCCTGTTGCCATGTCAACATGGCAGGCAACAGTACGGGCCTCCAGTGAGTGTGTGGTTTTGATGAGTGGGGAGGAGCAGGCGGTACCTACTGAGGACGAGGACACACGTAAGCTCCCGTAAAGCTTTGGAAAACCTTCAGCGACAACCAACAGAAGTCAAGTCGGTTTTATTACTTTTGTTTTTGTGCAGGATATGACATCAACTATCAAGACCCTGTATTAGAAAGTGTGGCATACTGTCAATTGACTATTTTGTTCTATAATAAAAGTCAATTTTACTGAAATCTAAGTAGGGATGGGACCTCAAAACCTTTGGAGTAAATGGTCTGTACTTGTACAGCGCTTTATCACCTTTCGGTCTCAAAGCACTTTAACATGGTTTTCCCATTCACACACTAATGAGACAGATCACCATGCAAGGTGCTGTCATCAGGAGCACATTCACACACCGATGGTACACCATCGGTAGCAACTTAGGGTTCAGTGTCTTGCTCAAGGACACTTAGGCATGTGGACAGGAGGAGCTGGGGATCGAACCACCAACCTTCCGATTAGTGTGCAACCCACTCTACCATCTGAGCCACAGCCTCCCTAAAGCCTGAGTAAATGGGTCTGTAGTGCTGATAATAAATATATTTAAATTTATTTAGACTTGTTTACATATTAGATCAAATATATCCTGATCTTTATAAATTCATCCAGAATCTTGGCCATTTTTTTTTTTTTTTAACTCCGTTTGGGATACGTTTTGTTAAGAAAGCAGGGACCACTGATGCATTTGAAAGATTGGAGTATTTTCTTAATGGGGGGGTTGGAAGAGAAACGAGCACTTTAAGAAACAGACACTTAAAAAAAACACCCGTCTAATTTTGGTACGATTTGGGACCATTTTCACACAAATACAGGCAGGTGTTTTTGTGCTGTTCCAGACCTCTGAAATTCTCTCCACAAGTCAAATCTTTTCATTAAGATTTATAGCATCATCTTACTGTCTGAGTCAGCAAGACAATGACAGAGAGTTGCTACAACAATGGATAAATGTGAATGAGATTAACGCAGCTGTACAAATTGATGTAAATTGAATTATAGCATTAACATCTCATAAATTGATTTATTTCTTTGATTGAAATAAAAATTTTAATTACTTTTAGCAACCGCTGCTTTAGCTTCTTTGGCATCTTAAATTTTGGCATGACTCTTACTCTTTATTGATGGAAAATGGCAAAAAAAAACATTAAATGTCAAAGTTGAACACAGATTGAATAGTGTAGTGAAATAAAAGGCTATTTCAAGGCAGATTTTCCCTCTATTTCTCTCTCCATGCTCTATGTCAGTCATCTAAAGTCCTCTACTTCTCTACCTTTGACATTTCTCTCTTGCTCTTCATCTGCTCTGCAGAATTCTTAATCTGGAATTACTACGTCACGATGGCCATGCCCGCCTCCACCTTCACCTTGGCAGTGGGCCGCTGGCACCAAGTCACAGCAGAAATTCCCCCAGTACTGGAAAAAGGGGTGAGGGACGGGACGGATTGTGCGGAGACGGCCAAACCCGGGGCTGAGTATGAGGCTGAGCTCGTGTCTGGACTTGGAAGCTCCTCTAGTGAAGTAGTAAAGGGCTCTCCATTCCATACTGGCAGGTATTTTATTATTTTTCCCGTATTAATTTCTTCTTGTAAGCCGTCCTCCTCTCCAGATGGTTATTAACCCAAGTCTGGCCCTTCAACATTCCACCCTTAAACTTTCCTTTCACCACATCAAAAATGGCACAGGTGAAGTTCAGGTGATGGATAGGGTGCAGCGCTCAGCCAGCTTTTTCGAAGAAATACATTAAAGTAGCACTTTGGGTTCAGTGCCAAGCAGAAATTATGTTTGGAGAGAAAAGCTAACATCATTTGTTGTAGAGGTATAGGATATAGAGTGCAGGTTAGAGAGGGCTGGTTTTCTGTCGGCAGGGCATGGTTAGGCTAGGGTCTCCCTCTCCACTGGCCAGCACAGGTTGGCAGGTCTGCCAGTGGTTTCCAGTAATCCTCCTCCCCTCATGGTTTTCCTCCAGCAGCAGCCCAGCCATAGCCTTCTGGAGGCCCCATGAATCTCCAACTACAAGGAAAGCCTTTATTTTCAGTGAATGGCTGGAAGGAAACTTGGCTGTCGCTCGAAACCTTTGGAACAGTCTCTATGCTAAGGATGGAGTTTGTGCTGGATATTGGATTAGAGTGAATGAGATTGCATGTCGGCACTTAGATATTTTTGGGATCATTGCGGTTTGCCTTTGTGATGTATATAGTCCATATTTCCATTGCTTTCATTTCCATGCTTAGCACAGAGGCACCGCAGAGTACACCGTATGTGGTTCAGCAGCTCAAGACCTGTATATTCTTTCAGTAGGACAATGAATTTAATAGTTGTTATTAACCTTGGATTAAACTTTTCTTCTTCTGTTTTAATCTACTTCAGCAGAGACCAGACCACCCGCTCAGACTCTGCACTCTGTTACTCTTCCCTGGAGGACGAGGGTCTCTCTGTAACTAATTATTCAGGCATGATGGATGACGACATCTCATGTTCCCATGGCGACTACCCTTGTCGATTTACTGAGCGGGTGGCTTGGTCCCAGCGGGTGATTCCACACCGTGTGTTTAGCCCCGTCTGCCTGCTGCAGGAGGCTCAGGTAGAGTTCTGACAAAGAGACATTAAGACTTGAGCTAATGAGATTTTATATGATTAGATGAGACAGTTAGCATCAGTTCAAGTTTGTGTGTCCATTCCAGAGGTTTTCAGCTGCCATCTCTTGGCAGGGTGGTAAAAGTATGAGACCCTAATCCCATAAGGGCACCTAAAAACATTCCTGACACTCCAAATGAGAATTTGTAAGAGGAATAACATTTAGAAGTATTAAATCAAAGGCTTTTGCCTATTCAGTCAGCTCTGACCCTCATGGTGGTTAAACATCTTTGATAACTTTAAGTGCAGCTCCCTGAGACTTAATATCTTCTGACCTGGACTCCATAGAAACAGTATAGATACAGTATAGCCACAAACTGTTGCATATCCTAACCACCTGTATCAATATGCAGACATGGGACTGAAGTAAAACTTGGAGTTGTATTGTCTTCATTTTTTGAGAAACTTGTTGCTTTTGCAGATGGCAGTCCTCAAGCTTTTGCCTCGATGTTTGGCTGCAGCCTACGCCGTTCTAGGGGTCCATCCCTTCCCCCGCCTTGACGTTCTCATCGTCCCAGCAGGGTTCTCCAGTCTGGGCATGGCCAGGTAATGACACCTACAGTATATTCTTCAGTAAGACGATGCAGATAGTGTAAAATGTTGGGAAGAGGATAGTGTGAGGAATTTGGAGAGACAAAGGTGTTTTCGGACCAAACACTTGTGGGCCTCCATTTGAAACTCGTTTCTCTCCTCTGAAACTGGATTGCTGTTTACACTGTGTTTTAAATGTGCCGATTGCTGTGGTGCTGTGTTCACACCGATCACTGTACACTTACATCATTGCAGTTCCTATTGTAATGGGAAGAGTATCTAACCAGGGGTGGAAGCTAACAAAGTCCCATAAAAACGAAGTTATAGGAATTTAAAAAGTTTCCCCGATGCAGACACAGAAAAAGGGAACTCCGTCCAGCTGCTCTTGGAACTGTGAAATAGTTCCTGCGGTCTAAAAACGCCTGGTGAAGAGGCCCCCAATTTTAATATGTACAATAGAGAGCTTTTACAGGTATTTTGCCTATTTGGTGTTGAAGGTACTGATGGTAGAGAAACAACATAATAATTGATTTATTGACCACTTCAGAGCAGCAGAAACAATCTGGCAACACAACACTGTCATTACTTTTTAAGTTGACCTTGCAAACCGGTGCCTTGTTACACGTTCAGCAGATGCAGAACAACATTAGACTTCATTTGGAGTTGTCTTTTATAACTGGATTATTATTATGGATTATTATGGATGTACATTAAATCCAATATTTAGCTCAATTTTGGCCTTCAAAAATGGCTCGTAACTACTAAGTGCTCCAGTATGTTCACCAGCTATTAACTAAATTGTTTACTGATTGGTGCTTAGTAGTTTATGTACAGAGTTCTTAGAGCTTTGTTTGCTGAGAACAGCTGCCTGCTGCATCTGGAAATGGCGCTGATGAGAGCTGTGAGAATGAACCAAAACAGTGAGCTTGCAGGCCGCAAAACCAAAACAGTGAGCTGAAAGATGCAGAAATGGTCCGCGTAGGGTAATTGCAGCAGTGGCAATTAGCTATGGGTTTGTTGCTACACCTTTCACAAAACACATTGTCATTTTATCTGGTGTAACTGTAATACATTGATTATAGCTGTTCTGGGTTAGCATTATTTGCTGTCTACTGTGCAGACACATTTTAGCATAGTAAATAAAAAACACTGAAACAGAGTGACAACCAAGAACTTGTTTTCCAACTTTATCTTGCTGCTTCTGCTTTGGTTTTTCAAGTAAAATGTTTCTGGGATGCATGAATAACGACACGCTTCACATTTCAAAACCCCCGCACTCTGTCTCAATCTGTACTGTGGAGATCCTCCACACAGGAATTCTTTCTGAATTAAAGAGTCCAACCATAACTCCCTCTAAACTTTGTTCAATCACTTGTTAGTCCTCCTTTTCTCCCTAGAATGACTGCTTCTGTACACTCTCCTTTGTTAATTCATTGTCACATAATTAACCCTTGTCTATTCTTTTATTTTCCTATTCCCTCATCCTGTCTCCAAAACTCACCACTTCTTTCTACCTTCATTCCCTTTTCCATCCCAAACAGCTCTCTTTCCTAATCCTTTTCCAAATTTTTATTCCAATCCTTTTTCACTCTTCTAAAGAACTCCCAACATGTCCCTTAACCTGCTCACACTTCTCTCTTTTTTTCATTTAAACCGTGCAGCTGACACTATCAGCCAAGTCAGTCAAGTTTACTTTCTCCATCCCTTCTTCCAAATAAAACATGGCTCATCCCTCCTTTTTTTTTTTTTCCTACGCTCCAAACCCTTACCCCAAACCCTGACCCTCGTGATGAGAGAGGTGGCTAACCTCCTCTCTGGGCACAGCGAGTCAATCAATAGGCTGCTCTGTTATATCTTTTTTTCAGGCTGTTTCAGGTGGTCTTCAGGCTCTCTCACACTAGACCTGTGTGTATTTATGTATGTATGTTTTAGTGGAGGTCTGGAGGCAGATGGGTGGGCGTAAAGCCACTGGATGACAGATTCTCTGTCGTACGCACTGTAGATAATTCTCCTCTATGTATTTGTTTCTTCTCCACCATCACCCTGTTGCTTTCTTTAGATGCTTTTCCAACCTTGCCCATGTTTATTCTCCTTTTATTACCTTACTCTCCCCTGTTTTCTATCTTCTTCTGTCCTGCTTCGGTCACTTCTTCTTTACCCTCCACTACCTCTTACTTTTCTCCTTTCATCCCTTGACTTTCTGTTTCTCTCTTTTCTCTCATAATATCCTTCAATCTTCAAGTCCCCTGTGTTTGCAACCCTTCTCCGTCGCCTCCACTTCGGTCGATCACTCTTCAGTCTGGCCTCAAGCATTCCACAGTAGTGATAGTTTCTCTGGAAAAATCAACTTTTATATTTTCTCTGCAGTTGAGTTCTTTCAGGTGACATATGGTGTCCTTTTAGATATAACTGCAAACAGCTGGGAGCCATATGAATGAAGTTAAAATTGGAAGTTAAAGTGAAGTAAAGACCATCAATGTCTGGCCTTTTTTTTTTTTAAATTATGCTGATAAAGTAAACTGATTAGGGTGGTCAGTAAACATCCCGGTGTCTGCGGTCTGCAGCCACAGTCTCTTTTCTTCTCTGTCTGCCTTTCTCCTCCTCTGTCGGCCTCCTTACAGAGAAGTGCCCCAGACAGGATATGAGCTCATACCTGAATATGTATTCTGTGTGAATTTCTGACGTTACAGCCAAGATTGGTCTCAGTCAGGGATATTTTGAACGACAGAGGGCGACAAGAGGATCGTCAACCTTGCATATTTATTTTGGCTACATCACCCAAAATACAGAGTGCTCTTTTGATCTATGAAAAATCTCTTCCTCTATCTCGTGAAAATGTGTCTCCCTGCTGTATTTATTTTGAATGGACATCAAGTGCTGACATAGAGGCTGTTCTGCTGTGGTTGTTGTCTGACGGATGTTTTCTTTTCCTTATGAGGACAGCTCCCAGGCACTTATCCCTCTTTCACTGGCTGCTTAGGCTCCAGTTAGCTGCAGATGGCAGAGGAGAGATTTAGGGCCTTCATTAGGCTTCAGACAGCACCTGCACTGACTCCCTATAAAACTCTGCATGGCTCTCAACCCAATGTCAATTCACTGCATCCTCCCCTCGGTACTGGTTGTTCAGTCCTGGATGCCTCTACACTGTAACCACAGGGCTGTGCCATAAGAAGGCTGGGAGGTCAAACAAAATGCAAGCGTAGATTGAGATGGAGATGAGAGACACGAAGAGGGTAAAGGCGGGGTTCACAACAGGCCAGCCGACCCCCAGGATGTGGGAGAGGATGTGTGGATTATTCCCAGCAACAAAAGCCATTAGGCCTTGGAAGGACTTCAGAGACTGGCGCTATTTAATCTAGAGATTGGGAGGTATGTGGGCCCCAGCCGTTGGGATCAAGCCAAGCGCAGTTTTTGTGCAGTGCCCCAGTGGAAACAGCAGGAGTGGAGGGGCTCCGGGCCAGGGAGCTGTGGCAAGGAGGCATAAAGCTGTTGTAGTGTGATACAGAGAAGGGAGGGCAGGGGCGAAAGCAGGGGAGGAATCACAGTGGCGTGAAGTTTTTATACCCAGATACGAGAGGGAGGGCAGGAAACTGAAGATTAAGAAGTCAAGTAAGGGCATGTCTGTATTCAAGGGCTGTGCCACGTACACTGCACGCCCACAAGGCTCTCTGAATCACAGACACACAAAGAAAACTTGAGTTGCGCAAACGTAGCTTCCAGGGTATGAAGCCAGTCAGCAGAACACAGGATTTTGCATCGCCAATTTTAGTTTATTTTATGTAACAATGTGAGCAACAATCTGCTATGTTTCAACCTAATCGTTGTGTTCTAGGAGTTCTTCAGTAGTCCAAGTTATCAACAGATGCATATTGGCCTCTCACAGGAATACTTATGACAAACAAAATCTTCTCTTTATGTCTATCTAAATCATCATCATTATCATTCTTCAAGCTTAGAGAGAAGAACGTGGAAGCACTGTGGTGTTACCTCTCTTCATGAAAGCTTTTGAGACACTGAAGAGCTAATAAGGAGAAGAAGAAAAGTACAGTATGGTTAAACATTGATAGAGGAGTAAGGACGGGGGTTTAAGAGGTGTCTGGGTGTTCTCTCACTGAGCATGACTGTGGAATCCCTTAAAGTTAATTTTGCATCCATTCTGTATAGAAAGCTCACTGTCCTGAGACCATGAGAAAGGTGTAAACTAAAGCTCTAAATATAATAAATCGGCTCTGAGTTGTCATCATCAGGCTACCCGCCATTTCCTGTACATTAGTAATTATGTGTGTGTGCGTCCATATTTGTACATATGTGTGTTTCTTTTTATCTGCCTTAGCTCATACTATTAGATTTTTTTTTTTTCTCTGAATGTGTAATCTGTCCATCGCATCTCGACCACGTCATTTGGTTCTGACAGGAAGGGCACGGCATTTCCTCTCGCTCTTTGAAGCTGAGGTCTATGTATCCCAAAGTGCTGGCTGGACTTGCGGGACTAATCTGAAATCACCGCATTCGCAGTGTGCCCAAATGAAGACATATCCGACGTCCCTCGGAGAGAGCGGTGGTTTTCAAGTGTTGAAATGGGCCTTTTAGTCGTGTGGGTGATGTGGGTTTTGTTTTGCGTCAGTGTAGACAGGCAGATTCCTGTGCTTGTGCTCGTATGAATGTGTGTATTGTTCAAATAATGGTGGAAGGATGTGTATTTACTGTGATGGCATGACGTCAGAGGATTGTTACTCGGACCATTTGTCATTGGCCATTAATTGACCCGGATCAATGTGCGGCAATTTCCTGTTGCTGTTGGAGTTTTTGATGGCAGGGGAAGGGAGGGCCGCCCCACACCACTTGATGGTAGGCTCTGATAAACACACACACACACACACACACACACACACACACACACACACACACACACACACACACACACACACACACACACACACACACACATACATATGTAAACATATCTGTCTCTCAGCATGTCTCATTGCACTTTTTATTTTCAGCAGCGTCCTTGATAATTGCTGTTTTTCAAGCTGAATAACAGAAAAATATTGGACAAGCAGGCTTCTTGCAAACATGTTTTTGACAAAGTAGCTCTCATACTTCTCCAACTATATGTATGGTTTCCCCTGATTTTATTCAGTACATTTCTCATCCTGCTGTGTGTTTTATGTATTTTACTCAACTCTAACCACATAGGGAGTGTCCGCCTGAAGAAAACGGTTGAAGTTGTTAAACTGCTAGTTCCACTTGCAGGACAGCCAAACTAGGCAGCCATATAAATGTCACAGGCACAGCTAAAAATTATGACTGCTGTATACCTCTTGACCTCTCTAAGTGGCAGTGGAGGATTTTCAGCCTGACTTCAGTCGATTGCATTGTTTGTTTATGGACTAGCAGGAAGTTACATTGTCCATTGGTCACTGTTGGGAGGAAGTAGGGAGCTGGAGTGCCAGGGGGAGTTAGTACCCTAGATAGATAGATAGATAGATAGATAGATAGATAGATAGATAGATAGATAGATAGATAGATAGATAGATAGATAGATAGATAGATAGATAGATAGATAGATAGATAGATAGATAGATAGATAGATAGATAGATAGATAGATAGATAGATAGATAGATAGAGAGAGAGAGAGAGAGAGAGAGAGAGATAGAGAGATAGAGAGATAGATAGATAGAGAGAGAGAGAGAGAGACAGAGAGACAGACAGACAGACAGTTAGTTAGTTAGTTAGTTAGTTCATTAATCCCACAAGGGGAAATTCTTTCGCTACAGCAGCATTTATAGATACAGGAAAGCAATAAAATAACAGTAAAAAATTATTAAATATAAAAATGCACAGTATATATAATAAAATAGAATAAAATAAAATAGAATAATTAAATTAAATTAAATTAAAACTAACTAAACAATAGTACAAAGTTTTTTTTATTTTTTATATTTAAACAAACAAGAAAAACGTGAAAGAAAAAAGTGTGCCACTTAGGCTGTTTTTCATCTTTTATAGGGCCAGACCAGTGGTTTTGCATGTTTTGACCCAGTAAACATTACAGATTCTTCACATTACCGCTGACCTTTTTGTAATTAATAAATTGACCTCCTGCCTTCCACAGAAACATTGGGTTGACTGTAATAGATGGTATTTATTTTAGACTTGTTTCCGAATGGCAACCTTTTTAGAGAACATCCAATTCACATAGTAGCTCTGACAACGGACAAAAATAAATTATTAGCTCTAAATTCCTGCGAGTTGATTTCCATGAAATACCAAAATTACTGGAAATTGATGAAAGAATCCAAAAACTTAGTCAGTAATAAAGGGATGAATCATAAAAATGCAATATCTCATAAGATCATCATTATGGAAAGATCATTAACTTTGAGGAAGGAAGTTATTGCTACATCTTGCATAATAGCAAATGAAATAGAAGAGCAGACCGCCAAATCTTAATCTCAACCTGCCCCAGTTTCCAGCATCTCTCTCACTCTCTTGCCTGATTGGTAATGATTCTCCACCACTTTGCACCCCTGACTGAACCGCACATCCGCCTCCTTGTTGAGCTGGGCTGCCCCCTTTTTCTTTGGTCCTCCTTCCTCCATTTCTCTCCCACTCTTCCCACTACTGCTTGTCCTTCCCTTCTTCCTTCTGATGTCTCAGTGGATTTCTTGCCTTTCTGCTCTCCTCTCCAGTTTGCAAAAGTAACCCAAGAAGTGTGTGACACAGGCTTGCTCTTTCAAAAGTCAGTTGGGGGGGCAGGATGTGGGAGGCTGGATTTTTTTTTTTTTTTTTGGCACAGAAGACAGCTATTAATCAAATAGTCAAGGATGAGGTGTTTCTTTCTTCCCACCTTGAGTGGATCTCCAGTGCGTCTATAGCCACACAAAGGTGCCTAGGGAATTGAAAAGGCAGCTCTGCATGCCTGCACCTGGACAGAAGGAGAGGGAGGGTCTTGTGCAAGCTTTTAAAGTGATTGTAAGCAGTTAAGATTTTTTAGGTGAGCTTTATTTCTTTTTCTCCGCAGTTCCCCTTGTTGGTCTGCTCGTTTCCTGCTGAACACACACGTGGGACAGCCTCAAACCCCACAAGCAGTGGCTATGGACATCCATCTCTTCTTAATTCCTTGTCTCTTTTTCTTGGTTACACCCGCCTCTTTGCTCTTAATGAAGATAGCAGGGTACAGTTTAGCAAGTGTTTTGTTATTGCAGGAACATTCCTTTCTAGTTATTTTGGGCGTCTCAGCTTACCTTCTCTATCTGTGGTATAAGTTTACCTGCAGTATCCTCTCACAGCTGAAGGACCCAACTTTTAACTCTTCTGCCGCTTGAGAGAAGAAGGTCCTGCATTTTTGTTGTGAAGTGTTTTTTCACCGGAATAATCCAAAAACAATTTGTTTACAATCGTTATTGCATTTCTGTTGATGGGATGTGCCTGCAGCATGGCTCACCACTCTAACCAGTGTCACATGTGCTGTTTTTTCCCCACACATGTGCTTCCTCTGTCACCAGAGGTTGGTCAGCGATAGCGTGTTGCTTTGAACTTCCCTTATATGAGAACCTGCTGGCAACAGCTGGCATATAGTGCTACATTTAACAGTAACACAGACGCACTGTGCCATAACTCTGGATTAGAGGCTATTGCAAGACAGGCCTGTCACTACACACCCATTCTACTAACTAATGGATGAGTCCACAGGACCCATTCCCTGGAGTGATGGATGGATCCATTGTGTGGCATAGGGGACATTGCTGCTGATCTTGACGTGCATCCTGGGGCATGTGTGTGATAGTGGAACCTCGAGGCTCAGGGTAATTTCATTTGTCTGTGCAAAGCCAGACAGTTTAATGTCCTCTGCGCTGAACCGACCAAAATGAGACATTTGAAACAAAGTGCTGTGAAATGCTCTCTGGTAATGCCTCTGATGTCTGGGTTTGCTTTTAGCCTCAGGGAAAGAGCTGTGCTCCAAGCTAGTCCACCATTTGCTTTTGCAGTTGGCTGTTTTTAATGATCCTTGCGGGCTCTGTGGATGGCAGTGTTGGTCTGTCAGTTTCTCTGGCGACTGGTCAACCTACCAATTTGACCGACACAGAAATATAATTTATATGTTAGACTAAATTCAGAGGATGCATCCTGATAAGTTTGCCGTTCCCATGCCTTTCTCTGTAGAGCCTTAAGTGAGTCAAGTTTTCTATTTAACCTGTGAAAACATTTTAACATCTACTGGAAGGATTGACACATTTTGTGTGGACATTATAGTTCCCAGACAATGAATACCAATGATTCCGTATTTCTCTGGTTCCACTATGAAGTTCATAATTCGGTCTTTGAGTGAAATATCTCAACAATTATTGGGCAGATAGCAATTGAATTTGGTAATGTTTTATAATTTCTTAAAATTGCAAAATACTGACATAGCCATGAGCCTCAACTGTATTTTGTGATCATGCTAAATAAGGTGATACTGAACATGATGAATAATATACCTACTCAGTATGTTAAATTGCTGATGCAGGTTTGAGCACAGCCTCACAGAGCTGCTAGCATGGCTGCACTCTAAAGTCTTCTTTTTAATCAAAATGGATCTTGATTTAAACTAAGTGAAGTTTAAAATACCGTTTTTAAAAATTGTTTTACTCCATTATCTATTTGATATTTAGTCTTTCCATTGAATTTGTTGACAAATAACAGAATTTCACCAGCCTTATGTTCTAAGCATTTCCATTTACTGTCACATTATATGTGCTGCTCTCCTCTTTATGTGTTAACACCTGTTGAGATAGTTCTTGTACCTTGTTCCAATACGTTTTCTGCCATGATTATATATTGTTGTATCGTGTTAGTGGGTTGTTGCGAAGCATTCATATCAAACACCTATGATGTATAGCCATTAGCTACAGTTGTTTTTTTTCTGACATGCGGGCGGCCGGTCAGGTGGCAGCCTGAACCCTCTGTCTGGAAGACAGCTCTGCCCACTTGGCTAATTTCACTTCGATCTCACCTTCATCCATCTTTCCATTCTGTCAAACACTTCATATATATAGCCTCATAGCACTGAGCCGTCTTACTTTCCATCCCCTCACTGTCTCATTCTCTCACATTACGTAAGAGAGGAAAAAAAATGTGTCTATTTATTACCCTACAGGCATGAAAATGTCTTAAATTGTAATACTATGAAAGCGATTGGTCCTGTCTTTTTCATTGAGGCAGTAGTGGAAGCCAAAAGAGGGCTCTGAGTGCTGTGGGATGAGTGATCGAGGTTGTATGCAAATAGCTACAGTGATACAGGAATGTGGGTTATGTCAAATAAATGTCATGTCAACATCTCCCTTAGGCTGATTGACAGGGGCTTGTTGTAGCCCGATCTGCTCAAACTGCACTGCATTAGCGCTCATAAAAACACTGTGTACGTCCTTTTTAAATCAATCCTATTAAATACTAATGTATCAAAGCAGTATAGAACTGTAAATCTTTGATCTAGAACTTGATGATATTTTGCACCTTTGGGAAGGCACCTGTGAATTTAGATTTCTTCTCTCCTGCTTCCTCCCGTTGCTTTTTCAAGTGTTGTCTTGAAGGTGTCAGCCTTTCCCTGCTGAGTCATTCATTGAAAGTTCTTGCTGTTTGCTCTCCAATATTTTGGCAGCTTGACAACATTCAACCACTCTAAAAGAGTTTGGCATTACAGACGAGTGTCCATACTGTTTTAAATATGCGCTCACACACTCAAGTACATTCTTCTGGCATGACATCAGTTTTTGGACTCTGTACTAAACAAGGAACAAACTGCACTGTGGATTGTTTCACTGTTAGATGTCTGATGGTGATGATCAGACATTTGCTGTCACTTCCCAGCTGATACGCATTGAAAGTAGATTTTGCTAAGAGTATGTGGGTGTGTGTGTGGTTGTGCGTATCTGTGCCTGTGATTTTCTCCTGGATTATGTGGGTGCTCTGTTGTACCTTATGCCCCTTACATGTTATTGAGCCTTTGTGTATATCTCTGTTTGTGTATACAAGCATTTCTGACTTTATCAGGTCTTGACCCACATGACCTGCTTATAGTTCTGTATCTATGTATCCAAGAGTGGGCATTAAAGTTGAAATGGCAGGAAACTAATGCAGTCTAACCTTGAAATGTGCCACTTATTTCTCATGTTCCAGCACAAAGCCTAATTTTCTCCAGACTTGAGGAGGAGAGTCCCCTCCTTGCTCCTGATGACCTCTGATATCTTTTCAGCAATTTATTTTCAGGCTCTGATGAGATAAAGTACATGTGGGTGGGGTGGCTCTCTGGGGGCCCCAGCCTGGCCCCCTGTTCATGTGATCAGGCCCTACATGGAGTGGCATTTGGCCTGGCCCTGTGGGGCCCCGTCTGGGAGTAGAGAGCTGATCTGCAGCCAGCCTGGAATGCCAGACATTTGAAGTCAGACTTGTTAAAAAAGAATGAAGGGTGGTAGGAGTTTGGTCAAACAGGCCCCTGTGTCTAAAATAGCCCACAGACTCTGTCCAAGGGGGAGGGAAAGGAGACAAAGCTTCTTCCCGTAAGATGACATTGCGAAAAGGCCAGCCCTCCAACCTTTGCTTGACTAGAAAAGAATAGACAAATTGTACTTTGTGTTTTTTGTCCATCTGTCAGTGCGTCTTAAAAAGTGTTTGTTTCTGTATAGGTATGCAAATTATGTGCACAATCTGTGAAATTTCACCAACGATCCTGTAATAGTGTCTATGTCACACTGGTTCAGTGGTTCAACAGTTTTCCCTGCAGGGAGTTGACACTGCACTCCAGGAGAGAGCAAAACTTGTCAAACAAGTGAGAGACCACAGGATGCTCTCTCTCTCTCTCTCTCTCTCTCTCTCTCTCTCTCTCTCTCTCTCTCTCTCTCTCTCTCTCTTCTGTTATGGCTTTCTCTCACACCATAAATATCTATCACATAATCTTTACATTTACTCTCTAAATCTCTTTTCTCTCTCTCTTCTGATGTTTTTTACATTTTTCTATCCACGTCCTTCGATGTTACCGTCCTCACTCTTATCCTCTCATTTACACTTACAGTATACACACTCAGCTCTCATCATCTTCTTCCTCCTATCTATCCTCCTAGCTGTCTCCTGGGGCTGTTTTACTGGTGTCCCAGCTATGTGCTGAGCTGGGCTGTGGATGTCAATTACAAGGCTATGATATGGCCCCTGCTGCATTATGCATGGAAGTGTCCCGCTGGGGAAAAAAATGGCCTACAGCCAGGAACGAGGGATGGAGAGATGGAGGGATGAATAATGGATGGAGAGATGGAGGAGCGAAACACTATTGCAATCTGTGTCTCACTAAATTGAAGACTTGCCCTGTCTCACACCTCTGAAGCTCAGGGCCGAGCCAACCGGAGTGACTCAGAGTTGTGAGGTTGTCGCGTGAGAAAGCACAGGAGGACTTTAATCAGTATTTCATTTTGTGCGTTAAGACCCAATGGGGTGCTGTCATCTGAAAGGTCACCTAAGGTCTCTGTCTGTTATTCTATGTGCAGACAGCCACCCATCATGATCAATTTTGTTTATCTCCTTCTGCACGTTAATTCCTAGCACTCTTTGACATCCTTTACATGTAGAATTTGTAGTTTTGAGTGGTTTTCGAGCCTATTTGCGCATACTTTTCTCTGAGCCTTAAGACACAGCGAATGAAGGCAATCAAGAACAAGATATACTGTATGATTAACAGTCAGGACTAAAATTTGTGTTTGGCATCCAATTAACTGTCAGAAAGTGTCATTTTATTTCTTTAATGCATTGTTCAGAGGAACATATCTAAGTAGTGAAGAGTAGAAAGCAGACTTACTATTTATTGCACCCTAAGGGCAATTTGTTGTACAGCCAGCAGTCAATTACAAAACCAATAGAGATCACAGAAGCAAAATAAATCAGGATATGTTCATTTGGTACATTCATTCATTTACATGCTTTAAAGGTGTCGGTGGCCAATTCAAACATCCAATCATTAAACATGAAGTAATGTTAGAAAATATTAGAAAATCATTACTAACCTTAATGAGAAGATCGAGGCCAAATTTGTCTTTTTCTTTGTCACCTCCATGAGTGTCTTTGATCCATTATCTAACTGGAAATCCCCCTGTAATCTATGAAAAGAATCCAAATGACACCATAATAGTTCGGAATATTGTTTTAATTGTATGACCATGGACTCTAAAAGAGTTAAAAAGAAAAGTCTTGTCACAATCGAGTTTGGTTAGAAGCAAAATAAATCAGGATATGTTCATTTGGTACATGTTTTGATTGTAGGAAGTCAACAAGTGTGTGATATAAAGACAGTGGAGGATACAAATTATTATGCAAAGTAAGAAGTATTTGCACATTTTGTGAGAGTTGCAGTATTACCACTTATTGCTTTGTGATTGATTGTAATTGTTGATGTAATCAGCAGCTTCAGTAAGTAATTTGTTTGTGAGCCGTATTTGCTGATTTGTAAAATGGAGATTAAATGAGAAGCACCTTGAACATGTGGAATTAAGACTGTATTTCATAACAAATTATTGTCTTATACTTTGTTTGAAAACAGCACTGAAGTTATAGATTGATATCAAAGTTCCACAGTGGCCCTTGTCTCAGATCAAAAGTAAAGATGAAAGGTGTATACAGGTTCATGATATGCATGGATGTGTGTGAAAGTCTTCTCCTGGGTGTATCCCTGGCAGGTCCCTGATGTCACCTGATGTCAGTCAGCGTATCAGTGAACGTGAAAGATGCCGTTGTTCCTCATCACCACCACGGTGGGATGACACTATTTGTCACTGTAGTGATGGATTCCGTCTCCCTCAGAGGAACATGTGCAAGCGCCGTCTCTGAAAGGCTGTCTTTGTGTTTCACACTCACTCGCTCACACACACAGACACACGCAATGCTGGAGCTGACAACAAAGGCGTGCTTATCCAATTGTGGGGGAATAAGATTAGGCTACAAAGAAACTCATAAGGCTAATGTTAGCATGTCCTGCGAGAGCCTTTGTTTGTGTAATCAGGAAAAACATGGGATTATATTTGAAATGCTGTCTCGGAAATGGTGGACATAAGACACTATTGTACGATGTTGACATGCTCCTAAATAACTGAAGGGGCCGACTTGCCTTGTATCTGATGCTGCAATCCTCAGGGAAATAAAGAGTAGTTGTGTTGTTCAGATCTTTTCCTCCACAATAGATTGTCTGGCAGACCCGGCCTGACCTTCGTCTTTACTCACTGTTTACCTTTATAATTGATTTAGTATGTCACCATAATTAGGTTATAGTAAGGGGAAAGAAAACCTCCTCTGTCATCTGGTATGTTAAGATGCTAATCTTTCCTTGATGAGAGCAGCTCATTTTACAGTTGCTGTAATTCATCCATAGCAGCAGCAGTATGTGTGCTTATTGTAGCTGCAGGAGTAAACTGTCAATCCAACAGGTGAAGTAATTGTCGCTGCTTTGTCTCAGGAGTTTTAAGTAGAAAGGGAAACACTGCATTGTGTGGCCTACTACTTCCATAGTTCCCTACATTACATTGACAGTGCTTAAGATGAAGACATTTCATCTGTAACATAAATGCATCTCCACCATATCTGTCATCACAGTTGGGTGGTATGACCCTGAGAGAAATACTTTTCAACAGAGACCTGCAGTTTGCCATAAATTCTCTCACCAAGGTCAGGTCAATGGTGCCTGGGACACTTAAGATCTTGAGAGTATGAAAGGAACTCTAGACAGTCCGTTGTTGTTATATAGGCCAGGAGAGAGAGAGAGGCCATTCATTCGCACCTCTGTGACCCCTCTCCCATTCTTCTGTTGAATAATAGCCTGCCTGCAGTCGGCCCTAAGCCCCTCAGGGCACCCAGAGCCTCTTACATAAGAAAGAAGTAAAGAATGCTCCAGAAATGTCTTCAGCCATGACCTTGGCTTTGACAGAGCACTGTGATTGGTCCTGTTCTAGCAGCGCTGCCTCATGGATATAAAATCACATGCTTTATGTATTCCTGCATCTGTATGCGACTGAGAGTCTACTGTATGAAGATGTCATGTTGTTGAATAAAAAAAATGACTTGAAATGGAAATTCTGCCTGCTCATTTGGCAATGTTTGTCTTTCAGTGAGTTGGTTTCCCACTTTGGTTACAACTACCATGAAATCTGATATTGCAGTCAATGTATCCAAGATGATGTAAACTATCTAATTTTAATGATTCCCTGACGTCTCGTAACCTAGCTGAGTGACAATTGATAAATTATGTACATACATTCATGTTCCCCTCAAAATACATTGCACTTATCTTGGCGGCCCCTTAACTTCTCATCTGATGCCCCTGTTAGGTCACAATTTTAATCTTCACAGACACTTAGCACTTTGTGTTTTGTGCTAATCAACAAATGTTAGCAAGGTAACCTCTTCAAAGATGCTGCATTGAATATGGCAAAAGCCTCCAAACATACATAGAACTGACGGGTATGTGAATGCGGAGTGGCACTGTGCCTGTTTCAGCACTGCAATATTTCCTACAGGAAACCATTTTGCAGTGAAAAACAGTTTCCAAACCCTCAACAAACCTGAGATTTATTTCCTTAATTGTCAGGAAAGGGAAAGTTGAAGAAAAGACCTACAGTCTCCATTTAAACTTTTTAAAATCAGGTATCAAAAATGGACAGAAATGGAAACCATTATCTACATACTGTAGTGTTTACTGACTCACATTTGCTAACCATTTCCTATTCAGTTTTGATAAACTGTTCTCATTAGCTAAATAGCTTAATGAGGCTTTTGAGCCATTTTATCTCTGTAGAACCTGAAATAGCCTCCTATCTTTATTTGTGTATTTTATTATCTGAATATTTACATGTATGCAGTTCTATCGATGGTGCATGGAGGCCAACGCTAGTTGCAATATTTACTTAGCATGTTTAATATTCTAAAGTAACCCTGCCTTGATAAATCTATAGCAGTTGGGCAAAACCTTTTACAATAGCTTGTTTGAATGTGATTTATTTTGTCCTGTGTTGGTTGACTGAAGTTCAGTTCAGTGAATATGATGTTCTCGCTACAGGGCAGTTGTTTTTTGCCAGATGAGTAAGCTGCCCTTCCTTAAACATAATGTAGAAGACGGAGAAAAGGGCGAGCAGTTTGTGACGCTGATGCTCATTAGAACACAAGTGTGGGTTTGTCTTACATGATGTGCTCTGGCAAAATTTTCTCTAATCATAGGTGTGGAGCATTACCTCAGAAACTCTTTGATCTTTTTGGAGGGAAGTACAGTGTGTACTGTATTTTTTTTTTTCTTCTGAACAAATTATTTTAACTCTTGTTGTCCCCTCTGTATTTTTCTGTCTCTCTCGTACTTCCTGAACTTTCTGGATTGTAACCTTTTCATTTTCCCATCTGCTAATTCTTATCTCCTCTTTAAGCCCTACTCCCTCCCTTATTCCTCACTCCGATACTCCCTTTTATAATTTATTCCTGGCTTTATCCCTCTTGTTCATCCTTTATCTCATGTCATGTCATTTGTCTTCCCCAGCCCCCATATAATCTTCCTGTCTCAGAGTGTGTTATACGCCGGGAGTCCTGGTTCTGGAGAGAGCAGCCTGTCTCTGTGTGGCTCCAGGATTTGCCATGAGATTGCCCACTCCTGGTTCGGCCTGGTTATCGGAGCCAGAGACTGGACTGAGGAATGGATCAGCGAAGGCTTTGCCACCTGCCTGGAGGACATTATCTGGGCCCGTGCACAACAAGTACAATACAGTTGCCGTCTTTTGATTGTAGTTTTCTTTTAAACTATTTTATAAAAGTAACTTAATAGTGGCCTTTTTTAGGCTGTCATCTCAGGTAGACAAAAACTTTAGGATGTTTAATAGAAGCTGTCAGAGACACCATATGACATGTAACGTATGGACAAATTGATACCACAGAGAAAGCAACTTTATCTCATCAGAAACAGAAACCAGTCAATGAAAAACAACCCCAGGAATCATTAAGTTAATGTGATGTTTATGTATGTCATTTATTTCTTGTCATTATCTACAAATACTACTATATAATATGATAGAGCGCCTTCATGTTTGCATGTACACACAGATCCTACACTAATCCAGTGTTTTTTCTCTTGTCTGTGATGTTTTTATTCACCTTTATGAAGCCATGATGTGGAGAAATTCATTTAACCACACTCATTGAAGATATAGTGAATAAGACAGCGGTGCCTCTATAACTGTGTCTTTATGTTTTTGTAGATGAAATTCACAATATTGATTTCTTTTCCTGTATTATTTTGGTTTCACTTGATGATGTTATCTTTTACGCCCTCTTTTCTGTCTCCCTTCAGCTCTCTTTACAAGAGAGAACAGAGCAGTTTGACATTAAGGCATCGCTGAGGTTAAGACGACTTTCTGATGAGTTACAGAACTCAAAAGAGGAACTCCAGATCCTCAGGTGTGTGTCTGTCATTGGTCCGTTCAGTTATCTTACCATTGTTGTCATGTACAAACAGCTCTTGGAGGATAGTGAAACAGCACTGCATGTTTATAACAGCATTTTATACAATTACATTCAGTTAACCCCAAACAGTTGACTAAAGTGCTGCAGGGTCATATGTACAGAGGAGGCAACATCGGCAGTCAGTGCAACTGTTTGATCATGTTACTCTGGTATCAGTGCTCAACACACTATTTTAAACATAATAGTTTTTTTTCCTTCTTACATGACATTACATGTCCTAGTTGCTTCAACTTAAACAGGTATTGGAGCTCTGTTACTGAAAGTAAATGTGCCAGTGCTGCAGTGACGGTTATAGAATTAATGTGAATGTGCAGACTCTTGATGTCCACTTATTTCTTCAAGGCAGCCATTCATAATTGTTAATAATTCAGAATAATTGATGGACCTTTGCATTGTTGGCAATCAAGCCTTTATAACACATTACTGTACAAAGCATTGATCTATCAAGTAAAGCCATTGATAGCCATTAATAACTTTCTGAAAAAGCTTACTTTGAATGAGAAGACATTTTTTATGTCTTTAAAGTAACCTGAATTTACAGTACAACAAATTTAGCCATAGACATGGTAGCATAGTGAAAACATTTTTTAGGGGTGAGAGAAAAATGTTTGAATGTGTTGTATTTGCATTTAACAAATTCCCTGTAGCAGATGCAGTGTATGTTTTTTTTAGATTAGACTGCGCCCAGGTTTTTTCCTTAGTGTCTGCACATGCAGACACGCACACGTGGGTGCAAGGTACATGCATTCCAGGCGTACAGGTGTGGCAGGTGTGGCAGCAAAGCATATCCAAGGTGTATTGCACTATGATGTCTTAGAAAAGCTCAGCACACGAGGACAGCAGGCACGCACAAACACACAAAACAATTTATCTGATCCTGACAATGTGGGACCCACACCCTGTTTGTTTTATCCAGGGTAGAAGCACCGTGTCATCAGGGGATTACAGGTAAAAACCCCAGCCAGGAGTTGAAAATGCTCTACTTAACTTTGTGCACATTGTAAGTCTCCTTTGAATAAAACAAGTGTTGTCGCTGGAGATGACACTTGTAACATAATGCGGTATTGACATTCACACTTGTAAGAGGCTGCACAGAGCATAACAGCAAATTAGTGTATTATTGATTTCACGACACCTCTGCTTCTAGCTATGTCACTTCACCGATAATGTGTCATCACATAACTGACGCACTTATGAATTAACACTATGTAGGATTCAAATCAATTCAGTCCCTCGTAAATAGTACAAGCTGTTAGTTACGTCCTGCATCATTAATACCAGTGTTGTTACTCATGTGGTGCTTTTTAAAACTGTTTTCATGAGTTTAAAAAGTTTCAGTGCTTCAATGGAGAATGTGTTTGGGAATAGGTTAATGTTGCCATTAAAATGCTGATATATGTCTTAAAATACAAAGCTCTGTGTGAGTGAAAGGGTTAAATACACACTTGAGAGCGGTGTCTTTATATCAGACCATCGGTGTTCCCCTATAAGGCAGACACACGGATGATTAAGAGTGGTTACAGCAACAGTACAAAACTCACATATGAGTGCAAACAACACACAGACATGCATTCCTGTATGCATGGATGTGAATGTTGTAACTGATCGCGTTACCTGGAAACACATTGTATTGTATTCTTGTAATTGCTGAGGTGCCAAACAGAAAATCCATCTCTTAATCCTCACATATTTTAAAGTAAAATAAAGCAAGTTGAGGCATAAAGGAAGCCTGCTCCCATATTATCTTAATGACTGAACACGTTCAGTCTGTGTGTCGGGCACAGTCCAGCTTTTATCCCTCTGTTTGTGTCTGTCAACATGTGCATTTTTGCAGAGCTAATTATTGTTTATCGAGCGCATCATGATTATAGTGTATGGTCAAACAGTGTTATCATTTTACACAATTTTGGGTGACATTTTATCTTATGGGTCTATAATTTTTGAATGATTTCCTAACAATTTCCAATACGTTCCCTGGAAGGAACGATGCCATGTGGTGCTAATTATAAGGAAAGTAGAATCACTGTTCCAATGAATTGCTTTGTAACCTCGAGACTCTTTTTAATACTCAGCAGGTCAGCTGAACATGTGAAAATGTGACGTGTGCCCAAAGGCAAGCATTCAATTCAACATATGTGTTCATGTAAAAGTAATATTTCCCTTTATAAATGAGTAATAACTGAAAATGTACTGCAGTTGAAATGGAGCAGCTGTTTACTGGGAAATTCCAGCTTTCCTTATGATTGCTACGTAATTAGAGTTAGTTCTTTCCATGAAACTTCCCATGAGAATTATTTAGAAATGAGTAGGAAATTACCATCCGATATAGAAATTTTGTCCAAATTAAGGTGTTAGGAGCAAAATCAAAAAGTTAATGCAAGTTAAGTTTTGTCCAATGCACTGCATACCAGTCAGGATTAACGCCATTTGAACATGGAGGATCAATCTTGATCTTTGGAGCAGTATGTGTGACAAAAACAACTCAGGAGTCATGAACAAGACGCGGGTGTCGTCGTCATAATTGTATATGAATGGACACTGTAATTGTTATCTCAGTTCTGTGATGGTGTTTGGTGTTGACCTCTTCCCAGTCTATGCTTTGACCAGCTTTTGTCTGGTGTTCATTAGTCAGCTCATGTTCTTTACCTCCAGTATTTACTCAGTTTCTCTTTGGTTATTTGTGTTATATGTATTTTGTCTTTTTGCTATTTTATGTGTTGATATCTGGAAAACCTACTTGTTAGCATTACTGTTGATTTAAATTATAAATCTAAATAAATATTGAATATGAGGAGCAAGAGAGTTTACTCAAAGGCTGGGAACAGGCTATACTACTTTTTGATGTGGGCTAGACTGCCTGTATCCAAGTCCTCATGTGGCTTCATTAGAATTACAACAGTGCTGAAACATGATATGAATAAACACAAAGGGGTTGTCACAATGAAAGGAAAAAGGGTATAGAAAGATACACACAGCATCCTTACCATTTTACACGTACACACACACACACACACACACACACACACACACACACACACACACACACACACACACACACACACACACACACACACACACACACACACACACACACACACACACACACACACACACACACACACACACACACAAAGTCAGGTTGTTCTTTCCAAGTTCAGTAGGTCACAATTGACACCCCATGATCCAGCAGGGGCCCCAGTGGCCAGTGTTTATCAGTCCATTTCAGATGAGTTATATTTAGGGCAGCCTGGGCCAGACGCCATTCTCCCTGCTGATTTACTGGGCTGCTGGGAGCACTGCTCTACCTTATCCGGTTTCCACAGTCAACCCAGTGTAATTTGTCAGGATATGGCTCGCGGAGCTATAAACCTCTTTGTGTGTGTGTGTGTGTGTGTGTGTGTGTGTGTGTGTGTGTGTGTGTGTGTGTGTGTGTGTGTGTGTGTGTGTGTGTGTGTGTGTGTGTGTGTGTGTGTGTGTGTGTGTGTGTGTGTGTGTGTGTGTGTGTGTTTGTGTTTGTCTGACATTAAGTTCTGTCAGTAATAGCTCCTGATTTCCTTTTGCTCTTTCTCTCCCTCTCAATTTCTGACACACCCAGGTGTATGCATGGCTACACACACACACACACACACACACACACACACACACACACACACACACACACACACACACACACACACACACACACACACACACACACACACACACACACACACACACACACACACACAGAGACAAACACCCTCCCTCTCACACACAGCCCACAAGTCAGATAAGAGCGCCGTTTATACTGAAATACATTGAGCTATTGTGAGATGGTCAAGGCAGGGAGCAGCGATTCCTCTTAAAGCTTTAGTTAATCATCTGTGACAACAAAAAGAGGCAGCCAGGGATGTACACATCCATAGGTCCCTGGTCTGGACAGTGAGAAGGGTGGAGTCCCATTGTCTAACATGGCAGTGATGGGTCAACATTCTGATACACAAAATGGACACATTTTCTCTTGAAATACATGTTCTGTCATTGTTTTTTTCTCTTGCCCCAGTCCCTCTTTTTCTCTGTCTGACACCACACATAATTTCCAGGGACACAGCATGCCCCGCTGTCCTAAAATAGTCTATTTCATCTTATCACCAGTAACAGACATGTGCACTATGGGCAGGAGACTGGACAGAGAGCAAGTAAAGAAAAAATATGCAATGAATGAGCCATTCTCATGACATTTAAGATTAACCCTGTATTGTATGATGTAAATTTTCACCTGCAGTCTTGTCATGTTTTACAGATTTGTGTTAATCCATGTGTCCACTGGCAGGCTGAGAACATTGTCTGCTTTTATCACACATACTCTGACAATCATTAGTAAAATGATCCGAAATAGATTTTCCCAAATCAGGTCATTGCTATTGTGATTTTTCTCACACCTAACGTTTATGTGACATTGGTACATGCTCACTGGTAAGAACACACCCTCATATGCATGATGAAAGTCCTTGTAAGAGTGTCCAGTTGGATTTAGAAATTCCAGGAAGCTGATGACTTCCTCTCTCAGTCCACTGAGCAAACCAAACATTCCTGTCTATCTCCTGTCCTCGATTTCTCCCACACCTCCTCTTCCTGTCCTCGGCACTAATCTACTCCATCTCCTCGTCCCCCACTCCTCTGCTCACCAGGACTCAAATAGATCAAATATTTGACCAACTTGTGGCTCACAGCTGATGTCCAACTCAAAAATATGAAACATTCAGGTTATAGGAAATCTCTGTGATAAGAATTTGGGTGCGTTTCTTTGTTTTATCTGATTGTCTGTGTGTGCCGACTGGCCCTGTCATGAAGGGGTCCTCTGGAAAAGTGCTAGCCAGTGATGAAGGGTGTATTGATTGGTGGGCCAGACGCCTGCTGTATCGACTAGGAGGGTGATCCTTCAAGGCCTTCCTATTGGCACACCGAGTTAATCTGCTCATCCTGATCAATACCGGCTAACTGACACTATCATTGCACAGCATCCCACGTCAGGGCTCTGTTTGTTTGTCTTTTATTGGTTTTATGTGTGTTTGTTTGTGTGTTTATGGTGGTTGAAGGGATGATTTGTGTCTGTGTGACAGGGAAAGTGAAACCTCGAGCGTGGCTCTTTTGTACCAGTCGTCAGGGGTGCGGTTTTTGTCTAAGCGTTATATGTTCGCTCCATGAGTCATTGCCTGTAAATTCAAAGCACAGCACCGTGAGGTCATATAAACACTATAGTATGCTATTATAAATCTGCAGCTTGATTTCCAGCCTGCCTCGGGCAAAGTATGGCAACTTGGCAAATGTTTTGGCCATTGAGAGTCTGAGTGGCTGGATTTAGTGTTGCTGACAGCATTGTCTTGCTCTGTTGAAATTGTGGTTTTCCTGCAACTAAAATGTCTGTAAGAGCGAGAGATAGTAAAAACAAATCTGTGCTCAGGCTTTTTAACATCCCATGTTTTTTTGCCTATGTCTTTTTCTGTCCTTGTGTTGTTTTCCATGCACCTTCCTGTTTACCAGGAAGGCTGAAAACCTCCCTTTGTGTGCTGTTTGCCCATCTCCTCTATCTGTGGTGTAATTTTGTTTCCCTGCTTTGTTTGCCCTCCTGCAGACCGAACATGGAGAAGACCGGTCAGGTCAGTGACTCTGGCTCCTCCACAGTTAAACATGCCCTCAACCCTGAAAAAACCTTCATGCAGGTCCACTACCTCAAGGTGAGAGAATCCGGTAGTAAACACAGCAAGGAAGGGTGGAATAAAAGGAAATCAAAAGGCTGTGAGCAAATCAAGCTATAAAATAATCCCATAATATCCTTTTAGGAATGCTTGGAGCAGCACTTATACAGGCCCTTGCTGTTGCTGCTCCTGCTCTCTATTGTCTGTGATAGATCATGTTTTGATGTCTTTACCATCTTGTTCTTTGTCCAGGGCTACTTCCTCCTCAGGTTCCTGTCCAGTCAAGTGGGAGAGCAACAATTCATTGACTTCTTCAGAGTATTTGTGAAGAAATACCACGGGCAGCTCATTTTATCTCAGGTGAGGCTGTAGAAGTTTTATTTGATTAACTCAAAGGAGCATCTCCATCTTGTCTTCCTGCTACTTGAGAGGCTGTTAATAAAATCTTAGCTCAGATTTGAGACAGTTTTAACCTGATCTGTCTCAGAGGCACAGAGATATTTCCATAAATTAATCGTAGGCACTCAGTTTCCGCAGTGTTACAATAGTTGAAAATGCACCAGCCGTATCTCAAAGATAATCAGCTCAGCCACATATGTTTATTCTGCTGGGACCATGAAGCTGAGCGAACACACCTGGACGTGTGTGTGTGTGTGTGTGTGTGTGTGTGTGTGTGTGTGTGTGTGTGTGTGTGTGTGTGTGTGTGTGTGTGTGTGTGTGTGTGTGTGTGTGTGTGTGTGTGTGTGTGTGTGTGTGTGTGTGTGTGTGTACACGACATGTAATGTGTTCCACCTGGCTTCTGTTTCCTCAGAGACAGATTGAGTCTTCCCACTAAATAATGAATCTAACATAAACACCGTTTGACCTTGTACTCTTGACTTAAGATCAGGAGTGCCTTTCTCTTTCTTTGTCTCTTCTTCCCGCATCTTCTAAATGCCACCATTTGTGTCTGTCTCTCTTTTTTTGTTCTTCTTGCACAGGATTTCCTGCAAATGTTGCTGATTACTTTTCCTGACATGGAGAGGTATGTAAGTGGCTATGAATATTGCTAAAGTCATGAATAATGTAAAAACTTCTTAATGCATTAAAACCACATTGGTTGAAGTTGGAGTCTCGCCTGGTTTCCGGTTCCAGACATATATGAGATATCTTTACTAATCAACTGTCTTCCTCAACAGATGTGATTTGTTGATAGATTTAATGTCAAAAACGTGTTGATTTGGTCACTGACTAACTTGGTCCTGATGCGGAAACATGGCCAGCAAAAGCTCCTAACACCAATCCGGTTAGGTGAACAGTCCCATCCACTCTCATATTAATTGAAGTGTAAAAGGATAACTGCTCCTCCTGCTCTCCTCCTCTCTAATTTTCTCTCTCCCTCTCTGCACTCATTTAATCATTCGGTTATCTATTTCTCCTGATTGCCTCATTAACCTCTTCTTTTGCCTGTCTCGCTGTCCCTCTTTTTGCTCCTTGTCTGTCTTTCAGAGTCTTTCTCCCACCCTGAACCCTTCGTGTCTTACTCCCTCTCCTCCTCAGCAGCCATGTGTCTGCTCTGAGTGTTGTCTTCTTGCCTTTCCTGTCATGTGGAGTGTGCTGCTTGACTTGCAGAGATTGATCGAATTAAACAGGGGGAGTTGGCCAAAGTCAATATTTGGATCTGATGCCTCTTTCAGTAAACAGCTCACTGGAAGAGAAGGGTATAAGATTAGAATAGACACGGACTGCTGAGGGTCATGGACACTCTTTTCATGGTACAGGGTCATATTTCCAGCTCATTCCTTCGACTAAACGATCAAAACATTTATAAGATCATATAGGCTAAATATAGAAATTCTGAACACAGAATGTGTTTTTTTTATAATTGCATTTATTAATTTCTGTTCAGAAGAATCCTTTATTTTCCCGGCATCACATGTCACTATGAAGATGAATAACCAGTAAAAATGAAATAAAGTTTCCATTGTGAGCATGAAAGAACTGGTAGATACATGTCTCATCTGCTCTTGTGAGACATAAAGCTTATTACTCTCTAGTCCTATTATTAAACAGTATTCGATAAATCATGTGGCGTATTAACTGTATTAACCTTTTGTTTGCAACACAAGAGAAGTATGCTGACATAACCCCCTGTAATCCCACTTTATGGTGTCTCCCAGTTGGTGTGGCAGATGCTTAGTCTTTATATACTGTCTGATTCAGCTTTTCATGCCAAGAGCTGACATTACCTCACAGTGAATTCACTGATGACATTTTTAATGCCCAGTTTCTGAGCAAATTGGTGCTTTATTTGAGAGCACTACATCTCCTAGTACACCAAAGAGGTTTTTATGAGCTTCAATTTACCAGAGGACCACTCTCCATCCAAAGTTGACAGCAGATGTACGGTTATGCAATGACGCAGGAGAACTCTGATAGAGTGTCGAAGCAAGGAGTACAGCCTTGACCTTGCAACAAAATGCCCATCTCTGTAAACCATTTTTAGCCACACGAGCAGTGGTGTGGCTGCATGTTGGTCGGTTGGTCCTCTAGCTGGTCGGTCAATAGACACTCAGACATTCAAAGTCCACACGGGAAGAATTGTGAGCATGTTGGTGCTAACATTAGCTTTCAAAGCATTGATTGTACAGTTTGACTTATACACAAGTCTAACATGTCCTTAAATGGCCACATTAGTGGTAAAGATCTAAGATTAGAAGATTTGTGGTCAACAGTAATACACTTTTTTATATACTGTGATGGAAAATAGATCTTTCGATCATTAATAATTGGAAAATAAAAATAAACAGCATTTATTCTACTCTAAAATGATATCTTCATTTCTAAAATAGGTCAAATATTTCAAATATTGATAAATAATAGTGAGAGTCCTGCTTGGCCTTTCTTCCCATCTATGCGCAACACGTGGTTGTCTTGATATATTGTCATTAGTGCAACATAGAAAATGTTTAAACCACGTAAAATCTTAAACATGTCAGCATTATACAAGGACAGAAAAGATGCGAAAGTAGGATTACATGTGTGGAAAAAGTTATTTTAAGAATATTTTTGGCAAATGTGGGTTGAGCTTCAACCAGTGATAACATAACTCTTAGTAAATGGGTAAACAACAATCTAAATAAGAATGTTTCTTAAAGTTTCTTTCAAAGAAAAACTCCTTTAATGGACTGAAGATCACAGTGTATATCAATACCTTAAGAGTAACCAAGCAGGGAATTTTTCTCCAAGCACAGGTGGGTAGGTTTGACATCGGGGATAAAGGTATGCTCTTTGCCTTTGTGTTTATATATATTGAATGCATACTTGATCGCTTGTTGAATGTTTGTTTGCATACACATTTTGCCTTTCACGCTGTGTGTTCTTTGTATGATCTATGACCATTTTCATGTGCAAACAGTCCCCTTCGGCCACTCTTCAGCCAAGGCCACGTGCATAAACATCTTTGCTTACTGCACTTGCATACTTGTAAATCCAGTTCATTGTCTGTACATGCCCATTTGCTCATCCCTCTATAGGAAAGTGGGTGTGCCCCTCTTTTTGTTTAAGGTGTTGGCCTCAACCTCAAATCTGCCATGACCCTAACAATATTTTCCCAGGGCCATGTTTTCATAGGGTGTCTTGGGCAATAACAGTCATTTCTATAATAATAGGAATAATACTAACACTTGTGCCATTGTGTTCCAGAAAAGGCCTCACCCTCAGTGCTATTTATGCTGACTGGCTTGATCGACCGGGAATTCCAAAGGTATGAGGAGTCTTTTTGTGTTTTTGTATTTGTCTTTCTTTTTCTTTTAAAGTATATCAAAATCTTGAATTTCAAAATGTTCCTTCATTGTTCAATAAGGTCCTGATGGAGACTGATATTATAGGTGTGTGTGTGTGTGTATATATATATATATATATATATATGTGTGTGTGTGTGTGTATGTATATATATATGTATGTATATATATGTGTATGCATATATATGTGTATGTATATATATGTGTATGTGTGTATGTATATATATATATATATATTGTATTTATATATATTTCAGTTAAAAAAAAAAGTTAAATACCATGTAGTAAGTAGCTACAAGCACTACCAGTTTTGGACTACACATTAGTTTGTGTTTAGAGTCAGTATGTGAACTTTTCTTTGTTCACAGGTGCCAATTCTTTACCTGTAAAATAAGTAATTACTTAAGCCATTGTTGCTCCCATTTGTTTCTTAATCACATGACACAAATGCGCAGACTGTTGTTGTTTGTAGGCATTGATGCTGACAGTCAAAGTACTTTTTACCTATCTTGTAATCCATTCTTACCTGGATATCCAGATCAGTCCACTATACTGTAGCTGTCATTGTTTTGTCACTATTTCATGGGCAACACAACTTCACTTTTACTTGTTTGCTTTTTGTTCTCTTTAGTTCTTCTCTGTGATGTTTTCATCATCCAGTGGTCATTTTTCATGTGCTGACACAACATTTGACAACCTAATTGGCTTCTTTGTACAAACAATTGACTGGATTTGGAGCCACAAGCCAAGAATATCTTAACAATAAATCAATACAGTTTTTAGACAATTTCATCAAATCCACATCACTGTAGGTTAAATTGTATTAAAATGCACAAGTGGATGCAGCTTCAGGGTCTGAAAAGTGAGGCCAATGTGGTAGTGCCTTAAACTGCAATCCTACTGAGGGCCACTAAGGGTTGGCTTCAAAAAGGCTCTTGCTCCATAGACTCCCATTCAAGTTCCCCCATGAAATTATGGTGTTGTTCACTAAAGTCAGTTACTAGCGGTCCATTTGAAAATAATCCCGACATTAAGTAGAGATTTGGCCTCAAAAAGCGTTAATCTTTGGGTGTGTGTCTGTTTGATCGAAAGGCCTGTGGTGTCCTCTGGTTCCCAATAAGATCGAGTCCAAATATGGTCACTCATGGCTCCAAAATAGCAAGATGGCGATAGACGAAATCTGAACTGAAGGCTTGATAACAGCAGTGCACCAATTAATGGGTGATGTCACTGTTGGTTGCTGCTGTGTTCAGATCATGTTCAGAGCCAGCAGTAATTCATGTAGTTTGTTGGACAGGAACTTTTTGTGTTAACAGGAGGAATGTGCTCTAAGCATGGATGACAACAGCAGCATAGCTTTTGTCTCACTGTTGAGCAGCAGTAAATAGTTGTGTAATGACACTCTCTAATGGGAATTATGTCTCATATTAGAAGTAAATAGCTGTCTGTATATAAATACTACAGCTTAAATGGTGTGTGACTATTAGCTAGTGGGCATTTAACAACTGCTCAGTGATGATGGCTCTCCACATGACATCATGTCCTGAAAACTAACATAGTTCATGCCCTACTCATCAGGAAATGTTTTGAAATTTTCAAGCAGGTTTTCTGAAAAAAGCTTGACCTCAAAGGAGGAGATCATTGATTTTTTTTGTTGCACGGTTAATTTTTTACCATTGTGTTGTTGAATCAGTGTCATCGTCTGTGTTACCAGACTGTTACTGTATCTTGTAGGTGAGCAGCGCTGCTCTGCCTCTGCCCTCTAATCGAGAAAAAGACCCACGGTCATAGATACTGGGATTGCAAAGCTACACACACACACACACACACACACACACACACACACACACACACACACACACACACACACACACACACACACACACACACACACACACACACACACACACACACACACACACACACAATCAATCCACTTTAACAGCTTCTTCAATTCTCCCATCTCCATGGTAACTGATCTTAATTACCACTGTGTGTACGTGCATTTTTGTGTGTCTGTGCTCATGTTGCTGTCTGGGAACCTTCACCTTCTAGATTATGTGATGATGTAACTGGAGCCTTTCAGGGGCCTCTCAGGGTGGGAAGGACAGGGTGGAGGGACTGCTGTTTTCTCACACCTGATTGGGTGACGGCTGAGTGGTCTTGCTGAGGCTTTTTTTTTTGCGTTTGATGTGCCAGTACCTGGCTAATAAGATCAGCCAGATCGATTGAAACCTTTTACAAATGCAAGTTGCTTGTGTGTATTATGTACACTAGACACAAACACATTTTTAAAAACCACCCTCTCTCTCTGCCTCTCATCCATTGCTCCTCAATGTGTTTGAATTGGAGAAAGGCAAGAAATGGTTTGGCCTAATAATAAACAATGACATTCACCAATCCTGGAGTAAGAGATGGGGAATGAGGAGGCCAGTGCTGGCCTATTTTAGACCTCAGAGTTTAGATGAGTAAGCACTCCCTCTGGGATGATGGATCTAGGCTGAGATACTTGCTTTAAATAAAGGCTACCCTGGAGTCACCAGAGATTTCAGCCTGATACCTTCAGCTCCAACTTTAACTACAACTGTAACCTGAATATTTTATCTTTGTCTTCTTTTGCCTGGGCTATTAATTAATGCCACTTATCATAGACTGTTTTAGGTGCAGCTGCTTTACCTATTATATAAGCATATTAATGCTTACTGTTCTACGAGGCAGAAGGTAGAAAATGATTTCACTCAAAGTATTAAGCCTGAGCATCTTGGGGGGGGGGGAGAGCTAAATTGGCTGATAAGACAAAGAAAATACTGCCAGTTCCAGGAGCTCAAACTTTCTCTGTTGAATACTGGCTGTCAAACTTCAATACTTTTTCAATATGGCAGCTCGGCTGTGTTTGCAGCATTAAAAAGTAAACACTACAAAATTGTGAAAGTTGTCACAAAAGAATGATTTGTCAAATTTTTAGCCTCATTTACTTATCATTACAGTCACGGTGTGGGACAATTTTTATTTAGGAAAGCTTATCTACAGTTGTTTATGCTGAGACAGCATTAAACAATGTTGAATATGATAGGTTTGTAGTCTTTTTGAAGAAAAGGCCTCAAAGAAAGACTTTTTTTTCCCCCCAAAATGTGTACTCAATGAAGTAAGTATTGAAAAAGCATTGTTTTTGGTATTTGGTCTGGTATTTCTATTGCCTGACATAGTTTCTGGGATCCAAACACTTTAAATGATATCCATCCATTTTGATCATTTAAAATCTAATTCATGTTAAAACTGTGGATTGATCTGAGGAACATATAGAAATACTCAGATACATCACCAATTACCACTATAGATTGATTGAATGACATGATTTATTTGCTTGTCATGCATGTTCAAGAGTGAAGGATGTAACTGGTGAACTTCTACACACAGTCTAAAAAAATGTACTCACTAGGAGACACACACAGATGAAGGCGATGTCATTGTAGGAGAGAGCAGGAGGTAGACAAAGGCTTTGCTATTCAGAGAATGGTAGTGGTGATCTCTCCAACCAAAGATGCGTGGTATACTGTTACACAATGCCAATTTACTGCTTCAACACTCACTACATCCTATACTGCCCACTGTAACACCTCCCTCTCTCTCTGTACCTCTCTGTGTCTGCCTCCTTCCTTGGCTTCTACACACACTGTCATGCTATTTCTGTCTGTAGGAGTACTTTTGTGTAATACACATAAAGAAGTACTCAGGCATGCAGTTATGACATTGAACTTTGTGTGTGGCTATGGTAACGCTAAAAGCTGGAATGGAATGCTGTCTGTCTGTCTGGTCTGTCTGTGCGTGGGAATGACATGTGTGCCGTGGACTGAGGCTGAATGTGATGTGCTGCTGCTGCATCTCGCTTTTTTGTGTGCATTAGTGGTGTGACATTACAAAACACCTTGCTTCCATGCTCTCCTGTCTGTCTACCCCCCCCCCCACACACACACAATCGCTCTGTTCTGTGATTCACATCACTTGAGAGCTCTGATTAAAGCTTAAATAAGGTGAGAGAGTAAGTGGTGTTTGTACCTACTAGCTGCTCTCTGTGCGTCATCGGTGTGTGTGTGTTTGCATGAATGACTCTACATATATATATGTGTGTGTGTGTGTGTGTGTGTGTGTGTGTGTGTGTGTGTGTGTGTGTGTGTGTGTGTGTGTGTGTGTGTGTGTGTGTGTGTGTGTGTAGTGGAGGAGGAGTGAATGTGTAAAGGACTTGAGATGACTGTTGGTTGTTGTAAGTGAGGTGATTTTTCCTTTCCTTTCCTTCCTCCTCCTTTTCTCTCAATTCTCCTCCACTTTCCTCCCTTTCTCTCATCCTCCGGATTCAAGTCCAGTTTCCATCAGAGGAACAAGTGATAGCCTCCCACCTCCTCCCTCTCCTCCCACCTCTCTCTCTCCTTCCTGCCTTGCTCAGGCACTCTCTCTTTCTCTCTCTCTCTCTCTCTCTCTCTCTCTCTCTCTCTCTCTCTCTCTCTCTCTCTCTCTCTGTCTCTCTCTCTTTCACTCTCCCCCTCCCTCGCTCTGCCTCTGCAAAGCATTCCTCTCTGTCCTGATCACTTGCTCCCGGCTCACTGCTTTCCCTTCTTCTCTGTCGTTCAGTGGCTGTATGAAAGGAGCACCGTGTGGTCACAGTCGAGGCTGGTGGAAGAAGTCAAAGCAGAGGTAGGCACTCTCTCTCCTACTCTTCTCTCCAGTGTTGTCTCTTCTTCTCATCTTCAGGGAGTGGCAGACAGACTTGGGCAGCTCACAGATTTGAAATATTGCACCTTAGACTGCTTGACATGATTGTCATCTTGATTCTCCTCAGTGTCTTTTCTTTCCCTAAGTTATTCTGCCACTATCTGTCTTTACTGCTTCCCTCTTTTTTCTCCTCTCTGTGTCATTCACACGATTTGTTTCACTGTGTTTGATACCATCTCTTATCTCTACCTCGCTTGCGCTCCCTTTACCTCTCTTGTTCTCATTTGCTCCCAGTTCAGTCTCTCCCTCTGTCTGCCTCTGAGTGAAGTGCGGCACACAGCGCTGTACATCTGTTGCGTGTCATTCTGTGCTGCCTATCAGATTTCCCATAAAGCTTTCATCTTGGTCTTGGTAGCTTTGGCTGTATTTTTCCATTTGTCTGTTTGTTAAAATAACTCTTGCCCAGAATATTTTAAAACACAAAGAAGGCTTGAGTGACTGCACTTGTGAAATGACCAGTCCGCTTTATTTACCATTTGTAAACTTCACTTCTAAAATAGTTAAATTGTCTTACAACAGTGTATTTATTCTGTCATATATACTGATGTAGAGGTGAGGAATCACTGATGGTACAGTAGATAGAGTTTGGCCTTGATAGGATTGGCTGCTTGATGGAAATCTATGGTGTAGGGGTTGCTGCGCTTCAGGCGCTGTTACAGCAACATACTTTCACTATTACTCTTTTGTGTCAGCCAGCTGTTTGTGTTGGTTGCCTGGAGGATGAGTGAGCACTGAACAGTTTGAATTAATCTGACCCTGTAAAAGAGAAGGAGCTATGGACTGGTGTACATTTGTGTACTTTACTCTGTCAATGCTTGCATGCTAATGGCTCGCTGAGAGTATTTTATTTTTATGTATATTTCTGAGACAGAAAGTGTCTTTAGTCTGTTTACATTTAGTTTTTGACTGTGACCACTTGTTCTTTGTTTTTCCCCTTTCTCTCTGTCATCATTACACCTTTTATGATTACCTCTGGTTCACCCCCCCTCTTTTTTTCTGATTCTCCTTCACACTGTCTTCCCTCTCCCTCAAAACCTGCCACTTTGTTGTCTCCTGCTGTCTACCTCTACACTCTTGTCTTTTTCCCGCCTTCACCCCCTCACTCCCCCGATCCTCCCTCCTGCAGGTTGTAAAATGGATTCTCTTCAGTCAGACTCATCATGGGAAGGGCAGAAAGCGGAAGAGAATAGAGCCCAAGGTGAACTACAAAGAGGTAGGAGACACTTTACTGTATTAAGACAATCTATCTACCTCCTCTCTGCTCTACTTTCAACTCTTGGACGTGTCCCTTTTTCTTTTGGAAGCCTTTTTCATCCTATCTCAGTTTTTGCCCTCTTAAAGTGGCTGTCATTCTTGAACTTTACAGTTTTGTTTTTTTTGCTTGTCCAACAACACAAGGATCCCCCAGTTCTGTTTATGTGTTGTGTCTGTGAGGACAGACTACCCTGTACTCCTTTAAATCTATGTTTATGTTGTCTCCTTCACCCACATGTTTAACCTTTTACGAGCTTGTATACATCGTGTGTGTGTGTGTGTGTGTGTGTGTGTGTGTGTGTGTGTGTGTGTGTGTGTGTGTGTGTGTGTGTGTGTGTGTGTGTGTGTGTGTGTGTGTGTGTGTGTGTGTGTGTGTGTGTGTGTGTGTGTGTGTGTGTGTGTGTGGTCATGGTCAATGGGTTTGATTCGGCCTTGAAGCTCCTTTGCATCTGCCCTTCATCCAGTCGTTCCAATCAGTTTGCACTATTTGCCTTAACATAAAATGCTATAGGAAACAATGCACATTTTTTTTTGGGCCTGTGTGTGTAGTGTTAATTAGGGCTCTCTGGAGATGGCTAATCCCCTCCACCCACTAATTGACACACGCACTTGCACATGCCTGCATCATTAATGAACGCACACTGATCTATAAGCCACAAAGGGCCAGAAGTCATTAGCAAGAGGAGAGCAGCTTTTATATATCACTCGCAATGTGCTCAGATGTTTTAGACTTTAGGAAACATTTGCAAAGCCACTCCTCTTTTTGTACATTTTATGTCATGAATATGTTATCTAAGAGCCCCTGGATGTCTTTGAATCAAATTTAGGAAGAGAAAATATAACACTCATTCGTTGCCAAGACTTGTAAAGATCACTGACTTTTTAAGGGCTTTAAATTTCCCTTAATGGAGCTTCATACAGATGTTGTGTAATGTTTTAAGCCGTACCTGAAATCCATTGAGTTTTTTATGAAACTTGTTCCAACATGCTTTTTGAATTACACAAATTACCTTCCTTCAATTCCTTGTTTAATTTTGGAGCACACAGCACATAAAATGCCAGAGCATGCCCCCCTCCCTCCAACCACCTGATACCTGCTGTCTGGCATATTTATAAAGTACACACACATACACTTACTTCACTTACTTCAAGGGGCAGCTAAAGGGCCTCTTCCTGTGGGGGGTGGGAGGGGGGCAGAGAGTGCTGAAATCAGCCTCATGAAAGAATAGCCAATTACTGTCCACTTGCCCATACACAATACTGAGAAAGAGGAGGGAGGGACGAATGGACGGACTGATGGAGCTAGAGAGCAGGGGGATATAGGGGCGGGGGTGTGGGAGTTCAGCGTTTGATGTTACACCATAAAAGCCATCCTGAAAGGAAACACGGAGTGACCCCCCCCCCCCCCCCCGCCATCCACTCCTCTCCCCTCTCTCCCCTGCGGCCCAGCCCTCTCCTCTCTCCTCCCCTGCGTCTCCTTCCCCTCCCTTTGTTTCTATGAACAGAGTGCCCCATGGACGGACCAGGTGTATTTTATATTACTCCTTCATGTACTTCAAACGCCAAACAGCCCAATTTCACCTCAGCCCCCGCCTCCTCTTCTCCAGAGCTACCTCTCCTCCCTTTCTCTTCCCTCCATCTACCAGCCTGTTGCAAAGCTATAAATCATTTGGCAGACCTGACCAGCAAAGGCAGAGGGGAAAAAAAACAAAACGAGGGATGCCAGTTAAAACACGGGACACAGGAAGGTAGAAGCGGAAGAAATAGTTTGGCTAAATCAGAGATGAAGATGTGACTGGAGCATGGAACGATGACAACGAAATACGAAAACCACTTGATGCCACTGTGTCTCCCCTGCAGCTATCCTTTAGATCAATTCAATTTTGAATCGAAACTCATATTCGTATATTTAAACAACAAAAAATGACAAGTTTCAGTGGAAAAACACAAGGGGAAAGCATATAGCAAATGGTATTTCAGAAAAAGAGAAGAAATATGTGACGGAATGACAAGAGAAGAAAAGATAGAAATCAAATTGTCAAGACAGGATTTTTGGAGCTGAAAATTGAAGCAATTGCAGGGTTAGAGGTAGATGATAGTGAAATCTAGCAAGGTGATGAATCTGATGTGGAAATGAGGAGCAGAGTGGATATGTGGAGAGATGAGAGAAGCACATGAGAGATGAAATATTACAGGCCTGGTCTGATGATGTAAGGGCGGTTAGGAAGGGAGGGAACGGAGAAGGTAAGACTTTTAGTGGGCAGGAATTAGGCTGCGCCAGTGTCGCATTTAGCACTAATGACATCAGGGATGATTAGGGAATATACACACATGTACACACTCACACAAACCTATAGATGCACACAGTGGTAAGAGCCAGACACCCCCTGCGGAGCAGCCCAAGATCTGGTCAATTTAATACAGCCAAAGTTTATTACCAACTTCCCCTCGTCTTTGTTTCTGTGTAACGTTATTGATTCACGAGCATCGTGATGTGTGCGTCTGGTTTTCTTTTGTGTGTGTGTGTGTGTAACTTGTGCCGAGCGTGCATGTGTTGTCCAGTGTGTGTGGAGAGGTCTGTAGAGGGATATTAGTCACGCCCGCATGGTAATGGGCCTCATTTTGCTCTCATTTTCATCTGCGGTCTCTGTAATGAGGGGGTCCGTCTGCCCCTGCTGATCAGGACAGAAAACCCTGTAGGGGAAATTTGTGTATAGCGGGAAATCTTGGCCAAATTTTTTGGCAGTATCATACTTCTCTGCTCTTTAAAGATGCAGTTTAGATGTTGTAACTGATCTGGTTCTGATATCAATCAAATGGATTCCATAATAAAAGACCTCAAAAATGGTCAATAGACATCATAAGATGCTTTAACCTCTCCTCGAACCTCACTGCAGCTCAGAGTAGTGCTCAACGATCTCAGGCATCATGGAACAACTGGCCTGTGGAATGGGTCTAATGGTTGGCTGATGCAGCAACGTTAAAATAACAATATTTGTTATTATTAATTATTTTAATTTTTAAAACGGTCAAAATTACAACTATATTCTGATCAGGACATTTAAAGTTGTTCATTTTACTAAGGTAAACAGCCTCCATAAATGTTTTATAGTCCTCTTTTCCATTTCTGCCCGAGATTACAATATATTAGATGCAGTTTGAGGCGTTGTTCTGCCTTTGGTGCAGATGTGATAAGGTTGTGTATATAGCAATTATTTACATAGCTCTTACCCTGGATAAACAAATCCTGGAAATAGTGTAATCCTGAATTCTTATCATTCCAGCTGAAATCGTTCTACACCACATTATTTTTTAACTTTACTGCACACCTTTGTGATTGTGAGGGTGCACAATTATCATGTACACCAGAATGGAATGACAATTATCTTGGTGGGCATTGTGATCATTAACAATTTCAATTGTAGGATTCAACATTTGCGTCTTACATTTTTTAACCACACCTAATGAATCCAAGCTGTGTAGTATTCATTGTATGGGCTACACATGTGATTCACTGATTCTCTGCAGGCTGTGCAGGATCCGAGTGATAATGTATCTCAGAACAGCGACATCTTCCTGTGTGCCACAGATGCAGCAGAATAGGTGGACTTCTTTGTCTCCTCATTTGCACCAACATGACAATCTGCACCTGGTCAATGGTATGAGTTACTGTGAAAACACCTACCAGCAGGCTTGTGTTTGTGGCTGAGACAACAACAGGTTTCGCGAAGCATCCTGTCTTGAGACAGCACTTCAGACTGTGAGGTGTCATCTGTTGATACAGATAGGGTTCAATTCACATACATGTGCAGTATCTGTTCCAATATTCAGCAGCTAAAGCTAATGATTGCGGGCTGTCAAACAATTGTTGATAGCTTTGATCGCCACAGGGCCCATAGCGGAGCGTTTGAGTGGACCAGTTGTCGTGGTGTTGGTTTCCATTTTTGTGAGCCCAGGGTTTAGATCAAAAGCTCCAGAGCAGCTACTAAATGGACCTTGCAGCGCTGGAACGTACATAGATGTCAACCTCTATTTTAGGAGATAAAGTAAACCCGCGACAAAATGAACTAAGTTTGAGTGGTGACTGAAATCTCTTGTGTTGTAATGAGGTGCGATGTTGATTGTTCGACAAGGGAAGTAGTAGTGGTAACCGGAGCCTCCGTGGGAGAGTAAACAGTAGGGAGGGCATGATCAAAAGCCTCTTCAGTTGGGTGGGGTTTGCAGGTGGTGCACATTATTCTGCCATAGCAGAGTAAAGGAGGAGGAGAGCGATGTGGAAATTGTTTCAGTCTGTGTTATTTGGCACTTTGTCTTGGCTTTGATTATTGTAAACGTAGCTGAGTAGTAGGAGATTGTTAATTTGAGAGACATAAAAGACTAGATTTAATCTACAGGCACTGTTTTTCCAGCATGGACTGACATGTTTTGTCTGTACATGTGTTAGAAATTGCTGGTTATAGTAAGAAATCTTGCATTGTCTGTTGTTCTCCTGCAATCTGCGTCTTCATCTTTGACTCTTTGTTTAGACTTTGACCAGAACCCATGAAATAAAACATATCCGTTTAGTAACGGTATCTGTGTTATTGTTTTCTTCACTAAGACGTAACTGCCTCCAAGTACACCCTGTCACGTTTGGCAATGCGAGCTCCACACCTGTGTTGACAAGGACACATCTGGTTTTCACTCATCTCTGTTTTCTAATCTCCAGCGTACTCTCCCAGGTTTACTCCGCTGTCTCCCCTTCCTTCTTCCCTACTCTTTATCTCTCACTTTTTCTTTCGAACTCTGCCTCACTCTTTCTGTCCCCCCCCCACCCCCCCTCTCTCTCTCTGTGATTTATTGGCAATGAATCAGGGATGAGGGAGTATGCCGGAGGAGAGATGGGAACATTCAGGGAAATGGCTGTTTCCGGCCAGACTTCACATCAGGATGGGAAATGGTAGGAAGAAAAGTGTGCATGTGCCTCTTTGTGTGTCTGTGTCTGTGTCTGTGTGCGTGTGTGCGTGTGTGTGTGTGTGTGTGTGTGTGTGTGTGTGTGCGTGTGCGCGTGTGTGCGCGTGCGTGTGCGTGCCTGTGTGTGTTTCTCCGTCATTTGACCAACTGGGGATCAGCTCTGGGGCTGCTCTGGCGGAGTCCTCTACCGTGAGCAACAACCCTCTAATTGTCTTTAAATAAAATGTGAATTGAGCTTTTGCACACATGCGGCAGCACATACAGAGTGAACGGAAAAGAATCAATCTTTGCCTTCAAGTTTTTTTTTTTTAAATTGCACTAATGAATGACTAGCAGTGTGAACACAAGGATACAAGTGCAAAGGTCATCATGGGTGTGTGTTAGGGAGCATATAGCCAGTGATTCTGATTATCTGATTTACTTTTATGTGTCCAATTCATTCATTATCTCCTTGAACCTCTGATGTTGTTTGGCAGTTTTGGGGGGGGTGATGTTTTTTTTTTTTTTTTTTCACGAAAGAGACTTATGATGTGAGGTCAAAGGTGACCGTGGTGAAGAGGGAAACAATCTTCAAACAATCTGCAGTTCTATAATCTTCTTTTCAAACTTCACCCACTGCATGATTGTGTGCTTTTGAATCATGCTGAAAGGATATCATTATGTGCGTAAGAACTGAGTTACCTTGCTGTGCAAACTGCACACCACGCACAAAAAAATGTCCACGGTGATCTACTAACGACGTGCAGTGACGATTGTGTCTTTCAAATGTGCAATTAAACTCACGTCCATTTTGTGTGTTCGCCCGCATGCATTATGTAATATTGGGCGATTCTGCTTGAAGGTGCAAAATACTGAGGGAACATGCAAATAGAACAATTTAGCACCCGCGACGATATTTACTAAACCTGAAAGTAGAAACAGGAGAAGTGATTGCGTGTTTATTTTTAGTACGACTGTCAGGAACGTATTAATCAGGTGTGCAAATCTGGAGAGACGACTGCTCTTATTGTGGTGAGAAGGAGACGCAGAGAAACCAAAGAATACGTAGAGAACGTGGTTTTACACCGAGGGGAAAAATGATTCAGACGTGTCGTTTGTCCAGCGATGATATTTCTGAGTTATTGAATGAACTATATATGATGATTGACAGCCAACAACAAGGAGGAGCCACGAAATACCAGCAATTAAAAAAAAAATTCCTATGACTCAGCATTTTCTTGCCTGTGGGTCGTTCCAGCGTATCTCTGCTCGGATATCCCGCCCAGTCTCGATATTCAGGTGAGCCGTCACAGGTACTGAATGTGTCCCGCAGAATTCACAGGTAGCTTCGTGAGGATCACGAGCACTCGCGAGGCACCGAATGAAAAGTCACCTGCTCATCAAAGATGGTGTTTGTTAAAGGATCTCATCCACCGTCCCTCCTTGTTTTATTATTAACCTTTTTTTTTTTGTACCTTTTTGTTTTTCCCACAGTATTTACCTCCTTGCTGATAATCTCCTATATAGCGTTTTGTTCTTGATATATTTATATTTCTTCATTTTTATTGGATCAGATTTCCTTTTCCTTTAGCGGTCGCTCTGTTTCCCATTGCTGGAATCACTTTAACATACGCAAACCCCTTATTTAAACACAGCGATTTTCACCTGATTTCAATGATGGAATTACTCTCAGCAAATCACCCGCAAAACGGGTGCAAAAAAATGTGCAAACTTTCAGAAGGAACACGCAATTTAGTACTCGTTATTTGAGATCTTAGTAAATCAGGAAACTGGTATGCGATCCAGAGCACCAAATTCTAAGAGTGAGTAAACACTTCAGTACATAAGAAACAAAAAGAAGCTGCTTGGCTGTGTAGCTAGTGTTAGCGACTAGCTCACTTCCTAGTTTTTTTTTTTCCCTAACTAGCGCCGTTAGTAGTCCCTACTTTGCCACCAAGCTTCTAGCACCAAAAGATGCACTAATTCATTTCTCCATGCAACGTTCTGGTGTGACAGGGCCAAAGTAAGCAACCATGAATGGATGGATATATACATGAAAAAAAAAATGAATGGATACGTGTGTGGTCTTTACTCTCCCTGTTGTGAGCAATTAGACACCATATTTAGAAACTGTAGAAGAGTGAGATAGCAGCACAGAGACAGAAGAATGGATCACTGCAGTTCTTTGAGCTCTCTAGTACTCCTTCAAGGTTCAGTGCATGAGCCCAGACAAAGAGTGAGCGCTATGCAAAGGAGAATTAGAAGGAGACATGGAGAGAGGATGAGTAGTCCTGGACAACTAAAGAGGCAACAGAGCAGGAGCAAAACAACAGATCAATACAAGTTTCTTACTGGCTTTTGTCATTTTCTGCAGTATCTGTTGTGGAAAGTGCTGACTAGGAGGGACAGATTGTGTGAAAATCAAGGGATCAGTGTGGCAAACAATTGCTGTTTGAGTCGCTGTTTTCTCACACTGGCTTTACATCAATAAAATGTTGATCCAGCGTTACCTGCCAATGAAACTTTTGGGTCCACTTTAGTTCTTGTTTGAGTATCCATAAATCTATCAAATGTACATCTATTTGAACAGAGCATATACACGGCTGTGTGTGTGTGTCCAACTCATGCCATGACATGACAGGTTCTTACTGTACAAAGTGAGGGAAAGTACAAACCACACAATGTCTGTATGACAAAATCAGGCTGTTTTACATTCAATTGCTCAAAATGTGTACATCCAAAGTTCCTGACCTCCCTGCTGATGGAGAGTCAAAGCTGTTCCTGTTCATAGGGAGTAAAAAGTTAGATAAAAAGCATATTAAAGAAAATTTAAATTAGAGATGGAGAGATTTCCATCTATAGTTGGGAGCAGTGGAGATGGCACCATTTGTGTTGCGTTAATGAGGGAGAGACAAAAAGAAAGTGTCAGCGTGTGTTTGTCTCATTTGTCACTCAGCAGCAGTTCTATTGTCGGGGTCATTTGAAGCTCACGGCCTGCCTCGTCTCGTCCAGGGACTCCCTGCCATCTGTGTGCGAGCATGTGTGTATGTGGTGTTTGTATATATATATGTGTGTGTGTTGGTGAATGAGGGGTATACAGTAAAAGAGAGGCTGGTATAGAGATCACTAGTCAGGATTGATGATGCTGACAAGCTATTTCATGACAGGCATAGCTGCTCAGAAATGCCACTTAGGCCTTCACGACTCGCAGAGGAACGTACACACACACACACACACACACACACACACACACACACACACACACACACACACACACACACACACACACACACACACACACACACACACACACACACACACACACACACACACACACACACACATTTGTGCTTCTATCTTTGTGAGGACTCTCAGCGACACGAGCCCCTTTTCCATTGCTGATACCGGCTTGATTCTACTCGCTGTTTTTGGTTTCTCAATGGGCAAAAGTCATGGATAATACCTGGTACCTGGACTACCCAATTAATGGCAACCTGCTAAACCACGCGGTGGCCCATTGAGGGGTTAAAGACGCTCCTTTGTTTGGTGCTATCTCTACGCTGTTTTTTTTCTCTCCGCTTTCTCTTCACCCCAACTGGTTGAGGCAGATGGCGCCGCTCACGTCTGAGGTTTGATCCTGTTAAAAAAGAAAGGGGAGATTTTCCTTCCAGCAATCGCTCATCTAGGAATTGGTGAATTGTGTTGTAAAGACTTTATTATGTGTTCTGAGAGGACTTATGTAGTGATTTTGCACTGTATAAATTAAATGAATTTAATTGAAAATGGAACTGCTAATGAAAGGATTCAGCGAGTGTGTGTGTGTGTGTGTGTGTGTGTGTGTGTGTGTGTGTGTGTGTGTGTGTGTGTGTGTGTGTGTGTGTGTGTGTGTGTGTGTGTGTGTGTGTGTGTGTGTTATGTTAAAGATGACATCACAGTTGTTTCACATGGCATTGCTACAACGACACCGCATTGAGGAGGTAAACTAGCTTCAGTGGAAAACGAAATCCAGATAAGTACCTGGTACCAAAAGCTAGCAAAGTTTAGCCAAGGCAGGACCGTCAGTGGAAAAGGGATAGTGTGTTCCCTAGCCTTTTAACACTCACTAGTAAATGCCCAACCCCAACACTTACCCCAATCTAAATCTTAACCCCTTAAGCATTTCTTTGAATGTGTGTCAGAAAGTGACGATCAGCCAAAATACACTCACTTCCATGGTCTAAAACTCAAATTGGGCATCCTTAAGACTGACGCAAACACACACACACACACACACACACACACACACACACACACACACACACACACACACACACACACACACACACACACACACACACACACACACACACACACACACACACACACACACACACAGAGAGACGCAAATCTAAGGTAAGGCAGCAAGTTGCGGTGAAGATATCTTCAGGAGGAAGGCGTGAGGTAGTTATAAAGAGTCAGAGTAGCACCAACGGGCTTTTCACTGAAGTGGTCAAAACGAATACACACACACACACACACACACACACACACACACACACACACACACACACACACACACACACACACACACACACACACACACACACACACACACACACACACACACACACACACACACACACACACACACATGCATTCTGAATCCCAGAAGCTTTTGAGTGTCATTAAAGTGCAGCTGTGTTTGTCTTTCCAGCACACATGGAAAACACATCAGGGACACAGAGAGAGAGAGAGAGAGAGAGAGAGAGAGAGAGAGAGAGAGAGAGAGAGCAGCCTGCTGAATATGTCTGCCACAATACGCACAAAATAAGTACCTCACTTTGTCACTCAGACAAATACACATTGTTCATTTTGGAGTCCATTCAAACACAAATTTAGACATTCAGTGTAATGCAGTGCTATAAAACGCAGTGTAGTGTGGAGGTCGCGATGTTAAAGCCGGTGACACTTCAGCCAGATATTTAGTGCAGAGTCGTGTTCAATATTGGGCTGGGCTGTAAAATGGAACTGGCTCTTTAGTGGTGGGAAATGAATCAATGCTTTTCACATAAAACCTGATTTAGGCGTCACCTCGTCGATTTCATAGGTACAGTATGTAATGTAATGTTTGTGTGTCTGTGTGTGCGCGTATGAATGTGGCGCGCTGAGTGCTAAAACATCTGTCTTTCCTGGTAATGACTGGGGAGCCGACAGCGCCCTCAGACAGCCTTGACGCACTTAGCCTGGTCAAGAAAACACACACACACACACACACACACACACACACACACACACACACACACACACACACACACACACACACACACACACACACACACACACACACACACACACACACACACACACACACGCAAAGTAATGTCAGCTGTATGCCACTAGGCCCAACGATTATAGAAATCCCTGCACATGAAACCAATAATAGATCTGACAGCGAGCATCTGAGGTGGTGATGTTGTCATAGAGGGAGCCTGGATTATGATTCCTTTTCTTCACTGGTTGAGGTCACTGTTATTCATGCCATGTGAGTGGGTTTCTGTCCCAAAGGAGCCATTGGTTTTTCTTAAAAGCAGTATTTTTAAGATTATCCTAAATTCCTGAAGAGCAGAGACAAATCAATAGTCTAACTGGGATTTTATGAAGTGGCTTGTTGCCAAAAGACCCTCATGTGCAGATACTCTTTGACGGATACCACATAGACACATGTATTTTCAAACCAGTCATTTTCTGAAATAAGACTCTATGAGACAGAAATACACACAGCTATTTTCATTATCGACCAAACTGCTGATTATTTTCTCGATTAATCATCTGGTCTATAAAATGTCAGAACATGGAAAAAAAAATGATCATTACAATGTCCTGAATCCCATGATGTCTTCAAAATTGAATTGACTGGCAGAAAAATAGACAAATAACTTCAGTTTTCTATTTCACAGGACAAAGAAAAATAGAAAATCCTCTCAATTGAAAGGTCAGAGCAAAGAAATGCTTGTCATTGTTGCTTAAAAAAAAAAGGACTACCTTGAATAATCAACTGTCAAAATAATTGCTGCTTTCTTTGTATTGATTGATCAAGGGCTTCAGCTCTGGAGCAGCTCTCATGACCAAATATTAGAGGCATTTGAAATTTCTCCTGGAGAAAAGTGCTATAAAATAGAGGTAAAATGACACTGAAAGAAAAATCATTTGAATCATGAACATGTTAAATCCTGTCAAAGAGCCAGCGCTGTTCACACTGCCAGGGGATGACAGCATATAGACTGAGTGTCTTCATCTTTCTAAAGGTCTTGTGCAATCTAGCGTTAAGACAGTCATTTCATCATTCATGTAAAAACTGTAAAAGCTGATAGCCAAACTGCAAGCGACACCTTCCTCTCAAAATTTCCCAGTCTGGGATATCATGTGTCTAAACATGGTCTTATCATAGGAAAATAACAGACGGGTTGTATTACTTTGGTTTTAATGCAAAGTAAACAACAAGTTTAGAATTTCTTTTAAGCAGTTTTTCCATTTGTGTATCTTGATGCTCTCTCTTACTCCATCTCTCCTGTTTCTGTGCTGTCTTCTGTCATTTTGTGTGTGTGTGTGTGTGTGTGTGTGTGTGTGTGTGTGTGTGTGTGTGTGTGTGTGTGTGTGTGTGTGTGTGTGTGTGTGTGTGTGTGTGCGTGCGTGCGTGTGCGTGCATGACTCCACAGCTGTGTGTCTCTTTCTTTGCTACAGATATCTGGGTTTAGTCCATCCCACATACCTCTGTCAGCTCAGACTGCTTAAACCCAGCCAGCCTGGGTTCACACAGGAGACAACACGCACATATTTACACCACATACAGACACACGCACAAACATACACGGGCACACTGTTAAAAACAGCTTGCACATATGCGGAAAGACGGACTGAGACTCTGAGCCACAGGAGAGTCTACTGAGTTGCTTCCTGAACGTGACCTTTCTGTTTTGATGGCTCTGGCTACGTTAGCCTTTTGCTGCTGTCTCCACTTCCCCTTCCGCCACTCCCTCTTTGTGTTTGAGTCCGTCTGCCAGAGTCCTCCCATCTTTCGCTCTCCATGTTTTCTCTGCCACTGTGGCGCTGTATCTCTTTTCCTCAGTGTATCTTTCACCAACGGTTGATGCTATCGCTCCACACTCGAGGTCATCACCGGTGCATGTTTGTGTTTTACCCCTATTATTGTTGTCATCTGACTAAACCTGGCTTGAATGGACGAATTCTAGCTGCCTGTGTGTGTGTGTGTGTGTGTGTGTGTGTGTGTGTGTGTGTGTGTGTGTGTGTGTGTGTGTGTGCGTGTGCGTGTGCGTGCGTGCTGACATTTAGAAATGTAACTGCTACAAAATGGCTACGAAATTCAGTTGTGAGTCGACCATTCACGATGTTTGTGTGTGTGTGTGTGTGTGTGTGTGTGTGTGTGTGTGTCTGTGCCCTGTTAACCTTAGTAATCATTATAATTAAGAAAAGCCCCCACCACTGATTATATTTATCTGCAAACCCTTAAAGGAAAGTGGAGTGTGGTTGGTGGACACGTTTTAAAAAAAAAAAAAAATTAATATATATATTTTTTTTCCGAGATAATATTTAACCACGAACCCTCGGCTGCTCTCAGCCTCCAAGGAACAGGCTAGAACAAATGACATGAGGAAATTAAGCCTCTGCTATTTTCAGCCTTAGTCACATTTCATTCTTTTGTACAATATGTATTTTAAGGAGTGTGCAGTACAGAATCTTTGAGGTAATCTCACGTACTGTGAGAGTGTGTGCAGTGCATGTGTTTGTGTTGAGCATCAGGGCTCAGCTAAATTCCAATACGGTGATGATATTGGACTGAGATGTCAGTGATTTTCAGACAATGGTGGTCCTGGGAGGAAGAAAATCCTCGGAAGCAGGATTAGACGATCACAAGACACCGAAACTGCCTGGGGAAATATGGAAAAATAATAACACCAAAAAGAATAGTGCGCCCAAGTCTGTGATTACAGCATAAAGTTGCTTTTAGTCAGTTTAAAGCCTTTTTTGTGAACAATCAATGAATGACTGTGAATAAAGTAAGTTTCAACTTTCACAAAATGTGCACACCCAGAGAAACCTGATTGTTTGAATTTGTATGTTAAAGAAAAAGGTTCGAGGTATTTTCTTATGTTTGGCTCTCTTCCCAACTTCTCCAAACCCTTTTGTGGCTAACAGGCTCTTATTTAAGTCATAAATCCTAAAACTGATTATGAATCGGGATTTTTATATTCTAAAAATAACCAAAGCAATTTCCTAAAACATCTGGCCTCATAGCTTTTACCAAATATTATTAAAACTGAGGTAAATATTATTTTTGCAGGTCAATATTTTAAGTTTTCATATTTGGATCGATAATGAGTATTTATGCAGTCGTTGTGACTCAAGATAAACTGCAGTGCCCATGTCTATTGTCATGAGAGTTTATGCCACAGTGCAATGATTTCATGATTGATGGTGGTGTTTAAAAAAAAAAAAATTAAATGCAGGGTTATGCCACAGATTTATCATCAGATATACACAGAAGTTTAGGATCAATAGGATCAGAGTTATTTTGTTTTTTGCACGGGATTTGTTGATAATAAGAAAAATATAGAATATCACTGTAGGCGGATACTATAACAGCCTTTAGACGTGTTTGTCTCTGTCAGTTTGTCCTTGTGAAGTTGCACAAAAAAGGCCTATATGCCTCTGTTCTCCACCATCCCTTCCTCCTCACCTCTCTCTTTGTCTAAGCTGACGTCCAGCTGTTTGGATGTGTCACTGTAGTACAAATGCTGCAGATTTTTTTTTCTCTCGCACACAAACAGCAGTCCTTTTGTTCCCGTGCTGTTTCAAAGGCCTCTCTCTTTCAAAGGCATACGGGCGGTGCTGGGGCAAAACACTCAACAGCCACCGCTGAGACCCGTGCTCAATCCCCAGCTGTAACTCCTAGTGGTTATTTAGGGTGCCTGCATGGAGGGTAGTTGGATCTAAGGAGGCTTGTTATAACCTTCTGGTGAAGACACTGCTGGCAACACAATAAGAAGGCCTGTCTCTACTGCCCCAGATCAGCAGTAGCACAAGAAGTGACGAGAACTGTCCTACAGAGGAATTGTGTTTTACAGAATTGGGAGGAGAAGGGGGATACGATAAAAAAAAAAACGAGGCCCATCTGAACCGTGCATGGGTTTGAGGAGTTGTTTGTGTCTCCGTTGGGAATGGAACAACTGATTGTGGGAGGAGGAGGAATGGTAAGAGGGAGTTGAGTGAGGCATCCACTGGAGACTGCTAGATTTGCGGCTTGCGTGAAAACATAAAGTGCCAGAGATTCATTAAACTTCCCCTGTTTTGGAGGTGTGTGAATGAGTATGAGTCAGAGTGGCAATGAGTAGGAGAGAAAACATGTTAATTGCCTTCATGATCAATGCCAAGTTACAGGAACATATCATTTTACATAATAAATGCGGCACCTAAGAAAGAACAACGTGTTAAAGCAGTGAGGAGAAGCTATCTGATGAGCAGCAGAGTTCATGCCCCATGCATGCTTGCTGAAAGTGTGTACAGCTTGTGTGTGCTTGCAAACTCATTTTGCGTTGGTGTGTTTTTTTTGTGCATGTGTGTATTGCTTGCCCAGTTGATTCCCCCTCAGAGCAAGTAGCCGCCGGGCCCACTGTGTGTGGTTTTTCAGCTTAACCCCTGACTCGCAACCCCGCTGTGACCCCATGCTGCTCTTTGATTGGCCTGAGACTGTGAACTTGAAGGCCAAGAAGGAACATGGGAAGGAAAAACAGCCGCTACAAGGGACTACCTATCCCAACAACCAGCAGCTGATTAAACACACTCAAACGCACATGCATTCACACAATCACACATGCACACGGGCTCGGTTAAATGTTATGGATTTCAGGGAGAAGGACACATGCTAACATGCAGAGCACATACTGTAGCTGTCCGGTGCATACATACCGAAAAATCTGTCCAGCTCGCAGAGCATAAATTAGGCGCTTAGACTTGTTTGTTTTCCAAATGGGCTCTGTTGATTGGCAGTGTATTATACATGCTGTGAATATTTGTTTCCCATTGTAGTCATGCTGGTGAACATTCCTGACACTTTGCCTGTTGTCAGCTCGCAGTATTTCGGTTCGAAGATACGTTGACGAGACAATCGATCTCAGTAGTCATTGTGATGGCAAGGTCAAAACTTCAAAAGCTTTCTGTCTCGCTCTCTTTTTTTTTTCTTTTCTCGTGTCCCTCTGTCTGACTCCCAAAAGCTCTCATTTGCTTTGATTCCTGATTAGGCTCAAGACTGATTGCAACAGCGGGATCCACAAACACACACAAGTACACTGCCCGTTTCCGCTGCCTGTAGATTTTGCGGCTGTTGATTGGAGCCGTTTCCAATTTCAAAAACAAACAACGCTATTAATGATTAAATTGCAGATAAACAGTCGCAGCTGTAGGTCACTGGCGAGGTCGTCATTCTGTGACCGGCGCTATCTGTAAGATCATCACCGTGCAGGTGCGACATCATTAGAGGAAATGACAGGACAGAAGACAGCTCAAAATGAAAGGCCAACATGTGACTCATAGCTAACCTTTCAGTATCTCGTGTGTGTGTGTGTGTGTGTGTGTGTGTGTGTGTGCGCGCACTACAATCCATTACCCGAAATTGGTTTACAAAATCTTTGTCATTAGACCGATTTTTAAATGTCTTTTTAGACCTTGTGAACCCATGAAATTGCAGTATCATATCCCCACAGCGTATGAATTCGTTCTTCTCCAGCCATTCATCAAATTTAGAGTCTTCTCATTACTGCTTTTACTAAAGTCTCCCTCACATGCTTCTGCAAGCAGAGAGTACGGCTGTTGTTTGAGAGGGGCTTCCTGCTAACATGAGACCATGTGATGTGTTAAATAGTCACCTGTTTCTTTCTGGAGAAGGTAGTATGACCCAGTCTATATAGATACAGATATTATTCACTGCACTTGATTCATTGGTAGGAATACACCTTAAAACCGTATATAATGTAAGAACATGAGCAATGGTTCAGGAGTTTCAGAGAAGTGAATGACCACTTTCCAAGATTTAATATTCCCAAGATACAAACAGCTTCTTTGACATCATTTTGATTTAAATTTTTTGCCTCTTGATTCCTATTTTATTCCCGAGCATCTGCCCTGTTTTATTGTGCATTTTCATTCTGTGCAGCTGTATAGAGCAGTTACAAGCTAATTAAACCTGTAAGTATTTGCGATGCCATTTATGCTATCATGTCTGTTGAGAGAATGTTAACAGCTTCTTGACGTACTGTTTCTCCTCAGGACCCAGGCCTGCCACTGCAGTTTGAGCAAATTAATGTTTGGGCCTTTAAATCAAGTTTAAAATGAAGACAGACAAAAAGAGATAAAGGAAGCGAGGAGGGGCTTTTTAATTGGAGGAGCCAGACACACAGTTTGGACGAGTGAAAGAAAGAGTGAAAAGGAGTTGGTATGGAGACGGGGAGCAGACAGTCATGGAGACAGAGGGAGAGAGAAAGGGAGGGATTTGAGTGAAAGAAGGAGTGAAACCCTAGTACCTGAGACGTGGGCTGAGGCCTTTAGCTGCTGGTGCCAGAATGTGTTTTTACGAGCCTGCGGTCAGACAGAAATAAAAGGCAGCCGAGCGGCTGAATGGCATCACACACACACACACACACACACACACACACACACACACACACACACACACACACACACACACACACACACACACACACACACACACACACACACACACGCGCGCGCGCACGCGAACATTCGAACATTCACACACATAAGTCAATGGCCTCTCAGAAATCACAGTTTGGTTTTATAATGTCACAGTTAGTCAATGTCTCCAACCCATATAATGCAGTGTGACTGAACAAGCAGCACGTTCTCCCCAGTGGTCCAAAGGTAGGGAGAGACGGAAGAGAGGGGAAGTGAGGCAGGAAAAGAAAGCATGAGCAACACCATGAGTCAAGACAAATTTGACGTATAAAGCCCAATATCACAAATCACAAATTCAAGGAGCTTTACGATCTTTACAACAAACATCCTTTATCCAAACGTCCATTTAATGGGTCAAAAATAGAAGAAACCTATGGAACAGAAAGAGAAGAAGAATCACTCTTACAGGATGGAAAGATATGTAGTAAATGTCACGTGTACCGAACAACAATATGCATCATCAGGATGGACAAATTATAGAATATAAACACATAGATTTAGAAGGCTGTAGTGCAGAGGTGCTAAGGGCATAGAATTTTTTTTTTTTTTTTTTTTTCATCTATTCCATATATTTTATGGGCACTTGCCGCAGTCACTGCCTTCGTGCCTTTAATTATTATTTTGTTCTCTCATCCTATTTCTTTCTTGTGTTTGCTTTTTATTCACAACTGCTTTGATCATTTCTTGTCATTTCCTCTTTTTTTATATATATATATATATATATATATAATTTTTTTTATAACAATTATAACAGGCTTTACTTCTCCAATTATGCCTGAGTGCAAGATTTCAAAGCATAAATCTCTGCCAGCAGTCCAGTAAGGAAAGTGTTGTAAAAAAATAGAATTCAGTTTTTTTTTTCATAATCGGTGCAAGTCAAAGCAGAAACATGGGAGATGATAGTGATGATTCAGTTACTAGGGTTACCTGAGGTCTCTCCAGCAGTGATGCGATGGTAAATGCTGATTGACTGCTTAAAGTAACAAAGAGACCGAAAGAGGTGAAGGTCACGACCTTGTTTAGCACAGAGGATTTCAGGGATGGATGAATATTTGGAATCAGCTTTGTACATGCATCAAGGCTCCAGAAAAAGGACATGCACTTGCTCTCCTGTCTACTATACAGAACGAGAGTGGTGGTAAGTGCCGTTGCCATAGAAATACTGAACAAGTGATGGATTGTTGAAAAGGCACAGAAAAAGATTTAAGATGTAAATGTTTTATTTTTTTAAGTTGGACAACCATTTTTCATTTTTTACCCTGTCTCTGAGGATGAGGTAGTGGAGCCAATGACAAATCATCAGATCAATTCATGTCTCTTCATCGCAGCCTGATCAATAACAAGGATAGAAATATCACAATAAAGCACCTATTGATGCTGTGAGCATGTGTGTACACATTCTGTACAAAAGGGTAAAGAGCTTCAACTCACTTTGTGCAGTACAAACATATAGCAGCAGTAGTATGACTAATGTTGCTTAGTCCCATACACCCACACGTATACACACACACACACACACACACACACACACACACACACACACACACACACACACACACACACACACACACACACACACACACACACACACACACACACACACACACACACACACTTTGGACTTTTTCTCTCCATTATTCTCAAACTCTCATCTTCTCCAACTCTTCCCACTCACATGGGAATACTGTGGTCAACAGTGCACGCTTACATCTACGCACACGCTTGACTATATATACTTTTATTTAATTTATAGTTTGTGGTTGACATCATATCCTGTGTTTACTATAGCTGTATCTCATTGAGCTGTCAGTCACTGCGGCAAACAGTCTATATTTGTGCATGCATGCGCACACGTGTGTTTGTGTGTGTGCCATTGTTCTGTCGAGGTTTAGAGGTCAGTGTGTGAGGAAACATTTCAGCAGCATATTTCCCAGAGGTCCTTGCAAGGCTCAACTCAATATACATCTGGTGCAACTTGCCCGTGTCAGTGGTTTGTCCAGAAGCGGAGTATGTATGTTGGTGTGTGGACTGTTTTGGATAAAATGTCCATAGGAATGCCTTTGAGAGAGAGAGAGTGACTGTGTCCTGTCTCTTTCATCATTCGCATTCCTCAGTTGTCACGGACAGTATGGGAATAAAATGCTTCTTTAATCTGTCCAAATTCCGTGCTTTGTGTATGTGTGTGTGTGTGTGTGTGTGTGTGTGTGTGTGTGTGTGTGTGTGTGTGTGTGTGTGTGTGTGTGTGTGTGTGTGTGTGTGTGTGTAGATCTTTTCACATGAAGCACTGAGATAGAGAAGGATACGTTTTCCCCTTCAGTGGTGTGCTTTCAGCACTGTACTATTAAGGGCTATTGTTAGAGTTACCCATGACCTAGTAATGACACGGGACTGTGTGTGTGTTGGACTGTGTGTATGGGCTGTTAGTAAGTGTTTGTGTGCCCTTGTACAAGCTCTACCCATTAATAAGGGAGTGCTCAGCCATGGAGTTCACCTTTTCCCCCGTAATTGCTCTCTCTCGCTCTCTCTTCCTCTTCCTCTTCCTCTGCCTCACACACACACACACACACACACACACACACACACACACACACACACACACACACACACACACACACACACACACACACACACACACACACACACACACACACACACACACACAAACAACTATACTACGCTGAAACACTTTCCCAGTCACCGATGTGAAGTTAGATATCCTAAAAGTGCAACCTTAGAGCAGTTATGAAGACGTAATGTCAAATATGACTTTAAAACAGTCGTTGTCAACTGATGGGTCCTTATGTGGGTGTGAACAAAAACAAAGCTGAAGGGAGAAATCGGCAACCTTAACCCTGAAGTCTATGAAATTTTGATTGCTGCGTTTTTATTTTGAAAGACGTAAGGACGTAAGCAACAGCCAAAACTAACATCGTCATGTCAGTAGTTAGCTCCCACTTGAGCATTTGTCAAATGGGTTAATAATAGATATGTTTACCTTTTTATTTAGCTCAAGTTTGCCTTTTTATGTCATATTTCATATTGTACAATTTCTATTTTTGAAACCTGGTGGTTTAGTTTTTTATTTTATGTTTTTAACAGTGCATTTTGTGTATTACTGCACTACTTGGCACTGACTGGCTCAAAAATGTCAAAACTTTTGGTCATGACTAAATGATGAAGGAAAAGATGTGAGTACTGAGGCTCGACCAGTTGAGAACCATCGCTTTAAACATTACAAATAAAAAGTACTCACCCCTCACACTTCTTCCCATTTGTGATAAAATTAGGAGCAGATGTTTTGAGACCACCTATATACATTTACGTTACCTCATTTGTACATACAGGCAGGTGAAGTACAGTCAAACCTACAGTACAGAGGAGACACCATTGTAAGTGCTACAACTCTCAATTTCAAGTTCCACCTGGCACAAGTGCCACATCTTTGCAGCTGTATTCAGCAAAATTCAAATGTTTCTGCTCTCAGAAGAAGTATGTCTTCAAGCAATTTTAGAAGAGAGAGTTTGAATAGTTTCCATTGTTATAGTAGAGTCCATCTTTGCTGCTCCTTTTTTTTTTTTTTTTTTTTTTTTTTTTTTTTTTTTTTTTTTTTTTTTTTTTTTTTTTTTTTTTTTTTTTTTTTTTTTTTTTTTTTTTTTTTTTTTTTTTTTTTTTTTTTTTTTTTTTTTTTTTTTTTTTTTTTTTGCAAATTCTGTGTCCAAGCACAATGAAATGACAGGAAATAAAGGTCAAGAAGGAAGAAAGGAAGAAGGAAAGTGTATATAAGAATATAAAGTAACAAGTACTGTCCTAAAGTATGTACTTGAGTATTTGTGCTTTTGGAAAGGTTCATGAGACAGTTTGTAGAAGCTGATGCTCGTCACCATGGAGATGTTAAATGTGAAGAAGAAGACAATCATGCTCCTGTTATAATGTGTGTGTGTGTGTGTGTGTGTGTGTGTGTGTGTGTGTGTGTGTGTGTGTGTGTGTGTGTGTGTGTGTGTGTGTGTGTGTGTGTGTGTGTGTGTGTGTGTCAGGGTAATAATAACAATGTAAATTGATTTGTAATGTACCTTCATTGACCAGGAATTGATTGGCGCAGACATATTGATTACCGCCATAGCAACAGAAATATACATAAGGGCACAACAGGACCTCAGTCTTGGCGGAGGGAGGTGTGTGTGTGTGTGTGTGTGTGTGTGTGTGTGTGTGTGTGTGTGTGTGTGTGTGTGTGTGTGTGTGTGTGTGTGTGTGTGTGTGTGTGTGTGTGTGTGTGTGTGTGTGTGTGTGTGTGTGAGAGAGAGAGAGAGAGTGTGAGAGAGTGTTTAATTGCAGTGCGGTCCTCTCTTTCCACCAAAGGATGGGAGAGTGAGAAGGATCATGGGGGGGCCCTAAAGAGACTTTTTAGAGATGGAGACGCCACTTCAGAAAACACTCAGCCTTTACAAAATGGAGGGAGCAGGGACATACAGAGGGGGGAGTCAATAGAGGGTGAAGGGAAAGACTGGATATCAGATTTTCCACGGAGTTAGGGGATCATCAGTGTGTGTGTGTGTGTGTGTGTGTGTTTGTCAGGATTGGTAGAAGTGTTTGATTTGATTATTTGCCAGCTAGAGTCTGGGTGTTATTCCCTCAGCTCCAACAGCTACATGTTGAAATACTTCCTGGTTTTAGGTCAGGTATATCCCGGTAGCGCTGTGGAGGTTGTTTACTGAGGATAGCTTCACCAAATATGGGCTCCACAAAAATTATATTGTCGCAGGCTGTGTTTACATAAATAGAAGGAGGTAAACATATCCAGCATGAATAGGATGTCTCCCTCCTTGTCTGTCATTTTCCTCTTGCTATCTCGTGCTCTGCTTCACTTAGTGTCATACACACACACACACACACACACACACACACACACACACACACACACACACACACACACACACACACACACACACACACACACACACACACACACACACACTCACACTCACTTCATACTTATTTTCACATTCGTCTCCACGGGGCTTTCAGACCTTAATTGTGTCCCAGACTGGGACCAGACAGAGAGTGTGGCTGGGAGTGCTGGGTGTATCCAGGAGAGAGCCAGGCAAGGCTGGGCACAGCTGTCCCCAGAGGAGGAAGTCACTCTCTCATATCGCTGCCCACATCCATCCTCAGAGTCATCCTCTCAACTCACCGCTGAATTTTCACCGTCCCCGAAGATGTTAGTCATCACAGGAAAATAGTTTTTTTCCCTTCAGTTCTACCGCAGGATAACACAATCAGTGTACGCACTATTAGGAAGCAACAGGAAGGCATTTCCTATTTCCTGAAAACCTTTTCGTCTCTGACATAGCTGCAATGAGGGATTTCACTGCAACCTTACAACTTCCAAAGACTTATACTGTTCTGTAAAATGTCTTTTTTGGCCGTGTGTTTCTCTGAACAGTGCTCCTCTCTTTGTCTCTCTACAGCAGGACCAAATCAAAAAAAGACAACTTTATTGCTTTACTCTTTGTCCTTGGTTCAAATCCGAATAATTTCTCTTTGTCTGTTCTTTTTTGTAATATTTCCCAGTTGTACAAGATTCACTTGATTTACCATATTTATTTAATTACTGTGTCAGCTCTGTTTTATTATTCTGCCGTTTCTTCTTGTTTGAAAGGCCGCATTAATTGGGACTTATATTGATGTGTTTTTTCATCAAGGCTTTCGAAGCGCAGCGTAGAAAATGAAACTCGTGGAAAATAATGTAAATTGCAAGTGGGTGAACAGCATGCAATATGTAAATGCTAGACTTGATAACTTTGCCAGTTTGACGCCGCCGGTGTAAGGAAGATGGGCCAATTTTGCTCCTAATATTTAATAATGTGTCTCAATATATTGTATGAGGGTGCTTGTATTACTCAGCAGTATTAATATCATGAACTGTTTTGTCTCCTCAGTTGACGTCGGACCAGTTGGTGATGCTTCTCGAACTTGTGTTGGAGGAATCGGAGCTCAGCGTGGCATCAATGCGTGCTCTGCAGAAAACCTACAGTCTACAGAATCGAGACGCTGAGGTAAGACCACACACTCACATAGACACATATTCTCACACACACACACACACACACACACACACACACACACACACACACACACACACACACACACACACACACACACACACACACACACACACACACACACACACACACACACACTCAGACAAGTGAGCATATGCATCCAAGCTCTTTAATCTCCTCTAATGGGAGAAACATTTTTTTGAGGGTTTCCTGTCTTCCTTTCTTCTCTTCTGATCCCAGGTCACAGACGCTAAGTAATGTTCTTTACCGCTGCCATTACTGGCTAAATCCCACAAGTATTCACTTCATGTTTTAACACTGAACAAAGTTCCTCAATGGTACTATTAACAATGTTTGTGAGTGTTTGTGTGTTTTTGTCTGTTTGTGCTGTTTGTGTGTGTGTGTGTGTGTGTGTGTATGTGTGGACAGCTTTAAGAGTTCTTTATTGTACAGCCTCTCGGTACAGGAGCATGAGTGAGAAAACACAGCTGCGGCAGAGCCCGTAAACTGTCCACGCTAACCTCCATCATTAACACATGGCTCGTCTTGAAATGAAAAATTCAATACATATTTAGTTTTTATTAGTTATATGAGCTGTTGGGGCAGTAATGTATGTAATGGGGCTGAGATATTCTGTTGTACAGAGCCAGTTGAGTGGTGATTACATGAGAGACATTTTAAATATTTACATTCCAAACTCTTGCTCAGGTCCCACAAATAAATAAGAGTGCTTCTAATTCTGTATTTTCAAGGTGTTTCTGCCCATTTTTATGCTGAAATCTGAAAGCATAATTTATTTCAGAGCTTCCGCTTCCTTCTTTAGATCATTGTCTTACTTTCAATTTTAGTAGTCGACCTCGTGGTCAAAATCCGGAGCCACTCTGTGTTTGGTCTCGGGTCTTTAGTCAGACTTCCTGGCAGATGAAAGCAGATTCTCATCTGCAATTTCCAGGAAAAAAAAAAAAAAACTTTCAGGGTTTGCTAAAAATACACAGAGCCATTATGCATAGTCATGCATGGTCAAACACACACTTACACAAACTGACACACACACACACACACACACACACACACACACACACACACACACCTACACACACCTGCCTAAAGGCAATGGTCCAGTCCTAATGTCAGTAATCTCATTCAGAAGAGGTTAATCGCCTACGCCGCGCCTTATAAATGTGGCCATTTATTCTCTTCTCTGTCCATGGCTCTTTTTCTTCCTCTCTTCACTCAGCTCTGCTTTGTCGGGTACCGCTTTCTACTCAGATGATTGACGATTGATCTGTCTAAAATTCTTGGATAAATACGGGAATGAGAGCAGTGCAGGCTCGGTAGCCCCTCAGTGTTTACCTCACAGAGAAGGAGAGCTTTTCAGAGTGAATGAATATTGGGTGATAGGAATAACTGGTATGACTTCTGAAAGGCAGTTCGTGATAAGGTGACTCTGAATGACTATCTTTCCCATTACTGTGAAATGACTGATTGATCACCTGAAGATAGAATTGTGTAGCCATACCTTTTAGGGTGATTACATGCAAAATGAATGACAAAGTTTTGATATTTAATCATTTGAACAAATCCTTTCCGTAGATATCTTTCCCATTGCTTCAACTTAATGTGGTGGCACATATTACATACACACATGCATGTTGAACCACCTGTTAGTTCTGTGCTAGACGTGTCTCACTACGAGCAGAAGTGCGTTTAAAAAGACGTTTAAGTGTGACGCTGCACTGTGAAAGTGATAAAGGAGCTCGATGCTGGGTTAAAGGTGCTAATGTGCAACCTCAAGTTTCTGTGTGTCTGATTTGCGTGAGCACGTACACAATAGTCAAAGGAAATCTGTGGCTGACCGCCGGTGTGCGTGCAGTCCGGACTGCTTTGTGTCCGCCGTGAGTGACCATGAATATGTGTGTGAGTGCGTCTGAGAGCCGGGGCATGCGTTTGCATGTATGAGTGAGAGTGCGTGACTTCGACCCACTTCCTTTCATATGAGCCTCATGTGATGTGAGATGTGGTGTGACTCCACATGTGCACGTGTACATGCATGTGCGTCCTGTGTGCAGTTTCGTGAAAGCGTTTACGTGCATGTATGTGTCGAGGGCCATCTGTCGGTCAGTCACACAGGCCCTCATTGTGCTCAGGTCAGGTTTACTCCAGTGACTGGAGACTTCACATCAGGTCATCTGGAGGAGAGGAGGAGAGAAAACAGAACAGCAGAGAGGAGTTACTAAGAATAAACAAAGAATTTTCTAAGAAGGAATTTTTAAAAAGTTATCTCTAGATTATTTGTATACTTAAATCAAATTGACAATCTCAAAGGGCTTCACAGGCTCATATTAGACTGGAAACAAAAACAGCTCCTCAAGTGAGGAGGTCTTAAAAATAAAAACCATGGCAAGGTTCACAAGGGAGGAAATCCCCCTCCAGGCCTTGTAGGTGCCACTGGGCCAACTAGATAAGAAAACAGTGATGGCTGCATTTAGATTGTGTCGTGGGTCACGAGTATAAAGATTTAGATTTGACTTTATTAATCCCACAGTGGGGAAGAAAGATTAATATACTAAAAGAAAGAAAAAGGCTAGTTCACCATTTTGGGAGATTTGCTTATTCTCCTTTTTAAAAAAAAAAATAATAATAATAATAAGATTCTGCACACGAAATAAGAGGCCAGATAAAATTTGAGTGAAAAAGTTAAACTGGCTGCATCTAAAGATGAAAAATCCACCCAACGGCACCTCTAAAGCTGACTGAATAAGATGTTTGACATTTGGATAAAGCCCTGTTTCTGCCTGTTTTCACTCTTTATGCTAAGCTAATGATCTCCTGGCTATAGGTTCATATCTATCAAACAGAGAAATAAGAGTGGGGACAATCATTTCATCTAACTCCCGGGGGGGGAAGAAAGGAATATTTCCCCAAATGCTGGTGTACATTATGTGGACATGTCCAGGCAACACTGCATTGTCATTTCCACTTCATGCTGATCACTTTCACTTAATGCTTTTGCATATATGAGATATATAGGTTTGTGTAGGTTTGTTTGTTATGGTAAGTAACATGCACACACAAAGTACTTGAGGAACAGCATGTGTTAGGATTGGTACGGGTGGGGTGGGGTGGAGTGGGGGGAGGAGGGGGCGGGGGCTGCAGTAATAAATGAAGGAATGTCACTGTGTAATTGCATGTGCTGTCAGAGAGAGGGGCCCAGCGAGAGGAGAGCCAGTAAAAAAAGGGGGTAAGGAGAGGTGCACCAGGCAGCTGCTCTGCCCCGGGGCTCTCCCCAGGAATGTGACCCAGCACAGCAAACAGCTGCCGGGGCTACGCAGGCCAGAAGGGCAGGGCTGGCACAAGAGGGTACACATACTGTACACACTCCCGTGCACTCCCATGAATACAGACACACATATCCTTGTTCCCATGTGGGCAGAAGACAGAAGAGCATGTTACATTTAACTCGCTTTTTTGTCTGCTTTGGGATTTTTGTCGCCTTCCACAAAAAAGCTGAAAAAGTATGGAAATGGAAGGTTTTAAATTGGGATGAAAGAGGGTTTTGAAAGGCCTTCTGAGACCAATTAAACTCATGTTTATTTATTGGGCTGCAGAGGTAATGTGAGGATTTAAATGTGGTTGTATTAGATTGAGATTCTGTTCTTATGCTGCTTATGCTAGATGAAGGGCGGTCGAACATTTCTGGCACAAACAAACAGAGCAACAATTCCTATTAGGAGTGTGAATCCTTTAAAGAAGCACTCGGACAGATCCATTTGGCTCCTATCTGGAATATGCCATCTCAAAATGATTATGTGTACAACTGCTTTAGAAATGCCCAAAGCTTGAGCTGTTGAAATAGAATCAATCAGCAGAAATCCCACGCTTGGTCACTGTACTCTCCAAAGGACTAGTTTATTATTCTGAGAGAGTGGAGATAGTTATGGAGACAGAAACACCCTCAAAAAAACAGCCGAGGGAAATTGTCAGGCTTTAAAGTAGTGAAGGTGCTTTAAAAGATTTTTCAACTGGAATTTTTTATCGCTCTTCTGTCTCTTTTATCATCTTCTGTCTGTTTCCTCCACAAGAGTACATCCATACACACACACACACACACACGCACACACACACACACACACACGTGCACGCTCATAGCAGATGATGAAGGATGATGGTTGAGGCAGGGACAGAGCCAGTCTCTGATCTCTCCTGTAACCGCGGCAACAGAGCTCCTATTGATCCTCTGGGAGAAAGGCCAGGCATTAGCTTTCCCACTTACAAATACACACATACAGTAAATGTTCACCTGCGTAGACACACACACACACACACACACGTATACACACTCCGAGCACGCACGTAGTCGGAGAATTAAATAGAACTTTTACGCGTGAATCTTTAGATTGAGATGATTTTCTTCCTAAAACAAAGTTCACGTCTGGTAATCCTCCGACTGTGGATGAAGCCATTCTTCGTCAGAGCAGCTCCCAGCTTTGTTTCCAGGCTTATCAGATGAGCTGTTTGTCTTTTGTTACTGGCATTGAGGGAGATCTGTTTCATATTGTGTGTGAGTGCACAGGCTAAAACCCTCGACGTAAAATGTCCTGCAATATGGTAACTTTTTAAAGATCAAATCAATTCACACCATTCAAATTTGAATGCTTTTCTTTTTTTGTATTGGCGGTAAAAAGTAATTCAGAAGAATTTATTCTTCTAAAGTGCTTTACCAACCATGTACAGAAGTTGGTAAAGCATTAACGTGGTTAGTGAACGATAAATTATCGACTGGTATCCCGGAAAAGTGACGCAGGTCAGATGATGTGTAATGTGAGTCTTTCCTTGTTCGGAGGAGGCGGGTTGGGTGCGTGGTCCACTGTTCGGTCTCCTGTTTCCAACCACGAGTCGGGACAGTTTTTTTAAAACCGCGTTTACTGTTGCCATGATGATGTAGGTTGCATAACTTGAAGAAAGTAGTGAGTTTAACCCAAACCAAGTACTTTTTATGTCTAAACCTAATCAGGGGCACACATTTAGGAATCACTCCCGATGGTAGCATTTGAGGGTCGAAACAAACTTCCTGTGTGGTCGTTGGGGGGGGGGACCTGGTGGGTTTGTGCCATTTTTCATGTTTTAATTCCTAAATCCTTTTTTGTTTGCTTATAATTTTGTGGCCAGTTTCACCAAAAGTCTCTTAAAAAGGGGAGTTTTCTGTTTCAATCCAATTTTAAATAAATGAATGAAAAATCTGTGTTCCATCATTGTTTTATTTTCTCTCTGTTTTGGTTTCCAGGTGCGACATCGCTGGTGTGAGCTGGTGGTCAAACATGTGTACACTCAGGCGTATGGAGACGTAGAGCACTTTCTGGTTCATGACCAAGTAAATACACACAGCTGCTGAACATTTGTCCTGTATTATACAGACAAATCTTCAAACATACTGATTCAACCAGAGAAAATTAGACAGTAAACTAAGACTGACACGTGTGCGTGTGTGTGTGTGTGTGTGTGTGTGTGTGTGTGTGTTCCAGGCCATGGGTGTGTATCTGTACGGGGAGCTGATGCTTCAAGAGGACCCGGAGCAGCAGGCTCTGGCTCATCGCTGCCTCTCATTGGTCCAGGAACAAATGGACCAATCGGCACGCAGGGTGGTGGAGGAGATGGTGCTGTGACATTGAAGGTGAAGTCTCATTTTCAGTTCTTTAGCTTTAACATGTTGCTTGTCATTTAATTTTTTTTTTCGTGCTCGTATGCTCTTGTTTTGAAACTCAGTAGGAGGCAGAGGAAGATTTTCATCTTTTTTTAATTTACATTTTTTGCTCTCAAGACCAGAATCACTTTCTCCTAAACTTACGGAAGCTCTCGTTTCATCATAATTTGACTGGCGCTCATTGGCACACATATGGACCAAAATTACATCAGCGAGTCTCTAAACAAGCTGAACCAGAAATGTAAAACTATATTTGTGCAGATTTATAAAATAAGAGAGATCTATCTGCTTAGGGTTTTCAGTTGCTTTATATTTGCAGAAAGATGTCTGATAATCGGCTGCTGAGTTACTTGATCCATTCATGGGAAAACGAGCTAATAACATCCCAGAATAATAAAACTCAGAGGGGCTTCGGAAATGTAACCGCAACATTTAATCAAATATTCGGTATCGTCTAATCATTTGACTTTGAGATGTCGGGCTAATTGTATTTTTCTGGCGTTTTTTACGTATTTGTATGTTTTATTGACACAATCTGTATCTCACATCTGACCTTTTAGTCTGAGGTGGCGTCTGTAAAAGACAGCTTTGTGTTGAATTGATCCTGATTCCCTCTGCCCCGGCGGACAGTCCGTACTTGAGTCACTTGGCTACCTATGCTTGCACATTCCTTCCTGAGCCCATTGAGTGTGCGTCTCGTGTGTGTTGTGCACATGTGTGTTTGTAGACTCCGAATGGGGCCTTTTCCGTGGTTTCGCAGCAGCGCCGTCAGGATGTGTTTGTCAGAGATGGAATTTGGGAATGTGTTCCTCAAACAAACGAGAGAGGAAAGACAGAAAAACAGCGAGAACGGGTCAGTGAGCATTTTCTGAGTTGCTCAGGATGGTCTCCACTTGATGTGGAGTGATTTTTATACTGTTTGACCCTGAAATTCCTTGTGTGTGTGTGTGTGTGTGTGTGTGTGTGTGTGTGTGTGTGTGTGTGTGTGTGTGTGTGTGTGTGTGTGTGTGTGTGTGGACGACTCTGAACAGTAAGGGGTTCATTGGCTTGACACTAAATTAAGAAATGGGGGGATTGGGGTGAAGATAGGTCTCTTTGAAGCTGCTGATCTTTTCATAACAGTCATGCTATTACTCACATTAACCTTTGAATAATGAGAGCAGGCAATTAAATGCATCTTGGCTGCACAATTTAGGAATAGCAACCTAACTATTCTTCAGTCAGTGATTCTAAAACTGTGGTACTTGCACCACTGGGAGCTCCACCTGGTGGTACACGAGAGCCTTGAGCTGAAAGGTGAAAGGTCATTTCATTTTATTACAGAAAATTATTACGACATTTTAATGACATTATAATAATTAAACGTTTGATGTTAATCATTTAAATATTTGAGAAATATAACACGCCTGTACTCACATCTGACATAGCATATCGCTAGTGTTAGCTTGCTCACATTTTAGAAGCCAAAACCAGGAAATGATCAGCAAGTCGCTTATTGAAATGTTTTAATATTAATTCAACTATTAATCAGTTATCAAAATCGTTGCCGGTTAATCGACTGTCGATCTTCTAATCACCTAATCAAGTAATTCTTCAACTTAAGTGTGGTCTGGTTAAGATTTATTCAAGTGTTTCTTGTAAACAGCCCCACAGCTGTCAACAAAATCTAGTAACGATATTGATCAGCTCTGACAAGTTTCTGGAAATTTTTTGACATAACTCAAGAACTCTAGCAGCTCTCGAACAGAGCTTTTCTACTTTCTAACCAAACAGAACACAAAAAAATATACCTTTCTGACTTTGCTCCAGATTTCGCCGAAATATGTCTTAACGTAGTTGAATAAAGTTAGAGCACAAAACTGACGAAGAACAGTGATTTTAAGGCGCTTTTGTTTTACTTTGTCTGGCCTTCACAGACAATTCAATTTGGATCAAAGCATACATTACTTAACCTCGTCAAATTTCTTCACGCTCCACCTTTTCGCTCACAGCTCCAAAGTCCGCTATCTATGTTATTATTTTGCAGTCGGGTGAAGGGAGGCGTCTCCGACCTCGGTCAACACCGGCTGCGTCACGAGGCGCTGCTAAATACTTGTCCACACCAAACCTGAGTGACTTACTGCACTAAATCCTTTTTTTTTTTTTTTTTTTTTTTAGGCTGTGACCAAGCTGCAGCGAGACAGGCTTTTATCTTCAGACACAAACACACACACGGTGAGACAGCTTTATGCGTTTGCGCAGGATGCGAAAGGCTTTCTCCACAAGTGCTTGGCATCTGGCTTGAGTCCTGATAAATCTCTCTGACACGCACGCAGCACAAACATACGTACAGCACACAAATATGTAGCACCTATCTGTCTGTGCCAGCCGATCTCTTGTCATCATCCGTCACTCCCTCGCTACACCTCCCTGTGGAGTCTTACCACAAGTACAGGAGAAATGAAATGGAGCAGCAAAAACAAAAACAAACAAACAACAACAACAAAAAAAACGAACAGAAGAAGAAAAGATGAATATCCTAACTTTTCCCACTGCTTCCCATTGGACTGACACAAACAAGCCTCTGTAAACATCAGCGGATCACGCTGGTCAACTGAGCTCGGGTGCAGATCTCTCTCCAATTAAAATGATGGATGAACAGACCCCCCCCACCCCCCACTGCTTTTTCATATCGCACTGTGGGGAGATGGATTTATGTTTTACTGCTCACTTTGTGTTCCCCCCATTGTCTTTTTTTTTTTGAAAGTAGAACAGTCTTCCCTTGTACCCTTTTACACCCTCGCACAGACCACAGCAGAGTGGGATTAGGCTGAGGCGGGCTGAGAGGGTTTTTTTTTTTTTAACTCAAAACAACATGTCTGTCAAGGGCGCACTCGCTGCTCTGTGTTTTTAAACCTAAAAAGCACAACCCTTTAAAAAGAGAAGGGTGGTCTCTCCCTGTCTCTTTCTCCCCCTTTTCCCCTCCCTGCTCACTCCCTCGTTCTTTTCTTCCCCCCCCCCCGGTACATGCCTCTGGAATCCCTCTTGATCCGCTTAATGAGGGGCATATCGCCGGGTTAGCCGAGCGTGGCGAATGGGAGACGAGGAGAGGGGTAACCAAGGAAATAGTGTGAGAGAGAGAGAGAGAGAGCGGGAGCGAGGATCTACAGGTCCGGTCTTTCATGGCTGCGGTCTGATGGGGCAAGACGTAAGGGAGGGAAAAACACGGAGGAAGAACAGAAAAAGTTCGAGGTTTTTTTTATTTTATTTTATTTTTTTTGGGTTTCAGAGTGTTTGCAGTTTTGCAGCGGAGTGAGCTTGAGGATGTAGGTAGAGAGGGGAGAAAAAAAAAAAAAATAGACAGACAGAAGATCTTGTTCTTTCATGTCTGGGCTGTGAGGGTTCCTGGCGTGCTGATTTGTGACTTATGATAAAATCACATTGCCAGGGATTACCACACAGCCCTGACCCAGCCGGCTGCTGTCACACACACACACACACACACACACACACACACACACACACACACACACACACACACACACACACACACACACACACACACACACACACACACACACACACACACACACACACACAGCCCCCCCCCCCCCAACCTCCCCACAAAATTCAAAACTAAAGAAGACATGATTATTTAAGGGTCTGTGTAATTGTGTTGGAGGAGCTGGTGATGTGGAAGTGCAGGAAAAAAAAAAAAAAAAAAAAAAAAAAGGATGACGAGGGAGCTCAATAATTGTGGGTGTTTTGTAAAGAGTGTGTTTACCGGAAGTGTGAACGTGTCAGTCAACCGTACAGGTTTTTGTATCCTCTCTCCAGCCAGACACAGAGCTTAGCTGATTGGTGAACAGTGATTGATTTCCTCTTTGTTCACAGTGGCTAAGTTCTGCACCTGAGGAGAGCATGACCCAGACAAGCAGACAAAGGGAGACAAGTGCGAGAGAAAGAGGGGGGACGAAAAGCGGCGTTCGGTTTTTGCAGTGTGTTGAGCCTTATTTTCCCACTCCAGTTATCTGATGTGTGTTTTGCACATTTCACTCACGCCACTCCTTCCTCCGTGTCCTCCGCAGTTTTCTCGCTCCCTGCTTCGACAGTCCTTCCTGCTCTCGCCTCGTTTCACTTTTCTCTTCCTCGCGGTCTCACAGTTTGCCCCTTCAGTTTGGTCTGAAAAGCTCTCCTCTCTCCCAGCCTCACTTGCAAGTCTGTGAAACTTTCCACCGAGACCCTCACTCAGAAGAATTAAACACACACACACACAAAAAAAAACAACCCGTCGCAAATTTAAAATGCAACTTTACTAATGAGTGCCACTCTACGCTCTCCCGCTTTCCCTGTTGTTTCTTCCTCCTCCTCTCATCTTCCCTCTTTGCTCTGTACTTCCACCTCTCTGCTTCTGTCTCCCTTTTTTTTTTAGTTACGTAGCGTAAAAGATAATGCTGCAGACGGTTGCACGCTTCTGTAGTTAGAGCGAAGGCGAGAGCCAAGTATCTCAGGAGAGCGACTGTACTCGCGGTGCTAATGAGGCCTGGGGAGACCCAAACTCTGCTTAATGCCGCTGACAGATATTCCATCTATACAGGAGCAGAGGCCACCGTCATCACCCTCATCATCATCATCATTGTCCTTCATCGTGCTACTCTCTTAGCAGCAAACGTTGTTCCGGCCGACGTGTAAAAAGTATGATAGAAAACCAGCAGTGTTACATCGCAGTCTTTCGGTACTTCCAAGCAGTACATACGAATATTTCCTTAAAGATATAATTAGTCAGGTCGATGCAACGTGGACTCAAACGTGTGGCATAAAAATGGATAAACAAAATCTTTTAATGAATGGTATGGGAATTTAAAGGCGCAGTGCGTGGGATTTAGTGGCATCTATTGGTGAGGTTGCAAGTAACTGAACATGCCTTCACTCACGCTCTGCTCCCGCGGATGCAAGAGAAACTATGATGGTTGCAAAACTGGCAAAGTGAAAGGGCCTCCTCCGGAACCAGTGTTTGGTTTGTCCCTTCTGGGCTACTGTAGAACTGTGGCGGTGCAACATGGTGTCCTCCAGGAAGAGGACCCGATCCCTATGCCGGTACGAAGAGCTCATTCTAAAGTAACAAAAAAACAAAACAAAACAAAAAAAGATTCTTAGTTTTAGGTGATTATACACGAATCCTCCTCAATCCTACACACTGAGCCTTTAAGGGAGTATTTTAAACTTTTTTTTTTTTTTTTGGATAATGCATTATGTTGCCCAAACGTACACGAGGAGATTGATTCTAGTCTCATAACTGTCTGTTTGATTTGAAGCCAGCAGCCAATTAGCCTACTTAACATAGAGACTGGAAACAGGGGAGGAAAAGACGGGCTCTGAGCAAAGGTTACAAAATCTGCCTTCCAGCACCTCTGGAACTAACTCACTTTGTTTGTTTACTCTGTTTAAAAACTGAAGTGTAAACTGACTTTGATTTCACAGGAGGATTTTATGAGGGACTATTTCTTGGCTAGGTGCAGTGACTTCCTGGAGTCCCTGTTGGCTGCTTGACAACCTCACAGTGACATCAAGGTTTCTGCACAGTATGAACAAGATTTCATGTCAGATTAGCTTTTCCTTCTGGTTTTCAGTCTTTGTGTTTAAGCTCAGTTAACCGGCTGCTGACTGCAGTTTCACATTCGTCTAACAGATGTGAGCACATTAGAAAAAAAAGCGAATCAGCATGTTTGGCAAAATGTCAAACTGTTTCTTTAACTTAATAATGCAGTAAAGCATTAAAGTGAGATAGCGCAGGTTAACTGGTTAAAAAAAAAAGAAAAAAAAAGGGTTGCCTGGGCCATCATGAAATCAGTTCTCAAAATCATCCTTTAAGCACTTAAAACGCCTCAGGTTTTCAACTTAAAATCACTTTGGCAGTGAAAAGTGCCGCCCGGGCGCCCTCGGCTGATACATATTGATTTTTGATGTAATCTCAGCCTGAGGAAGCCAAGATACAGAAACCCGTAAAGCAGACGAATTCTCACACACTGTGAAGAAAAACAAGACCGAGGCATCAAAGATGGAAATCTCAAACACGATTTCAAGGTGCTCCCATGATCTAGGTGTCAGTTTCCCCTTATTGGAGTGATTTAGTGCTCCTTACAGTGGATTTAATGTGCCACACGAGCTTCGATTGTTTCGTCTCGGGTAGGAGAAACAAAAAGCTGTGATTTCTGCAGAACACCCACTGATAACGTGAAAAGCAGCAATTCTCAGTTGGGTTACAGCACATGCTTTTGTTTCAGGCATCACAGAGTGTACTGAGAGAAGGTTCCCGAATTAGTCAAGATAAGCTGTAGCACAAAAACACAAAAAAAAACACTGCAAACAAAGGACGAACGTTCTCAGCAATGTGAGCAAGTTTATCATGCAAGGTTGCGTTTCCCTTGTGCTGTCTGCCGACACAATGATCAATAAATCCAAGTCTGTTTTCACAAGTCCCAAGAAATAGATTGGTTTGGGAACTGTTATGCAACAAACCTCCCCTCCCCCTCCCCCCATTTACATCTCCCTGCTAAACAAGGAAAAACTCATTCCAGCTGAGCGCGCTCGTCAGATGTCGATATCTGCAGGTGAGCTACGCGCGAAGAATTAATCGCGCGTGACGGACGCCCCTAAAGTTTAAACATACTGTATCGCCTCTGCCACAAGGTGCCGGGATCCTCTTTTGTTTTACCAGCCGACCGTAATGCAAATCTATACCGTTCTGGTCCGACTGCTCCCTCATCAAAACAGTGACAGATGGCTGAAAATGTATTTTAAACCTGCTCTTGCCTTTTTTTTTTTGTCAATTAGAGTGGAAGCTGCGAGGGGGTATTATAGCGCTCTATATTCACAACGACAAAATGGCGACTAAACGAGGACAGATGTGTGAATTAGAAATGAGGGCCATGTGGAGCCTGCCATTTTTAGACCTATATTTAGGGCCTGTTAAAAGAGTAATGACCATCAAAGGCCTGTAAAAGAGAGGAATTGCCATCGGAGCCTGTATCTAAAAGGTGATTTATTACAGTCTGATGGGAGGGAAATTGTGCTCTGCACTTTAAAGGACAAAGCAACGTCGTGTAAAGACGCCGAAAATAAACTTATTCGCCCCCACAACACCCGCGTCTCCTTTTCTTCATGCATGTTAAAACTTGACTGATTGTCTCTTTTAATGTCGAGAATATTTCCGGAAGCTGTTTCACTGGATTCTATTTCAAAGTGGGGTTGTCGGTTTTTTTTTTTTTTTTTTGGCCACTTTTGCAGTTTTAAGTATGTCGTAAGAGACGGTTGGAGGAATGCGATTTTGATGGATTTATATTTCAATTTTTATGATCAGCCTCCTCAAAGGGTCCCGGCAGCCTTTCTACGCCAGTTGTCCCGCTGACGCTGCGGCGGTGAGGTTTCAACCGTGTCAACCGCCCCTTTTCACCAGCTGGTGAAATCTCTTTAACAATCCCGACGGTTTGAGTAAACCTACGGTAGTTTGGTTTCTTGCGGGTTTGGCGCAGCGGAGGGAACAGCGCTCGATATGCTGCCGAAGTCGGCTTTGCTATTCGCTTCGTTACAGGAACTGCAAAAAGAAAAGAGGAACAAATATACGCTCGTAGCCGGCACTTCGTGGGAAAAGGAGAACGGAGACTCGGGCTTGGCTTCCTGTGCCTACTGAGCTGATAATCAGTCCTATGGAACCACTGGCTCAGTTCAGCAGGAACAGGAGTCCAGTCCACTCACCAGCGAACCAGAAACCACCACTGCTCCCAGCAGACATCGCCCCCCCCCCCCCGACCCCCACCCCTTTTTTGTTGTTGTTGTTGTTGTTGTTTTTAACACGTCACATACAAAAGCTGTTCGAACAGATTTTTCCTTCTAACGATTCATTCACTCGTGGCGCGGTATCACAGTTTTCAGAGCCGGCGCTTTGGTTTCCGATGAACTGAAAATATATTTCAAGAGAATGTTTTGTATAATTTCACTAAAGGGAGACTTTTAGAGAAATGTCAAGTACCAAGGACTGTAATTATTTCGGGGCATTACAATTCTTTTGTGACGGCAAAGCCCGGCTGATCAAACGGGTTGGGCTTAGTTTGTGGAACATATATTGATTCCTGAAAAGGATTTGCTGTTTAATGGATTAGTAAATTGTCCGGATGTTTACTGCCAACGGTTTCGATAACCGACGGATCGTTGTTTTTGTCTGTTTTCGTAACGCTGTAATTGAAATATTTTTGCATTTCAAAAAGGAAAAAGGAATCTTCTGCTATTTTGTTAGACTAAAAGAATTATTCAATTAATTGATCAAATTTAAAAAAAAAAAAAACGTCAACAGCATATATATTCCAGAAACACTTGAAGAATCGAGTATTAGACCGACTGCAGTTCAGTTTGTGGCCTTCATCGGGGTCAACATGAAACACATTGCACATCTACCCAACCCAACTCCGGCTCCCCGTCGGCTGCCGTGTGCGCGTTCGTATACGATTGGCGGTCCTTCATTTATTTAGGATTTTTTTTTTTTTTTCATGTGTTTCAAACCCACTCTATGTTTCATGAAGACCCTGATGAAAGCCGCAAGCATGAATATACTGGAACTGCCTCAAGGATATCTTCGCAGTAAGATGCTAGAAATAGCGTCAGCGTTGCATAGTTTGTCCACTAGAAGGTGCTGGCAGCTTTTTATTTTTCTAGTGTCAAAACATTCAGCTGTTGTTTTTTTTTGTTTGTTTGTTTGTTTGTTTAACTCGAGTTGACCTGTGTGTCGTAGTCCTCACGACACCCGCACCGGAATATTTGTCAGGATTAAATGCCACAGAGGTCAGTGTGTCTTCGCACCAGGCGGAGGACAACATCTCCCAAAAAAATGTTCAGCAACGCTCCAACCTGTACATATTTCTTCATCCTCTTCCAGGTTTGCTGACTGCGGGACGGAGATGACACGAGTTCGGCACGGAGGGCGTCACGAGGGTCCGGCGCTCAACCTCCTGTTTCTCCGGGACGCTGCAGGAACGCTCGGCGGCGTGAACAAGCAGAAGGCTGCGTTTATACTCCGCGGACAAGGCCAGCTGGCAACGTTTCGAGCGCAGCAGTTCTGTTCACCGGAGCCTAAAGAAGTAGCTGGTGTGTGTGAAACACCGTCGACACGAGCCGTTCGTAGCGAGACGACGCCGACTGCATTGTCTCTGTGGCGAGATGGGGGAAAAAATGACATCATTTCACAGATTTTTTTTTTTTTTTTTTTTTTTAGAACGATAGGTAATGGAGATGGGAAAAGAGGAACCTCCAACCGTGTGCGAGAACCCGAGCGGCAGCATTTAAGTTAGTGCCCGTTTGTGTAGGCGCGTTGTGAGTTCATGTCTGTTTAGTCTAAAGTCACCATCTCGTTCATGAGAGTTTAGACTAGAAATATTTAAGGTGAAGAATGGTTTTTTTTTTTTTCCCACTCTGACCGGTGATCAAACCTGAAAATACACCACAAATGACTCTGGGGGGCATTTTTATGTGTGTAAATGACAGTTTAATACCTGCTGCGCAAACTAATGGAAAACTTGTTTATGTACAGGTGAATTTTTAATGTGTTCGTGTTCAAATAAAATGATGTTGTCTTAAGTGTAAATTCATGTTTTTTTCTTTAAGTGTATTCCATTATTGTCCATCAGAGTAAAAACCTGAACGTCAGTTTGTCTCTCGAGCCTGTTGTACTGATTTGATACGTAAACTACAAAATACCGCAGCCGGATTGTCGCATCAATATCCTGCACATTTATATTAATGAAATAGACATTAAAAAAAAAAAACAATATCCTTATACGCAATTCACTTGATGAGAAGATTTGGGTTTTTGAACTTTTGTCCTATCTTGTAAGAAGGCGACAGCAGAACTGGGGAAGACGTCCACGGTCTTTAACCGTCCTGTTTCTGTCTCGTGTTGAACATGGAATCTACCCGTCAGTACAAACATGCCAAACGAGGAACCCTCCACCATTCAAAGTCTTCCATTATACTTCAAGATTTTGATTGTCTAACGGTGCTTCCTTCAAATTAAGACCACTTGTACCGCATGTACAATATATATATATATATATATATATTATATCCCTTCATTTTAATTGGATGTTGTGTTGATGTAAAGCTCTCTATCTGATTTTGTTTGTATTTTGCATTTAATTGTTAGAAATGAGATGAATCTTTATTGGCAAAGGGATGAGCGTGGTGCTGGAGGGTATTGGAGGGAAGATTACGAAAAGAAATGAAGGCGCATTTTCTTCTGTGTTGTTTTATTTGTTTCTGTACACTTTACGCCCCTAGCAATAAAATGAACATTGGGGGGGAGAAAAAAATAATACATCAAAATGACCTCATGTAGCAGATTCAGTGAAATGACACCTAAACCAATCTGACCTCATAACATTTCAGAAACAATCTCAGCGTTTGTGATACACACTGAATACTTTGAAAAGAACTTGGCAGATCACATTGTCTAACAAGCGGATCGTGCGCAAAGCAAAAACAAAACAAGGATCCTAAACGGCACCAAAAAAAAAACGATCTTTTTAAGACCCTCGTAATCAGCCAGTGGTCACAAAGCACGTTTACAGTGGAATCGTAAACAGCGTCCGCTTACGTTTATGAATCAAATACAGTTGCAGATGAGAGTTGTTCTTCAACCTTAGAAACCGGGACACGAGAGAACATAATTACAGTACACCCAGCAATGAGCGACATTCATTATTTCCATTTCCATCGCATACTCAGTGCTGTCGGAATATGCTTTCCATCGCAGGGATATTTTAAAACAAACCGCGATTTCGCAAAACCCCAACTTGTCACTCGGCTTTCCTCTCCTTCGAGCCTACGTCTCGCAGTCGGCGTGTGCAGCGTGAAGGCTTTATATTGTGAGGCAATTATATGAGTGGGAGGATTCTGACACGCCGTACGAGCCGCTGCTTCGTCGCAGTTGTGATCTGTCACTGCTCGAGTGTCCTTGTGGGGCCTCGCGGTTGTGTGTGTGTGTGTGTGTGTGTGTGTGTGTGTGTGTGTGCGCGTAATAATTGTAGCCTCGCCGCGTAATCTGTCCTTGCTCTGTTGTTTTGACACGGTCCTGTCATTGCAGCGCAGCGCATCTACACAGATGCGTGGCTATTTGACATTCTGGAAACGTGCCTTGATTTAAAAAATAAAAAAAAAAAAAAACCTGAGACGAGGATGAACTCACTGCTGTGTGTGTGTGTGTGTGTGTGTGTGTGTGTGTGTGGGGGGGTGTGTGTAATGCGTTCTCACCTGTTTTAGGAGTAGGCGAGTGTGCGCGCTCGCTCCACGGCTTCACGTTTGAATGCACGCGCGTTATTGTGGTTTGAAGTTCCTCGATCCTGAGATGAACTCTGTCGCTTGATAAGCGGCTTCCTTCGTTTCGTGTGAGCTCCAGTGAGCTGAGAACACGTGCTGCTTCTTCAAGCCGGCCAGACTGAGCTACCACCTGGACTGACGCACACGCACACACGCACACGCACACACACACACACACACACACAAAGGAAGAAAAGTTACTGCCTGAGACGGGGGACAAAAATCCTTCCAAAGCCAAACTGATCTCATGGACATGTATTTCTTCATATTCATGATATATTACAATATCAATTTCAACAGCGATCGAGATGATTCTGGATACGGTCGCTAAAATTAAACTTCCGGAAACTGCTTGTGTATTTCCTCTTCTATCCACGTCCAGATTCAGTGATATTTTACATTAAAAGATCTTAATTGTGGTGTAGGTGGAGATTTTGTATTAGAAAAAAAATTGCCAATTGTCTTTAAGAATCACATTCAGTAATTGAAAAGATATTTGTCCTAAAAAAAAAAAAAAAAAAAAAAAAAAATCAGCCACTCTTGTCCAATGTGCGTGTATTGCTGTGCGTCACACATTTCATCATTCAAACATAGCATTTTAAAATCATAATATAGACAACACACAATTTGTTTTCACTTGAAATGAACATTTCACGTACATCACAGACTTATGTTTCTACGAAGTGGACCGTGGAGTGAAAAAAGTTGGGTCTTGATAAAGATCCAGAATTCATTTTTATTTATTTATTTATTTTTTTGGGGGGGGGGGGGGTTATCTGTGGGTCAGGTGCTAGGGTTGTTCAGTTTGATCCCCTCGTGAGACACTGAACTCCCAAGTTCCTCCCAAAACCAGACCTGTGCTTTGCATAGAAGCTGTGTGCATGTTTGTGAAGGTAGAAAAGCACTTTGTTAAGCAAAGTCTAAAATTTGAAAGGAAATTAAAAAACAAAACAAACAACAACCCAGAATTCTATACTGAGGAAGAGTGTGATTATCTGATTCTGTAAAATGGACATTCAATTGCTTTTTCCGAGGTCAGAAAGGAACTCCCGAGTCCAAAAGATGTCTAAAAAGAAGACTTTGAAGTAGAACGAAATGAACAGTGAGTCATGATGTGCAATGACTTGTTAAAACGTGGCATGTGTACCAGAAGAATCTGGAAATGACTGAAAACAGATTCGGACGGGAAGAAAACAGTTTCCCTCACCGTCTGTAAAATCTCTGTTGAGTCACTCGGGGGTAGTTGGCAGAAAACAGCAAAGCTAACTAAGAGGTCGAGGCCCAGTAATGGAGCCGGTGATGGCTGCTGAGGTTGCGGTAACAGCAGAGTGACCAAAGACTGCAGCCGGTCGAAGGGGACAGGACGAGGTAGGACAGAGAACAGAGTGTGCAGGTGGTTCCAGACTTCATTGGCCCGTACCTGGTGACAAAAATAAGACGTTATTGGAACAAACAAAAACAAAAAAAGCAGATTTTTAAAAATTTTTTTTTTAAAAAGAGCATTGCTTTAAGTATCTTTCCTGCAAATGAAGATCGATAGACCAGTAACGCACAAATGACAGAAGAAAACAACCTAACGTGAGACGGACGTAGAATTGTACTCGGGGAGGTGGCAGTAAAAACAGGTGAGGCGACCGGGTGGGGGGGGGGGGGGGTTATTATGAGAGGCGGCGGATAAACGGGAGACACGGAGACGAAACTCAGGCCAGCGGGCCAAGACGCTCGCTGAGAAATCAATACTACATCACCCTACCCTTTTTCACCCGGCTCCCCCTCCCTCATCTGTATCTCTCTTGTCTTCACCACTGTCTCACCCTCTCCCCCTCTCAGACAGGGAGGGGGGGGCGGCACATCCATAATTTATTATTCTTTAATGTGTTATTCGTCTTTCTCTGTATTGGTTCACTGGCTTTCAACGACAACGCACCTGCCCGGAGCAAAGAACAAGCCCTTCCGCGTTTCTTACATGGTTGGGGAGTTATTGATACACGCTGCAGACGAGACCAGCTGAGACCTCTACACCCCCCCACCCCCCACCCCCGGCACCGACGTCCTTCTGCCCCAGAACTTAAATTGACACCGCTCTTTACTATTTAACCCCAGCAGCGGCTTGGTAAGACAAGAGCAATAATTAAACACGAAATAATGAGATTGTTTTTTTTTTTAAATTTTTTATTATTATTATTATTATTATTATGATTTATTTTTAAATGGGTTTCCAAATGAAATTATGACATGATAGACTCATAGTCTAAAGCAATGCCAATGTCATGACAATGATAATCCTAGTATGTTGATATTTAGAAGGTACAATGATAACCACGTTCACCCTCTTGTGCCTGGGACACACCGCCTGCATGGTGTGTGTGTGTGTGTGTGTGTGTGTGTGTGTGTGTGTGTGTGTGTGTGTGTGTGTGTGTGTGTGTGTGTGTGTGTGTGTCCACACTGCTGCAATGCTACTGCCAGTCTTAAAACAAAAATACAGCCCTTCAACTGTTGAATAATTGCCATCATGTAATTAGAGCCTACATTGCATTTCTGCTATGTTTATATTGTACAGATGCGATCGCAGAAGTCGTCCCTGTCTATCATCTTTGCGGGGACATACTTTGCCCGATGCGTGTGTTACATCGTGTGACAGTTCAGCGTGTTCGCGTAAAACTAAAGAACAAACTGGAGATTGAGGGTCATGTCATTAAGTTACACGTTAGGTTATAATGGACCAATGTGGCCGCAGAAGACAAAACTCCAACTCGATGGCGGTCATTTCTTTCTTTCTTTCGGAGGACAATCTTACCAGCTGTAAAGCTCTGCGGTGCCCCCTGTTGGTGGGGTGGTGGTAGAAGGTCAGCAGCCACAGGAGGGGACCAGAGTCCTCGGGCCCGGACGTGACCAGCAGCTGAGCAGCCACCTGTACCCAGTGGTGACACAGAACCAACAGGAACCAGGCCTCAAACACCCTGCGGTGCCCCCTGCGGGACAGGAGGAGGAGAAACCGACGTTCAGCATTGCGAAAGCTGCCGAAACATTTGGTTCTACCGAGTGCAATCAGATCTGAAGGATTTTTTTCGGATTATTTTCTTGACATTTCTGTGCCACTACAAGTGGAAGCGTGAAGGCCGGTGGCAGTGCGGCGCACCACGGGGCGTCATTTCACGGAGCATGCGCTTTGCACGGGTTACATCGTAAAAAGAACAGCATATCAGCCCCCCAAAAAAAAAAAAAAAAAATCATCAAGTACCTCGAGTTTAAAAACGGGTTGTTGACCAGGAAAACAGTGTTTAAGCTCAAAATGAAGTCCTTCTGGGTTTTTTTTTTTTTCCCCCCAGAACTTTCAGATAGGTCTCGTGACCTTCATCGGCGGTTCAGATGACGTGATTTCATACCTGTCACATGACAGCAACTAAACCACGTACATGACAACTGAGCAAATGAGATGAAGGCTGTGAGACACGGCTGAGAACCATGTGATACAATTCTTTCCTCAAAAGTTAACGTTGGTTGTATTCAAAACACAGCATGACGCCGGAAGTACCCAAGTTGGTGAGGCTAACAGTGCTATAAAAAGCGTTTAATATCTAGAAACTTAAATGATTTGGGTTGTCTGATTCGGATCCTTAATAGCCTGGCACTAATGCCATCCCAGTCTCAGTTTTTTTTTTTTTTTCCAATGAGTGTGTGTGTGTGTGTGTGTGTGTGTGTGTGTGTGTGTGTGTGTGTGTGTGTGTGAATATGTGAGCATCTCTCCTTCTCCAATTCCTGCCCCGAACCGAAGCTGAAAAATACAACTGATAATTGTCAGCCAAGCAATTTCTGCCCAAGTTGCTGTCCAACTACTGTGACAAAGTGATATGCCGGCTGTTTGTCTAAGAAACAGCCATCATGCTGAAAAGAAAGTTAGAATAAAAACCAACAGTTTTTTTTTATTTTTATATTATTGCACTGCAAATAGACCTCAGTGTTAACAGGCTGTCTGGGCCATTTCCATCATAAGGGCTTTATTCATGAGCCACGACTCTGAGTCACTGCCAGTAATATTAGTTCCCCCCCCCTCCCCCCCAAGTGACAGGAACAATGGACGATCAAAGAGAGACAAAGCTTTCATATAGATATGACTCAGAAGTATACTGAATCTCGTTGTTTTCTTCCCAGGTGTGACATCACACTGATATTTTATCACATTTAAAAAAAAACCAATGAGAGGCATCATAAGGATGAGCATATTAAACACCTTAAACTACAAAGTTGATCGCAAATATAAAGGACTTCATTTTTTTCAATAACAGCAACTCATAATCGATGTCCACGATTTACAATTTTAATACTTCACTCTCTTCGTTAATAAAAGATACAGCTATATTGGCGGGAGAGCACGGTACTCACAGAAACTACTGAGAAATGTCCGAGGGCACAGAAAGATGTCCTTCTTTTTCTCCTCTGACGGCTTATAACAGAGTATCTTTGTTTCTTGGAGTGTTGGATAATTCAAGTTCGGTCTCTGGGAAACTGTGATGGCCGTTTTTTTTTTAAAGTATTTTAGGACCATTTAAAGATAATTGTATTGCTAAAGACAATTAATAGTTAATCATAATTTTTTTTTTTTAAATAAAAGAAAATAAACTGTCAGTCGCATCCCTAAAAGAAAAGAAAGAATATTTCCGAAGGACGCGGGGAGAACAAAGAACATCGGTGTCACGGATTGCTGTAAAATGTAAAAAGGGGACGCAAGATTGCGGGATGGAACCGAGACTCAAGACAGAGAGGGCTGTGAAAGGGAGAACACGGCCGCACAGCTGCAACGGCGGGAAGGACTCGAAGTTAGAAGAGCGATGAGGACTTCTGTCAAGATTTGCCTAACGCCATCGTTAGAGCGCTCCTCCTCATCGTCCCTCTTTCCCCTTCAGCCTCCGAATATACAAACAGCGGTAACCCTCTGCAGGACTTTGGCAGCTGCAACTTTGCTTGGAGCAACGCAACATACTGCTTTTCCCAACCTTTTTTATCTGCATCCCCCTCTCCTCTTTTTCCTCTAAATCCGCCCGACCGAGGTTGCTCACTCCCCGCTTTTTTTTTTTTTTTTTTTAACTCTGTCCACTCCCCCCTGCACTCCTCGACTCACTCTTTTTGGGCGTCCAAACGCTCGTTTTGTCCACAGTTGTCTCTTTCCCAAGCTAATAGCCTGTAATGAATGCTTGGAAGAGGCTTTGCAGTGCTGCAGGACCTCTCTGCTATGAAGCGAAGGGGCCTCTCTCTCGCTCTAACCTGGTGCTTCTGCTGTCTCCGTCTCCCTCCTCTTCCTCCTCTTCCTCCTCTGTCAGTCTCCGTAATGAGCCGCTGAGCCAGTTCAGGTGATTTCTCCAAGCCCCCTGAGGCATCTCTGCAGGAACAGATTCAGGTGTATTAACCTAATGATTACTTGTAGCGCAAATATGCACATTTTACAATCAACTAGTTTTTTTTTTTTTTTTTTTAACAAAAGTCAAAGCCAGCCATCTAGTCAATTGTTAAAATAATATATAACAATCATGGGAAATACGTCCATTGTCTTCCTTTCCAAATGTTAGGTAAGAAGACTGACACCACTATCGTGTCTGTGCAGTAAATGACTAAAAGTAGTTCCAGTATGCAACTCTACTAAAAACCATAAATTGTCATTTGGTGTTATTATGTTAATTTGTATTAAAAACACAAAATAAAAACAGGTCCCACTGCAGTTTCCCAGGGTCCAAGCTGAAATCTTCACATTGCTTCTTCTTTACTTCCGTAGAAGACCAAGAATACCAGCAAATATTCACATAGTAGCCAGTAATCAAAAGCTGTTTTCACCTCTTCTTAATAGGCTGGCAGGGGGGCTGGCGCCTGAATATAGAGCTGACCTCCTGTCCCCCCCCCCCCTGCGAGCCTGCGCGCAACCTGAGATCCTCTGGTAGGTCGTTCCTCGACCATACCCCGAACTAACCGTAAAACTAAAGGCGACCGGGCGTTTTCTGTTCGGGCCCCTCTTACTGAACGACCTGCCAGAGGTGATCAGGGACGCTAACACACCGTTTTCTTTTGAAGTCACTCTTAAAAACGCACTATTTTAGACTTGCCTTTTGTTGACTGCATTTTTACCGATTTACTGTCTGTTTTCTTGTCTATTTTATTTGCGCTGTATTTCATCATTATATTTGATAGTGTTGCATATTGTGTTTTAAATGTGTGTAAAGCGCTTTGTAACTTGTTTTTGAAAAGCGCCGTAGAAATAAAGTTATTATTATTATTATACTCCTTACATGTGATGTAACATGTTAAAAGTGCAATGCGTACATTTTTGGTTTAAACCTTACAAAAATGATCAACAGAATGTGAAGAAAGTGCAGTTTGATGTTATTTCAAAGACTGTTTTATGTTGAAGCGACATCTACTAAATATTAGTATGCTAACCAGCTAGCACCGTCCATTTTCCACCTATTAATACGACCCTGGACCTCCACAGGAGCTAGTGAGTCATTGGCGTGTCCAGTCTGCGCCCATTCAGACACGAGAGGAAGACAAGGTTTGTGTATTTGAACTTGTTGTTAGAACAAATTGAAAAGTAAACACAACGATGGCTGAAAACATTTTTTTTTTTTTTTTTTTTTTTTTGGTCAATCCACTACCGGTTCCGTACAATCTCATTTTAGTATCATCTATCATAAATAAAAAAGCAACTACATACTAAACTAAATGATGGCAGAGCAAGAAAACACAAAAAGTGCTGAAATTCAGAGCCGAGAAGAGGGCAGACTGCCTGGACATTACAGTGACTATTAATGTACAACATTATATGTATTATAAGACAGGACTTAAATCTTACATATGGCATATTTAATAACTGAACTTTACAGATGTTGATAGGTGGATTTAAAATAAATAAATAAATTTTACCTCTAAATAGAGCCAGGCTACTTGTTTCCTCCTGTTCCCTCATTTTAGACTCCACTAAACTAAACCACCTGTTAGCTGTAACTTCAGATTTGCCGTCCAGCCATGAGAGTAGTTTCAATCTTCTCATACAACTAGAGGCAAAACAGACAATAAGCACATTTCCCAATCTGTTTAACTATTCTCAAGTTAAGACGCAGAACACTTCCACATAAAAGTCACAAGCAATTACTGATCTCCGGAAGGTAACACAAGTCCATTTTGCATGTGTAGCAACTGAAACAACCCGTAATATCAGGCACACATATTTTCCAAGCGGAACTGGATCAACCGAAATTACTGTCTCCTGTTTTCCAGCAATTATTTCTAACTGCTTTTAGACCCGGCGTGTTGTTTGTTACATGCAATACTCTGGAAAATAACTTTCCCACCACAAACTAAAACCCCACCTAACTGACACTTCAGGTTGACTAGCAAACTATAACAAATATTTCAAGTGCCTGACATCATGATCCGGGTCTTTCCCCCGCGCTGTATTTTAACAATGCAGTTATAAATCTTTATTCATGACATTTTCAGAAGAAGGACAAAGTCCAAACAAAACCTCAAATCCTCTAGTTTTCATAGTACCATTTCCATTCAGTCCCTGGTGAAAAATTGCCCTTCACTGCGCACGCACACGCGCACACACACACACACACACACACACACACACAAAATAATAATTAACTCTGAGTTCTGGCTGGGCTCCAGTGTGTCCCTAAATGGCTCCATTCATGTAAATCATTCCTGCCTACAGGCCAGTCTGGACACACACTGATAAGCAGCGCTGTGTTGTGCTCCTGCACTCACCTACTGTGTATCTCTTCAGTGGTAAAGATTCCCATACATAAACACCGGTAATACAGTAATATATATATTTGGTATAGAAAAAAATATAGAGTCTTCTTAATGAGACAAATAAAAAGGGGTGATACTGTGTTTGTTTAAGATGAGTAGGGATTTCCCTGATTCAAAATAAAAGCAGCTTGTACAAACCAGGTGACTCATTAAACCTCTGTATGGATTTCACATAAGTTATGACACTCATTTTGACAGCACCTAAGCGTCACTTCCTTTCCACATCATGTCAGCTTTTATATCTGACATGAAACCCTTAACACAGTTATACACTAACTATTATTGATTAGCCAGAACAAGACACAAAAGACCCCATTCATTGCGAAACAGAAAAACTGCGCACACACCGTTAAAAAAATAACCTGATTACACTCCTACTCACAATGCAAGGTTTTGTACATTGTGTCACAGTGAAGACACATACATGTGTGTGTGTATCTGCACACTGACCTGACGGCACGATCAAGAGGGGAGCCAGCAGACTTGGGGGTGACTGTGGGAAGAAGGCCTTCAATGATACTCTCGTCTGAAACAACACAAAGCACAATTCTCCCTCAGCTTCGTCAATGTAAATCATACGAACCTTCACTCATACATCAGTGCGCTCCGAAAGCCTGAAAAGTGACATTTTGAATGGGAGGCTGTGTAACAGTGATACAGTAGGTGCTAATGTGTAATGTAGCGTGTAATGGGTAGCGTTTAGTGCAGTGTGTCTCCAGCCATTAAAATTGAAGCCGGTGTAAATGCACGGCAGCACTGCCATCTACTGGTTAATAGAGATGAAAAGGAATAAACTGTTTTCGCAAAGCTGTATAGCAGATAATAAATCATACCTACATCGTAACACATGTGTTTTCTGGCCTTTTGACAGTAATGGCTGACATGTAAGTGCCAGATAATTCCCTACAGCCACACAGAATGTGTGGATGGATGATCCGCAGTACAGCAGCAGAGGATCCGTGAGAGTTTTAGCAAATGTCGAAAAGTACATAGTGACACATCGGTGTCACAGGTTCACAGTGGGTTCCACAAATTGCAGGTGATTTAGCTGTACAAAGGCATTACCTGCAAACTGATGATTTGCAGTTATTGTCTATGCAGCAGGGGTGCAGACTGTGTAGGGGGAACAGTCGGCTCCCAGCTGGAGATCAAGTGATAATGACGCGCGGAGGTAATCGTTAATCATCCTGTGCGTGCGTATCTAAGGCTGCAGCATAAAAGTAACCACTCTTTACTTTCCAGCAAAGATGGTGGATACGAATCGCCGAACCAGTGGTGTAAAGTTCAGGATTTTTTTTTACAGTAGGTGAAGTCCGTGTCTCCCGCGGCACTGAATACTAAAGAAGAATATGTTCAAATTGCTTCATCACCAAAGTTTAAGTGGTATCCTCACAACTGCAGCATATTTATAAAAAAAACAAAACAGTTGTCCAATAGCTTCCAAAGTGTTTACACATCATAGGGATGAAGAAGATGATGCTTCGTGTAATCACTCCAAACTTAAACATTTTGGCTTTCATCACCTAAAAACAGAGATGTGCCTAAAGCAGAGGATTAGTGAACTGTGGTGACAAGAAAACGTGGGTTTTTATTTTGGGTCTCCGCATAATAATCAATTTACAAAATATATCTGAAACTATTAGCCGATTAATTCATTCTTCGACTGACATAAAATTCATCAGGAACAAGTCTGATAACAAAGCAATTGCTTGTTTTAGCTTTTCAAATGTGGACATTTGCTGCTTTTCTTTTTTTTTTTTTGTACATGATAGTAATTTAAATATCTTTGGGGTTTTGGGCTGTTGATTGAAACAAACAAGAAATCTAAATATGTCAGCTTGTACTTTTATTGAATTATATTAAATTACTTAAATTATAATGGGCAACATTGACTATTTTTTGATATTTCATGAACCAAAAGAAATGAGGCAAATTAATTCATAATGGAAAGAGTCGTTAGTTGCAGCCCTACAAGGAACAAATATTCACGTTGACTTTAAGGTCTTTTTTTGAAATGAAGAGGCCTACCTGAGGCTGCAGCAGTGCCACTTCCTTCAGGAAACACCTGGTGAAGGTTTGAATGAGAAACTTAACAGGGTTGTTTCCTTCAGCTTGCTTAAGGACGGACCTGCCAGAGACACACACACACACACACACACACACACACACACACACACACACACACACACACACACACACACACACACACACACACACACACACACACACACACACACACACACACACACACACACACAATTATGGTGTATTCCATCACAATAAATAAAGAGTAAAATAGTATTTGGAAACAAACATATAGAAAACAGACTTCAGCAGGTTAATAACAAATACAGTCACCTCGACAGGACACACCAGCACTCACCTGAAGATGTCATTCACAACCAAGAATATGGAGCAGTGCTGAGCAGAAGCTTTTGGCTGAAACACACAAAAATCTTACAAGTTATGTTTGAATTAAATAGTATTTTCATTTGAGGAGTTTTATTGGCATAAAGGTTTCAAAAACAATGTTGCCAAAGCATCAAAATACAGTTTGTCCTAATAGTAGGACAGTACTGCTTCATAGATACTAAGATCCAACAATAACAATTCATTTTTCCATTACACTGGCTTTGAGAGTTCAAGTGTTCGTCTAAAATACTGACCTCTGGGTGTCACTGTTGCATCATCTAGACACCTCTTCTGCCTCAGTTCGTCCCTGTTCTCACTCTTTTCCTATTAAACACTGGGTTTACTACTCTGTCAGCCCTTCACACCCCTCCACCCCTCCCCCCCCCACACACACACACACTTTCTCATCTCCTCCTAATGCACACTCATCATGTGTTTTAGATTTAACACATTCTAAAACGCCCCAGCGCAAACATTTAACAGCTGTACTGTTCATATCTTCTGGTCCCTAATTATCTCCCCCTGCGACACCCGGCTTATATAAGGACATGTGCTTCACTATAGGAGGAGAACGGGTCGTCTACCTAACAGGCTTTACCTCTGCGGAGTAACACAGTAGGGGAAAGATTAGGAAGAGAAGCAGATATGAGCAGGCTTTTCTATTTATTTGATTTCCTCACAGCTAATTTAAAAGTTACTATTTGTGCCAGTAGTGAATATACATAAAGTAAATATGTAGTAAATGGCATAATATAGTAAATGGTATATTAGTACTATGACTATAAATCCCAATATGTACCAATGAGCTACAACCTGGTTAAAGTGATGTTAGAGGGCATTTCCCCCCAGGGTCCATGCACCCACGTAACTGCACATTTCATACTAAGTACCTTAGTATGAAAGTCACAGGAGGAACAAACAGCCCCACCAAGTGTTTATATGGTGCCGTTACAATGTGAAAACATCGAAAGCAAGTGCTTCATCGTCAGTTTGTTCATGTCTGTCTGTTGTTGTTTTTTTTTTTTGTCCCCTAAGTCCAGAAAACAGCATTAATCAAATAAAACATAAAACTGTTTAAGTGAGCATCAGAAATATGTTTGGCATACGGTTTATGTATAACAGTGTACATCTGCGTATGTGGGTTGCATGCCAGCGTGCATGCATGCGAACTGTCATGGTTCCTCCATAGTGAAAACAGATGGGTTTTTTCAGCATCCTCCTCCATACCTTACCACTAACACTTCAAGGAGGGTCAATTACAGCACGCAACAAACATCCTGTTTTTGGCAGTCAGGCCCAGGAAGCGAGTGTTTATTGTTATTGGGCCTGCGTTTCTCACTGGATCACAGGGGGGTGGGACAAGCCAAAATGAGGAATGTGGGCCTAATTTCATGTTTCCCATTTTTGATTGTAGTTTAAACAAGTCAGTGAAAGGGAGGCGAAGAGAGAGACAAGCCGGTCTGTTCACACGCCTCAACGTTATTTGCTCTCGCACATGTGTATCCCAACGGACACTCGTCCGCGCGGACACTTGCATGACACGCATATCTGGCGTCCAAACAGCTTCGAGGCTAAGTGAAACCCAAATGTACAACTCCCAGACAGACACACTATACCAGATGAAAAATCATAAAGAAAAGCATGGCGAAAGAAGACGCGAGTGTAGGGTTTGCATGCATACAAGTGCGTGTGAACAAGTAAGGTGATTAAAAACAAAGATGAATCAGAGATGGATGAAAGGGTAGACAAATGCAATTGTATGCAGCGATTTGGGCACCCCAGCATTACAGAATTACATTTCGTTGATTAAAGGGACTGCAGCAAACAGACATAAAAAAAAAATTGGGATTTACGTTAGTGTTTTACCCAGGGGCTCCCAAATGTTTCAATACAATTGTAAATCCATGCGGGGACAGTGATACAAACAGTCAACAATTGCCCCTCTGTCCTTCCCTCAACTGAAAAAGTGTGAGTTGCTTTCCTGTTATGTAGACAACTCAAGTGGACCAACACTGGGAAAACAAGAGCGACACAACCGCCAAACTTTACCTCAGTTAACTGGAGCAAAACGGCAGCTAAATTCTTGTTTCCCACTTAGTTGACTGACATTTACAGCTATTTATTTATACCAAAGGGAATGCAATCAGTAACTTCGGTAAAAACGATGCCATTCACAATGTGCAGACAAGGTAATTTATTGCTGAATAAACAATAGATATTTGGCACAAACAATATGTAGAAAACTTGTCAACTTTAGAGACGGGTCTAGATTCCGGGAGACACTTCTGTATCTGATTTCAGTGTTTTGTCGGAGTTTTCTTGAATTGGCTATTTCCAGTGACACTTTTAATTATGTTATTGTGATCTTTACTTCTCACAGGGGCTACAATAATTTGTCAAACAAGTTCCAATTGTGGGATGAAAAAGCAGCCCCCGTTAGCTGAGCTAAAAGAACATGACTCACTCCTGGTATGTAATGATTGCATTGTTGTAAAGAGGACATCATCTTCAATAACCAGTCATTCCAATCTATAAATCAGAAATCCCTTCTGACTTCTGAACTGGGCATGATCTTACGTTATATGAAGTGAGGAGTGGCCAAGGACCCGAGTGACAGAGAGTTCAGTACTTACCCAGCACAGTAAAGGCTGTGTAGCACAAGCCAAATGATGTGAGATGCGGTTTAGAGCTCGCCAAATTATGTGAGATGCATGCGGAGCAAAGCCAAATGGTGTTAGCCAGGCAAAAAACAGTCAATAAAGACCCACCAAAAACACGATGGAACATTTCCAAGAACTATGCATATGAAAACAACACAACTCCATACCTCATAATAAAATGAGCAAGCCCTATATTCAAACGGTTTGGTTTCACAGTTTACAAAGCAGTTCAAAGTGGCGCTAAACACATATGGAGTGCGCAATGATTTCTGATGTAAGACCAGATAATTCAGGGCAGATGAGTCCAACTTTGTACATAACAAACTCATTTAACAGCAGCAGTATATCACCAATACATCAACAGACTCAAATGCTGCCAAGTCACAAAGCAGTAGAACAGCAGAAAATGCCACGATACAATGGCACAACCATCTACACATTTCTCTCCCACTCTAAATGTTAAGACAAAAGTGGATGTTAGAGGTTTTTCATACATGCACTTTTATACTTTCATACAGATGTCCATTTGAATACAATGTCAGCTCTCCAAATACCACACAATGTACTTTGGTCTTTAGGCTTGGCTGCCATTATTTCCCGCCAATAATGGTGCTGTTAAAATAGTTGTTCATGGAAATAAATTAGGTAAACATGTGAGATGTAAAAAAGCTGGTTTGAAACAAAAGCAGACATTTCACTTATATTGCAAACTAATCAATTGACTAAACAATCAATCAGTTGATTAATTGATTAGTTAATTAATTGAAATTGTAAGAATTAGAGTAAAACAAAAAAAATTTCACAAGTAAAAATGCCAAATAGGTTCCTGTTTCTCAAATGTGAGAATGTGTCCTTGTTTCCTGATTTATGTAGTTGTAAATTAAATATCTTTTGAGTTTTAGACTTTTAGTCAGGTAATATATAAAGATGTTATCTTGGGCTGGTATAGATAGCGATGAGCTTGTTTTTCACAACTTTTTGACATACTTGACTACAATCAAGCAAGAAAATGATCAGCAAATTCATCAATAAAATAAATAATTGTTACTTGCAGCCCTGGACTAACCTCTGAAGCACTTCCACACATTCGGGGTTCCTTCAGTGTTCAGTGCTGATTCATCTGATTATATCTTTGACTTTATCCTGTTTAACTTGTGATTTTATAGGTAATTTACCCACCAGCAGTGACTGAGCTACTTGCTGCTCTAGCTTCTGTAGCGTTGACTCTGTGTTGGTACCAGACTCCAGCAGGCAGAGCACTGCCTCCTCCAGGCTGGACAAGTTGTGATACCACAGAGAGATCAAGGCCTGCTCCTCCAATGAAAGGCCCTGGCTGTAAAACAAACAAACAAACAAAAATCTGGTTGATTTGTATCCTACTACGTCATTACACGTTATATATGTTGTATCACTTTGTAAAGATTGGATCACCGGGCAAAGTCTGGATTATATGTTTGGTCTAGGCTTTGTAGAAACTAGTGTGCGTCTGTCTGCTATATGACTCTAAAAATCCCTCCCTTGTCCACTCATTCACTACTCCCTATGCAATAGACACTTGTTTACTTTATAGGCAGCAGTGAATTAAGATTTAGGATAGCTATTATCATTTTTCCATCATCACTACCAGCTGTAGAGTCACACAATACAGTATTGTATCTATTAAATACATAATGTGACATAGTGGAAATGTTAGCAGAGGGTAATGAACATTGGTTTTTTTTTCATTTTATTGTGAAGTTTGAGGGCACTATATTGTCCATAAATTTCAAACGGGAAATGGTGGTCCACACTTAAAATGCACAACACCATATAGGGATGTCAAGATTTTTCAATAGTCATAAAATTAAAAAAAAAAAAAAAATCTTAATAGCTTATGCAACTATCATCTTGGCTTATTTCCATTGTTTTCCACTTGTGCCTTATAGTAACATGTTACTACAACCAGAAGGTGGCGGTGATGCACCTACAAGCTATTTGCCAAACGCTTTGAAGTGGAGGACCGAGGTTTGTTGAATAATAGTTGAATAGTTTCCAGCAAATATTGAATGGTATTTTTGCTTGAAATGCCAATCCCCAATACCATGTAGCAAATAGGGAGTGCTTTTGGACAGTCATAGTCTAGGTTTTTAATGTTGCCCTACCTTGAGTATGCAGAGCCCAGAGCATCCAGGAGGTCTTCACTGAGAACTCCGCTGACACAAGTCACTGGTCGCTGTAGCAATGCACCAATGAGAGGAGAGGCCTCGGGACAAGTGACAAGTGGGACACAAGCTTCTGATGTAGCCAGAATACTGTCACATGAACACCTGTGTGGAAATATTCATTTTATGTTTGCACAAAATGTGTGTTATGAAGATAGAAAAGACATCCATCCATCCATCCAAGGGGATGATTTAAATCAAATTCAAATTGGTACACTGACTGCGGTACATACAGTGGTGTGAAAAAGTGTTTGCCCCCTTCCTGATTTCCAATTTTTTTGCATGTCTGTCACACTTAAATGTTTCAGATCATCAAACAAATTGAAATATTAGTCAAAGATAACACAAGTAAACACAAAATGCAGTTTTTAAATGAAGGTTTTTATTATTAAGGGAGAAAAAAAAAATCCAAACCCACATGGCCCTGTGTGAAAAAGTGTTTGCGCCCTCCTGTTAAAACATAACTTAACTGTGGTTTATCACACCTGAGTTCAATTTCTCTAGCCACACCCAGGCCTGATCACTGCCACACCTGTTCTCAATCAACAAATCACTTAAATAGGACCTGCCTGACAAAGTGAAGTAGACCAAACGATCCTCAAAAGCTAGACATCATGCCGAGATCCAAAGAAATTCAGGAACAAATGAGAACGAAAGTAATTGAGATCTATCAGTCTGGAAAAGGTTATAAAGCCATTTCTAAAGCTTTGGGACTCCAGCGAACCACAGTGAGAGCCATTATCCACAAATGGAGAAAACATGGAACAGCAGTGAACCTTCCCAGGAGCGGCCGGCCGAACAAAATTACCCCAAGAGCGCAGCGACGACTCATCCGAGAGGTCACAAAAGACCCCACAACAACATCCAAAGAACTGCAGGCCTCACTTGCCTCAGTTAAGGTCAGTGTTCATGACTCCACCATAAGAAAGAGACGGGGCAAAAATGGCCTGCATGGCAGAGTTTCAAGACGAAAACCACCGCTGAGCAAAAAGAACATTAAGGCTCGTCTCATTTTTGCCAGAAAACATCTTGATGATCCCCAAGACTTTTGGGAAAATACTCTGTGGACTGACGAGACAAAAGTTGAACTTTTTGGAAGGTGTGTGTCCCGTTACATCTGGCGTAAAAGTAACACCGCATTTCAGAAAAAGAACATCATACCAACAGTAAAATATGGTGGTGGTAGTGTGATGGTTTGGGGCTGTTTTGCTGCTTCAGGACCTGGAAGACTTGCTGTGATAAATGGAACCATGAATTCTACTGTACCAAAAAATCCTGAAGGAGAATGTCCGGCCATCTGTTCGTGACCTCAAGCTGAAGCCAACTTGGGTTCTGCAGCAGGACAATGATCCAAAACACACCAGCAAGTCCACCTCTGAATGGCTGAAGAAAAACAAAATGAAGACTTTGGAGTGGCCTGGTCAAAGTCCTGACCTAAATCCTATTGAGATGCTGCGGCACGACCTTAAAAAGGCGGTTGGTGCTGGAAAACCCTCCAATGTGGCTGAATTACAACAACTCTGCAAAGATGAGTGGGCCAAAATTCCTCCACAGCGCTGTAAAAGACTCATTGCAAGTTATCGCAAACGCTTGATTGCAGTTGTTGCTGCTGAGGGTGGCCCAACCAGTTTTTAGGTTTAGGGGGCAAACACTTTTTCACACAGGGCCATGTGGATTTGGATTTTTTTTTTTCTCCCTTAATAATAAAAACCTTTATTTAAAAACTGCATTTTGTATTTACTTGTGTTATCTTTGACTAATATTTAAATTTGTTTGGTGATCTGAAACATTTAAGTGTGACAAACATGCAAAAAAAAAAAAGAAATCAGGAAGGGGGCAAACTCTTTTTCCACACCACTGTACATACCAACACTACTTACCACTTGGCAAGCTAATTATAAGACTGTTCTTGAAGTTAGTGTCTACTAGAAGACAATCAGCTATTTTGATAAATAACAGCATACCATTATAAGGTTCCAACCTTTTAAATGTGAGGATTTGCTGCTTTTCTCTGTTGCATATTATTTCCGAATAAATATTTTGGTCTGTCCGTTGGACAAAATAAAGGGGAAACTGTAATACTCCTTTTTTGGGGGGACTTTCTGGACATTTCAAAAACAAAAGAAAAATATGTAAACAAAACAATAAGCAGATTTATTAATAATGAAAGTAGTCTTGAAGCCGTACTTTCTCAAGGGTGATTTCTGTTTACCTTTGATTTATGTTACTCAAAGAGCTGCAGCTCTTCCCAACTTTTTCATGCAGCAGTGCCACCATCTGAAATGTCAGAAATTCACACACACAGCATATTAACATAATTACACTCGGTGTCCTATATATGCACAAATTAAACCTACAGAAAGAAAAAAAAAAAGAGACAATACCTTTCTCAGGACTTTGACATGGTATTCTTTTGCTGATACACCCATACACTTCATCACTGCCTGTGCAGCAGCATCGTCTTCTTCTGTAGCAAGTTGACACAACACTTTCTGTGGAAGAGCAGGCAACACAAGAGTTCTGGCACTTAATGTGTATATGTGTAAAAGTGGACTTTGGTACAGTCTGCCTAAGCCCCAAGATCCATAACATCAAAGCTAATTAGCTATGGGAATATAGGATGACTCTGTCTGCATCACATCATTTGAACCACATGAGTGGAGAAAAGGTATTCCAGTAAGTGAGAATGTATGGACAGCATATGAGCAACTCCAGAAATGAGCATTCTTTGTTACAGAGGGCCTCTGTGTTTTACAAGAATTTTTTAAAAGGGGCCTCATCATACACTGATAAACTAGACTAATAAACTCAGCTGATTCTCGTCTGTGAAGAACCCCAGTCATAATGAAGGAACAAAGAGAGGGAACACAATCCTCATATTGTAAGTTATAATGTTACAGGAGGGTTTCTCAAAACAGAAAAAGCTCCAAAAATGAAAACTTTTTCTCAGCAAATAAAATAAATATGTTGCAGCACAAGAAGAGTTGAAACACACCGACTTGTTTTACTTTCAGTGCTGGCATGTACAAACCAAAACCAAAACCAATGTCACGCAGCATTCAGTGGTCTAATGATTAATATACTGAGTGTTTGACAAGAATTTTCTTCATTGGATTTCACTCAGAAGAGCTATGACAACCCAAAGACCTACAGCATTAAATTAGGGGTTGATTTAAACCTTAGAAACAATCTTCCCCATTCGACCACCAAGTTGACTCATTGGTACAAGTTACATCCAAGTGAGATCCAACAGAAACAGCCAAGGCCTCACATCTTCAGCACACATCTGTTTTTAAAACTGTGATGAACCAAAAACACAGAAAAACCCACACCGCTAAGAGGAGACTAAAAAAAGAACAAGTCTCTTTCAAACTACAGATAAAGGGGGCTCAACAAAAGATGAGGAGAAAAATATATTGAAAGAGACAATATGTCAAAAAAAAAAAAAGAGAGGACAAATCACAAAATCCAAGGCAGAGCAGTGCTGCAGTGCTGCAGTGCTGTTGGTGGAGCTGTGTGGTTTCTTTGGCCTGGCCCTACAGCACGCTAAGATCCTTACCCTCCACATAGTCTCACAAAACAACCCCAATCACTACCATGTGAGAGCCCTCAAACCCTGCACATTGAGTGCATACAAAACCAATCACACTTATCCCACCCTTGGTAAGGAGGCACAGTGGGGCTGGGGGATGAGAGGGAAGGAAGACTGGTTGGGGGAAATATCACAGAGAGGCTGGAACGCACTGCGACTGCTGCATTTGGAGTGGGGAGAAAAGGGTGCGGTCGCCGGAGGAATGGGATGAAGGGCAAATGGATAGATGGATGGCAAATACTTTGGGTCAAAAGTCGCCTTTCTCTCACAGAAAACGGCAACTGAGTTGGCTTCGGGGACACGGACGGGCTGCTGCCATAGAAATTATCCCTCCATAAATCTAAAATTAAAACAGAGGATGTAGAAAAATGCACAAGGCAAAGACTTGGGTTGTTTTTGATGGGTGTCTGTTAACAATTACAAAGCCATGATTGAATTCTCCCAAAACCAATGAAAGACTCTATATAGCCTCAGAAGGCCAAAACAGCAAAGACAAAAAAGGGAAGATGAAATGAAGGAAAAGAGTAGAAAAGGAAGGCTGATCATAGAAAATAATCAAAGTTGGAGGCAACTGTGCTTGAAGCTGGTGCACTGACAGCATATATTCAATAAGTGCAATTTAAGAAGAAAAATCCATTTGTTTCCTAAATATGCCTTTGTTAAACCCATAAACTTGAGGTATTTCATCATTTTACAATGCTGACTTTTAGATGAAAATTAGCAATTTGTGTTATGAAGTCAATCAAGATTGAAAATAAAAGTTTAACAGTGTGACAAAACCATCGTGAACTTGCTTAAGTTTTTCAGTTTTAGGGGCTGGTAGCAATTTCCAGTGTTCCTTTTTTGGTTGGAGCTCCCTTTTATGTTTACATAAGGGTCATGAATTGTGCTTTACAATATGAAGCAAAGCAAAACAAAACATATAAGCATATTATAATATTAGATTGAAAAGTCTGAATGTCGAGTCAAAATGGTGTCTAGAAATATATGTTTCTTAAGTCATGAATGCAGAATTGAGCGTTTAAAGGCATTGTTTGATTTTTGGAAAGCATGTTTTCTTGCTTTATTGTTTAAAGGCAAATTAGAAGTTATTTAACATTCATCATAATGCGTATAATATTCAATTCATATGTCCACCCAATATTTGTGCCGCATCAACTCACAATTAGAAGACTCTGGTAAACTATTTGCCAACACTATTGGTAGCCAAGACACAGTCGCAGCAGGTAACGCTCTGTCAAACCACAAACTGTCCTTTTTGTATTTCTGCATAGGAACAAAGTTAACAAAGAAGATGGGAAATAATTCACCAAAAGGTCAAACTATTCCTTTAATTTGAAAGGAAGAAATATAAAAGATAATGTCAGTAAGTGAGGCGGTGACACCCAAGAAGAATCAGGGAGATGGGAGATGAAGGGTACGCGTTATTGTGACAAAACCACTTTCATCTTCAAATAATAACACAGCAAACAGCAGCCAACGTGAAGCAATATTCTGATATATGTTTTCATACTATGAAGAAGCCGCAGAGGCTGCAGGGCCTACCTGTGGTTTACCCTGTTTGAGTCACTAAAGATACACATCAAAGATTAAGGTATCAAACAGTTCCACCATTGGCCCTCTAATATTACACTTTCATGTTTTACTTATCTGTCATCTCCTCAAAGATCATGCTATGTTGCTGCAGCACTGTGTGGTCCCTCTGCTAGTGCAGGATGTCGAGAAACAGACCAATTGAGTTAATGACTATCTGACATCGCCGGCAGCTATGTGGCTGTACCCAGAATTCATCAAACCCATTGAGAACACTCAGATGTGGAGGAGAGGCAGACAGGGAGGAGTGAAGCAAAGACACAAGTTAGAAACGGCAAAATACTCTATGAACTGCCATGATTTAATGAGAAAAATGCATGCGGCTTTTAACAGTATATACAGTAGTAGAAAAACACATGTATTTGCACAAAGGCTCAAAAACATGTGCAAGCACATGCATAAACTCACAAAGAGCACAGTATTTAGCCACTTAGCACCAGACCCTCTGTTTATTATGGAGGCAGCAAGAAAACAATGTTGGGGAGCAAGATCAGACAGGGCTAACAGAAAACAGGCTGCATTCTGCATTCCAGGACAGGCGGTCCAACACGACGCAGACGCAGCGAGAGACACAGAGACAGACCATCGCTGGCATAAAACCATCCATTTGCCCTGCTCCCCCAGTCGGTCTAAGCTGCGGTGAAAAAGGGGTTTTTTTTGTGCTTCCCGCCATTCCTGTCATTTGTGGTAAGAGGAAGCTTCTTTGGTGGACAATAAATGACAATGAGGAGAGGCTTGAGAAGCGGTCATGAGTTTATTGTACTTATACTCGTTGGACACTTTCAACGAGCACCTTTCAGTACAGAATACATATGTGAAATTTCCGTACCAGTGGCCCCAGTGACCCAGACTGTAAGTGCTGCTCCTTAAAGCACTGAACGACAGTTAACTGCTTCTATACAATGTGGAAAACGCAGCACAAACCCAGACTGATTTTTAACGTTTATCAATGATTAAAGTGCTGCAAGTAACTATTATGTTCATAATTGGTTGATAAGTGAATTATTGACAGAAAACAATCAAACTTTGTAGGCTAATGCCGTCTTTAAACGTCTTGTTTTTTCTGACCAATGTTAAAAACTCCCAAATATAATCAGTTTACTATTGCAGAAGATTAAGGAAACCACAAAAAAATATATATTTCTACGGCTGGAGCCAGGCCTGTCACAATTATTACAATATCGCCCGAACACGACTATTTGAGATAATCGCAATTATTTTGCATAATCTTTAGAATCAGCTCCAATCATCTTTACAAACAATACTTCATACTTCCCCCATTTTTCCCCATTCGAGGTTTGACTCGAACTCTTCAATGACGTGAAATCTCGTATCGTTACTGTCTTCTGCTGTGATTTAATAGGATATATACGTGGGGTATTAGCCCCACCATGGTATATGGTTTATTTTGATTATTGCTACCCGTTATTATCAGTAATTTCTTTGTATACTTCAGTATTAGGCTCTGTGTATTTAAGTTGCCTAAAAGGCGAACAGAAATACAATTTTGATTTATATGTTCAACGTTCAATGCCAATAAATGGCTCCTGTGCTTCATACAGTGTATGTGCTGTATATTATTAAACCATGATTAGAAAAACTCAACTAAATTTCCTAATCACAATTATTTGTATTATCATTTCATGATCATGCTCTTGCTGGATCATTTCTTTAAAAAAAAAACAAAAAAAAAACAACAACACTTAATAAATGTATGAATCGTCAAAATAGCTACCAGTTATTTTCTGTTGCTTCATTTATTGATTAATCAAATTCGTTTTTAAGCTCTAGACCAATTCAATTGTTCCTTATTGTTTCAGTAAAAGTCACCAGAAAAGATGGAACTAAGCAGTTATATCACAACTATCCGATCATAACCATGTCTCATTTTGCACAGACATCATACAAAAACATATGCCCACGACACAGATGCAAACACAACCATGCACACACGTACTCCGCTTCCCCTCTTATGGGTCAAAGACCATCTGGCAAATTCAAGGCACTGTTTTAATTAGCAAGATGTTTTATTAGATGAGAAATTAATCAAAAGAATACAAACACACAGTTAATCTGGCAAAAATGTGAAGGTTTCACATTGTTTATCATAGGCCATCTGTGTGAACCCTCTCAAAGTTGAAAATTGCAGAATCTTTTCTTCCCTCTGTTCTCTTTCCCTCTTTTGTGCGTGCGCCTTGAGAACACACAGTAAGTAGGATCAGCTAAGTCTAATATAAAGGCTGATCCTTCTCTGGTGACAAGAGGCAGTAAAACAGTCAATTTTAATTTGCTTTCAAAATATGCTTTACAGTTTGATGCACAAAGGCTTAGACTAACGGAGACACAATCTACCTCATTCATCATCCATGTCCAATTGGAGAGGAAAGACAGAAAGCTGGCGCGCAAACTTCTATTAAAACTAAATTAGACAGAAAATCTCTTCAGCAGCCCAAAGGCAGTCAAACAAAGGTTCTTTTAAGAGTGTTTGTTACAGTAAAATAATGATCTGTAATTGCCAACTAATCCGTATGTCAAGTCTGTCCAGAACTAATTAGAACGTAAACAGCAAATAGAACGTGCCTGACAATGATGAGAACGTGCATATGACTGACTGTTAGAAGAAAATATGCATGTACAACTAAACACAATTAAATGTTCTCGATAATTCAGAGTTTTTGTCTCCATCTCTTCAAGCTTCCCTGAGTTATCGTTCACATCCAAACACACTGAAGACACAGCAAGTACCATCAAAATGATCAGGTGAAGTCGTGATTGAACATTGACACACTGTCCAGCACCGTCACTGACTTTGGCTGCCGTATTTCTTTTTCTTTCCTCTTTGAGTGTTAGACTTGTGTTTGTTCAGTAACACTGGTTGAACATTATGGCACTCTGTCATATCCCTGCTTCTTCCCTGAAACAGTGTCAAAATAAAATAGTTTGTATGTCAGGTGAACCTAGTGAGTCTGCTACCATTGTCAAAAATAATCACAAAGCTTCTATGACACAAACAACTTGTCTAACAGACCAAACACTGTTCATAATCTTAACAAAGTGCATTATTTCACCAGACTGTTGTTTCCCAAACTTTACTCATTGCACATTATGCACTTTTGTGCAATTGACTAAAATGTGCCTACAGCAACATGTACAACTACCAGAATTTGTATCTAGATTTGGTCAGATTCATGTTTAGTTAACATTTGAATAGATAATTGATGATTTATGTCATGATTTTTCTAGTTTTAGGCTGTTTTACTTAAACAACCTAATTGTAAAGCTGTTTTGTGTCAAGAAAAATTAAAATCCTGATGCATTTTAGATGTTAGCCTTATTATTACACATATACAGCTTGGGGTAACAAAAACAATCAAGTGACAAAACTGAAGTATTCTATTGGGACAGGATTCAAAATGTATGAAATGACACCAAGCCCTGCCTTAATTTTAATAAGTATTTTTCTGAATTGTTGTATCTTTAGAAGATAAATTACAGTAAAGTGCTGACTGTACGTACAGTAAAGAGATGGCTAGATTTGAAACAATCGTGGTGTAGCTTATGATAGCTGCTACTTAGGCCTCAACGTTTCCCTGAATATCAGTTTGAACTGAAATGTCAACAGCAAAATGAGCTGTACAGATAAAACATTGTTATTGTACAGTACAAAGTGAATTAGAAAGTTGGTGTGTAAATCCAGTTATGGGTCACTTTGCTAAAATCTCATTCCTCATTCTAAAAGGATCAGTGTTATAGGTTCACTGAATTTCCCTGAGTCTTTGCTGCTTAGTAATCACTTAACCCCGAGTTCAGCAGTAAAAGAGATTTAGACTTTCCAGTTCATACCCGTATCCACTGGTTGGCTTTTCTTTCCACAGCATTGCTTGGATCCTCTGAGTATAGTCCCCACAGACACTGGAGCAGCAGCCCTCTGCTTGATTCTGCAGACAATACAGCACCACATTACACACCATGTCAGAATCATTGCCGTCATTATTACTTCCGTCTGCCTGGGAGTTTTGAAACACTGATTGTAAGCGTGAAGTGTAAGTTGTGGGGAAGGTGCACTCACCGGCCGCAGTCACATAACGGTTCCAGCAGAGCCGGCCTAAAAACTGGCCTAAGAGGGGAAGCCGCTTCATGGTTTCAGTTGTGGAGCTCTTAAAGATAGACAGAACAAAGCACAAAGAGAGGAAAATGTATTTGATACTGTACATGTTTTTAATTTTGAACTCTCATACCTCCAGGAAGGCACATACAGCACAGTAATAAGATCTATTTTCCATCTGGTATATAATCAGACTAAAATATGACAGAAGTGGAGCCAGTACAAAAAAAATAAAAATTCTTTCATCATTTCAGTGTATTACAGATGTTTACACCTCATCACCTGTTTCATCCTCTTTTGTTTTGTCTTTTGAACCTAGCAACCCTGTGAAACAACACTAAACAGGAGAAGATGTAAACGAGCAAAATTCTTCTTCATTGGTGAGAGGACTGAGCTGAGTAACAGAGACATCCAAAGGCGTCCAGCGCATTGCTCATGCACCTTTGTTTCTTATGTTTTGCTCATGTCACAACTCCCTCAATAGTGTCAACAGTGAGAGGTATAGAAAACAGAACACAGTGCAGAGCAGGGCTCTGGTCGAGGGTGCTATACCTGTAAGGGTTTAAGTATGTGTGTGTCTGTGCATGTTTATCCAGCTCGAGAATAACAGACCATGTGATTTATTTCACCTCACAGCCAATTAAAACACCCGGAGAGTTTTGATGTTACGACGGACGCTTGTTTTTAAGAACTGGAACAACCTTTAATCCTGACTTCCTATACATTTCAATTTGATAAATATTCAATTTCCCCAGATGATTAATGGAAAAAACTAAACGGTGTCGGTGCTGTTGTGAAAAATAAGACCATTCAACACCAGGACAAAATAAAAGGTGAGTTTTACAACTGCTTCAGCTGGCAGTTCAGGACAACCAGACCAAACTAATAATTGAATTTCGCTACAAAAAAAGTCATGCATGTCGTTATCTGTACTAGTGCACGGCAAGCGGGAGACGAAGACAGGCCTTCAGTCTTCAATCCTTTAAAAATGATTTTTGATTCAAACTAGCCTGTAAATTAACAGGTGTACAATATTGCTTTTGTTCCATCTTATTACTTTTCTGGGTTTAATACATTAACACAGAGCACGCCCTGTTTTACTATATGATGACTGCATTGGGACATGTAGAAAACAGATCAAAGAGCTGACGTATTTCTTAAATTTACAAGCATATCTGCACATGTGTGCATGAATCATATTCACGCGCATGTACAGATTTACTTATTATTCAAGCCTTATTAACGATATATATATATGTATATAGATATATCTATATACACACACTTCTCCTCTGAGCTGATTAAACTCTACAGCAAAGCTTTGGTGCAGAAAAATCCCAGAGAAATCTGATATATGCCAGTTGTAATTGAAGCAGTGTGCTGTTGCTCAACCGCAGACAATTTTGCTTACTTGACTGAATTTGTTTATTTATTTATTTTTAAATTAATTAATAAGTCAAACGACAAACACTTATTCGGCAACATACTGTATAACCACAGGCCACTACTAGAGAGGTTACAAATACATGATTTCATCCTGATCTAAAACTGTAAACACAAGCGGAACAGTCAAAGCTGTGTTCGCTCTCGGGATCAAACAGGGAGGAGTGGTGACGGTGACGGTGGTGGAGACGTGGTGCTCCGCACTGAATATTTCAGACACACTGTCAGGAGGTTAGCGTGAGAGTAGATGTCCGTCCTTGTCAAATATCTGCAGCCTAACATGTCAACACTGCACACTGGCCGAGCACCGAGTTGGAGCTCGGTCATTGACAGTCACTGATACCAAACACACACAAGCAACGCACACAGGTTCACAGACACGACGCCCAGATCATTATGTCATATGAATGCCACAAGCTACACTGTCTCATCAAGCAATGATTTTTATTTTACCACCGTATGGACATTTACTGTTACACAACACACCAACTAATCGTGTTGTAACAATATACATTGGTTTAGTGAAATAATGCGAAAGTTTGGCGATGTAACAAAATAAATAAAATCATGAAATTAATAAATACTGGATTTTTTTTTTTTTTTGGTCGGTAGCCGATATGCCAATATTTTCCAACTTTTAACTGACCGATAGCCAATAGAAATATATGCACTTCTTTTTTTTCTCCACCTTCTGTGTTGGAGTTAACATATTATGTCCACTGTTATTGCTCTGGCCCAGATGTACACATTCACTGATACAAAATAAGAAGAGATACTTATTGATACTCTTATCGATACAACTCTCCATAAATAAATACATTACATTACATTACATTATATAAATTAACAGTGTTGAGTAGCAAACTGGAACAGCATTATTTTAAACAGGACTTTTTCATTGACAGTGTTTTTACTGTGCAGTACTGCAGCTCCCTCATCACTGAATGATTGATCCGCCGCTGCTCTGAGTGATGTGAAACTGGAGTTTCTGACCGTCAGCTTGTCAGCAGATCACGCGCGGAGCACGCGCTGACCATTTCAGGCGGAATTAATGAACGCACCGATAACTACCAGCTGGTTAACGGTTACGTTTAATTGTTAACCCATGTTGGTATAATTTAGTTGACTGTGTGTGAAGCTGCAGGCTGATTTCATACAGCAGCAGCGACACATGAACTTCGAGCTTGCGGGCCGCCCAGGTAAAGTATATGCATGTGAAACACCGTATTGTGTATCCATATTTTGCTATAACAAGAGCATTTACTTATAAAAACAGAATACATTGATACCTTGTAAAAACTTGCAATTGTTTTGGTTTTTTTATGCTATTTTATCCAGAAAATGAATGATTTTCGTTGTCACGAGAAAACAAAGCTCGTTTGTTCATAATTATGGGTTCATTTCTCTTGATTGTCACGAGAAAATAGAAGCCAGGTTTCTTGTTTGCCGTGAGACGTTCAGGCCCGTCCCACATACATCAGAGTCCCAGAGCATCTCAACATACTTGTAGCCTACAGCTGTTGACAACTGTGGAGGACTGTGATCGTTTTTTCAGAAACAAATACTGTCTCTGTATTTTCAGAGAAAACTTTGCACTTTTAAAGTAGACCTCCATGTAAATTTTGTAGTCAGCATTTAAAGCAATTACTAGTACTGCAGGGGTTATAAATAAAGCGAGGCATAAGGAGGACGGGGGAAAATACCAGAAACAAAAATGTTTCTAGTCCGATATACATGTGTTTGTGTTGTTTTCATCTAAAAAAAAAAAAAGAAAATCAGAGAGCAAACATGTAGGAGTTTCAAAGTTGCCGAAACAGAAAATATAAAGGCAGCTTTAGACCTGTGTGTTGAAAAAGAGTATCAGACTGTGAAGGAGACTAACTTGACTCATTCAAAAGGGTGAGATCACCATTAATGGGAAGCTTAATGGAAACAGGCCAAGCAAAGTTTCTCTAAATACCCCCGCTCAGCCCCACAACACCACCAAAGCCGTCTGAAACAGACTTCACACTTTGCCTTCCCATCAGTCCAGCAGCCCATGGTAAAAGTTGTGTGTGTGTGTGTGTGTGTGTGTGTGTGTGTGTGTGTGTGTGTGTGTGTGTGTGTGTGTGTGTGTGTGTGTGTGTGTGTGTGTGTGTGTGTGTGTGTGTGTGTGTGTGTGTGTGTGTGTTTTTCTGATGAAACTGTAAAGGAATGCCCATTTCCTATAGAAACTGCATGCTGTGGGACTGCAGGGATGCTCACAAGAATGAGCCATCACAAGACAAAGTAATTATCACTGAATACCCAGGGCCAAAATCTGCATGAAAGCCTTGTCCACATTGTCCCTAAATATAAAAGGGTTTCAAGACCATGTGTCTTGTTTTGATTAGGGACAGACATGACGGACAGAAGTGACTGATTACGTACCAGCTAAAGAGCCAAATGGGACAAGTTCATAGGCAACAGTGAGGTAACACTTCTGTCCCTGCACTGAGCCACAATCAGAGTAGCCCTAACAATAAATAGGAAAGTCACTATGCTGAGCACACAAATATACACTAGAATGTATTGTCGAATTCCGCACGCTCTCCGTCCATCTTACTTTAGTGCTGCAGGATTCCCTGATCATTCCTTTGAGGAGTGATTTAATACTGCATCTGTGGTGTAGCAACTATGTTGAAAGCAGACTTGACAAGCTGTACAACAACATAGCAGGTGCGCATCGAAAAACACTCTTCGGAAGGAATAGCTTGACATTTGGGAAACAGCGAGTTTAGCTCCATCTAAAATGCACACAGAAGCACCTCCCAAGCGGAATAATATCCTTTGTTTAATCCTTACAAAACCTGAGGGATATAAATGTCAGTTTGTGGTTAAGGACACACAGTGACTTTCTGACATGTCCTTTGGTTACATAGCAACCTCTCGGTGATGACAAGACTCCAGGAAGTCACTGCATCTAACCAAGGAAAAGCCTGCCACACCTGTTAAACAGCTAAATGACATTTTTACATTTTGTTTTTTGTGCATATTAAGCCGTCGAGGTATAACATACCTGTAAAGGTACTGGTAGGTACAATTTTGCTGCCCAAAGACAGAGATATGCTACCTGCTAAGTTATGTTGTTTCGGTAAGAGAACCGTCTGCTGGCTCCAACCTTTTAACAAGTGGACATATATGAGAGTGCTGTTAGACTCCTCGTCCAATATCCCTGTAAGAAAGCAAATAAGCCTATTTCATAAAATGTCCCTATTCCACTTAAAAAGGCAACATGCAGATAAAAAATTTTTTTTAAAAAGTGTAAACCTGGAAATGAACAATAACAAGGAGTATTTCACATCTGAGGCCATAAGCCACAGGAAAGTTATAAAGCCATCAAAGGACGCAAAATGCTGCCAAGAAGCAGGCTATCCTCAGCTGGTCTTTTATGAGCCCACTGCCAGTAAAAAGGATTTCAACCCAATTAAGCTATACCATTCTCTTTCTTTGTGTCCTTCTTTGTATCCGCTCCATCATTCTACACACACGCTGACACCTCTGCACGACGTATACCAAGAATGATGCCAACAGAAAAGAGGACAGACAGAGAAAAATAAAAGCCAGTCAGTGCTTGATCTGGAAAAATATACGGCGTGTTGCCAAAGCAATGAGAAAGTCTAAAGTAGGACAGGCGGACACACTGAGACCGATTCTAACCATGACCAAAGTGTTAGTGAAACACCATTACAGATTAAAACTTGCAAGTGCACCATGAAGGTAAGACTAACAAGGAAAAGATTCCTGATGTGAGAAAAAGAGTATATCATGTGAGAAAAATGGTTCTAAAAAGCAGCGAGACAGAGAGTCCTGAGGTAAAAGAGCTGAATAGAGGAGGTATGACCATAACAGTGAAATCTCAGTCCTGCAGCCCCAATGTCCTCTGCCCCCTTCCCAAATTTTCTGGACCTGATATGGGGATACATTAGGTTAGCGCTGGAGGTCCCAGTGCGACTATTACCTGACTAACTCAACATTGCAGCGCTGCCAGCGAGACATACACAGCCTCTACTCAGCACAGAGCACCTTCTGTTAGCAGGACCCTGCCAGTGTTAGTGTTCAAGCCCTGGCTCGGACAGAGATGGAGCGTGTGCACGTTTGGGCATGTGCATTAGACTTGCACTTGTTTGAATTAACTTCGTGCCTCATTAATCAGACAGCTGCTTGACTTGATTAAAATCCATTCATTGGATAAGGCGTGCTAAGTCTATCAGGCCTCTTAGTTGATGCGAGCATTGAATTTGTCTTGACAGCCATCTTAGAAACGTAGCGTAGGAGCAGGATTATCCGAATGTGTCAAGAACATAAATGTCAGAAGTACACTTGCAATATGAGAAAGTCAAGAAACAAAAGCTGCGAAGGTATGACCTCAACTTTTTACTGCGTCTGCTTACCATGTTGTTGATGTGTGCGAGAAGTTGTTGGAGGAAATCCCTGAGTCGGTTTAAGTGTAGGCAGGTGTCTTTTTGAGTGTCTGGACTGTCGGCCTGGCCCCACGCCACCGCTTTGTCCAGCCAGAACTGAATCTCCCGAACATCCAGCGAGGGCTCTGCTGTTTGCTGGAGCTGGCTCACTGGCTGCAGCTCAGACATTTTGGCTGCTTGTCTAGGCAAATTTACTTAGGAGCTAAGAGAGAAAAGATAAACAACAAGACCACAGTCAAAGCCAAGGATTACACAGAAACCATCTAATCGTCTGTTCTTGCTGGTGTTAGGGATGAGCAAAGGAACCATTTTTACATCGGTGATTTGTACTTTACATAACATTTAGAAAATGTTTCATGCTATTCCATTAATTAGTTACAAAGGCTAAAAATCAAAAACAAAATTTTAAAAATGAAAAAATAGGCGTTGCAAATATTTTGAGAAAAGAAATAGATGTAGACAATTGCTTGATCTCATCGAGCCACTTTTGAGTTTTGGGGAGAAAGGATGAATGAAAACAGAAAAATTCTTTTTTTACAAGAAAACCCCGCAAGGCACATTTGATGTAGATCAGCTATATTTCATACAGCAAGTTTATTCAGTGAGTGTTGTTATTGTTACGTCAACTAAAAAGATCAACCATGAAGATGAGATATTTCAGTATATGGGTGACCCTGAAATTAAATAAACATAGAGAGAGGACGAACAATCTGAACTCCTGGTTATTTGGTTTATTTTCTATGAAACAAAGAACCGTATAAAATTGTAAAACATTATTGGCCATTTACAACATTATTATTTCATGAATTGTAAGAATTTTGTTAATATTAGTCAACAGTTAGTACCATAAATAAGTCCTACGGAAAAAATACAAAACTCGAACTAAAAGTTAAGTATTGGCTATTTATTAAAACTGGATTAAGAAAAGAAACGGTCAAATATACTTAAAAATATAACTCACAAAACATTTTCATACTGATAATCACTTTAAATATCTGTGAAAATATACACGAATACAAATATATCTGATAAACGAGTGTCAGTTGACAATAATCAATGTCATTTTTGGCCTCTACTTTAATACTGTATGTGCACATGTGGCCCACATTATCCCCTACTTTCTATGGGGCCGTTGGTGGCTAATCCAATAATAAGTGGAATTATTAAATAGAAAATAAATTGGGGGCAATAAATGTGTTAAATCTGGTTATGTTAACCTCTTATTACCACAATCTAACAATGAGACTTTTAAGCTCCAGGCGATCAAGCTTTCTCCCACACATTCATGATGGCCTACTGAGAAATAAACAGTACATTCTTCACCTTTTATGAAGACGGAGAGAAAGACGTGGGGGGCAGATCACAGGGTGTGTGAGGATGTGTTTCATGTCTGTATATAGCCTGAGAATGGTGTGTGTGTGTGTGTGTGTGTGTGTGTGTGTGTGTGTGTGTGTGTGTGTGTGTGTGTGTGTGTGTGTGTGTGTGTGTGTGTATTTGTTGTTTTTTGCCATAATGATAGGTCTGTGTGGGACGCCACAGGGTTGTGTTTTATGATCACCTCGTTACACACAATTTGTTTAATGTCTTTCCATCATCTCTGCTGGAAAGCCCCTATGGCTTGCTGATGTGAATATATAAATACTCATTTTGGGGGAGGAAAAAAAACCCAGACCAAATTCGGAACAAACGCCTCTTGTTGACTTGTGTCTTAGAGGCTCCGTTTTCAGCGAAGCAGACGTGGAAAAGAACTACATGCCGACAGTTTCACACACGATCTTTATCACAAGGACAGTTACATGTAAATACACGGGCGCATATTGTAGAAGCTCAAAGTTGGTGCAAACGCATGTGACACAGGCTGAAAAAAACGTGCACATGCGCAAACACACTCGTCAGCAGCTCTGGTGTTGGCTGAACACATTCTGGAGCAGGAACGAGATGTGACTGGTCAAATATTATCTTTGAAGATTTGTTAAACTAAGCGTGTGGACTTTGGGTTTCGCTGAGTTTGCTGTTCCAATTAAGAGATTGTTGACGTTATTTCAGTATAATCAAATCAGTTAAACATCACTTTCTGCAAATGTACTTCTGTATGCTTCAGTGTGTTATATTTAGGAGAGCCGGGATTAAATTAGACTAATGTAAATCATAAAAGGAACAGTTTTGTTCATATTTACACGAATCACTTCTACAGATGCATCTAAACGGGGCACTACGGATCAATGAATGGTGTGACTTTTCTAGTCACCAGATCTACATCCAGCTAAATCCATAAAACACAACTTTTATTGGAGATTTTGGATTAAAGTGTTAAGACAGCGCTTTTGACCACCATCCACTTTGACCACCCACGGCTTAATTTCTACACTAAAAGTTCAAGATACTTGAAGAAGTTGTGCACAGGAGCTGTCCTGACGTCTTGTGATGGCCCAACACTTCCCCCATTGCTGATGATTCCATTATTAATTATTCTGTCCATTTTTTTTTATTTACTAATTCACAGTTACATCCACAACACGTCATAACACTGCAAACATCCTTATTACGTAAGGTTACATTGATTACAGCTAGTTAATGTCTTGAATAGTTAAGTTATCGTTCACACAGTTTCTACAACCCACAGTTGTGCCTTCAAAGAGCTTGTTTTTTTTATGACCAACAGTTAAAAACCCAAAGACATTCAGTTTAAGACAAAAAAAACAACCAAAAAACAGCATCAAATCATCATTCAGGAAGCTGCAACCAGAGTGTTGACATCAATGCATGCAAATTACTCAAAGTATCAAATGATCAGTTGCAGATTAATCTCCAACCTATTAGTAGTAGTAGTAGATATATCAACTAATCCCTTTATTAATGAGTAATTTCAGCTCTAGTCATCACGACTTCCCAAAACCCAAGAGATTAAACAATTAATCAAATTACTGCTCCAGCCCTGAATTTCATCTTGGAAAAGATGTTTTTTTTGTTTTTTTTTTTCTCTGAAAGAGAAAGATACACAGCTACATTTGTACACCTGGATCATAACCCTCCCAAGACACACCCGGGGGTGCAAATATACAAATACAAAAACGCCATAAGAGCAAATCATGCGGCTTCACACCGATTAAAGTGGTGGAAAGGTCAAATGTTCCTGTGTACCTGACACACGGACTCATCGAGCAACAACCACATCCCGCCACAGGATGCCAGTATTTCCTCGACTCGACTGCAGGTAGTTCAGCTCAAAGTAAAGACAGAAAAGAACCAGATACGTCAGTCGGAGTTTAACTTTGTCACATCTCTTTCAATACACAATATTTGAAATCATTTCCGCCCTCCTTTGCCAAGAGCTGTCGTTATTTAAGCTGTCAGCAACGTCGCTGCTCTATAGTCGTGTGACCGTCGGCTGTGGCAACTTCAAATGCGAACTTACATGTAAATAAGAGGTGCGGACATTTAAGTTTCACCTCTATAGAGAAGACGTCAGCTACATCCATTCAGTCTTCGTGTCTTCGGACAAGGAGACAAGGTGTTTGTACTGCGATGTAAACAAACTGAAATTCCCTCCTTGCTCCGGCTTCCGGGTATGGCGGAAGACCATTGGCTGAGATCCACGTGACCCTCTAAACTGCTACTCGCATTGCTTGCTGGGAAATCGAGTCGCATGGTTAAACAGAGGTAGCAATTAAAAAAAAAAAAAAAAAAAAAAAAAAGTTTCTTGTTCGCCAATTTAAATTTTGTATGCAGAAAACAAATGTTAAAATGTTTTTTTTTTTTTTCAATCTTTCTAGAGCTTTTCACTCATTTGTTCTTTATGTTGACATTTCCAACTTATACTGATTGAAATCAATTTTGACTAAAGATAACGCAAACAATGTACGGTATACGTTTTAACAACCACACAATTTATAAACAAGCTAAATTAAGCTAAAATAGAGTCAGGCTGATAGATAGAAATGCAGTGTCAGTGCACAAGAAATGAATATACAGTGTGCTGTAGCTCCAATTTAATTGTGCATACAAAAGCAGTGGCCAAATGAGGAGTTTAAGCTTCATTTTATTAAAACTGAGATTTAGAGAGAACAACAAGTTGTCTTGAGGTTTGCTCTATCTTTGTTATGCATAGAAAATGAAAACTTCTTCAAAGCATGTGATCTGACAGTAAAAAGTTATTTGAAAATAATGTTTCTATTATTATGCACTTTGGAAATACAATCTTCTGTGGAAGAAACAAAGAGGATTCACGAAATACAACACAACAGTATTTGAGAGAATAAACACAAAAAACTAATAAAATGAACAGGGTGACCAATCATATGATGTAAATTTGTAATTTGTATTTAGGATTAATGAATTAATCCGAGTGAACCAAATATCATTTTACTGTTATGAAAAATGTGAAGAAATATTGGTTTGTGATTATTCAGAGATAACCTGTCACAATTATTACATTATCACCTGATCGCAATTATTTGAGGATAATCGTCATCATTTTGCATAGTTGTCAGAATCATGTCTATAACAGCTTGATAAAACTAACAGTGATGTCATATTTCCATCCATATTTCCACACCATTTTCCACCATTTGAGGTTTAACTGGCACTCTTTTAATGACATTACCTCATCTCGCCCCCTTCTTCTGCTGTGGTTTAACAGCGCATGAGTTGAGAATTAGCCTCTAAACCTCCAGTGTTCTACCGACAACATTTAGATGAGCATCTGGTTGACCATAACATTATGGATTTAGTTGCAAAGAATAAATCTCTCTTGTTTTTCATAAGTTGTATTATTAACCTATGATTGGGGTTATAACATATTAGTGACATAAAATGAACAGAAAAAGACAAATTGTAAGAAAATGAATTGACAGCTAAGATGTCATGATTGAGACAGCCTTAGATCTCCAGGCCTTTCATGTGATGCACAGATATATTTAGTTGAACAAGCTCAATCTGCCACCATGATTTCCAAACAGTAATGAAAGTGTAATTGAATGATTTCACTAGTATTTTCACATTGTCATTTTTTTTTAAATTATACAGTTTGACTTAACTAGCTGGCCTTGGTTTTAAGGTAAACATGTTATCCGCTCATTAGTGGTTCAAGGGTTAAAAGGAGTTAGAGAATGCCTGGAACAATTACTGTGCTGTATGTCCGTAATGTGAAACTGTATCCAACTATTCCGGACATATGCTTATATTCTCATCTGAGTGAGTGAGTGTATGCATTTGTGTCATACATTTCAGGGGTGAGGGTGAAGCAGAGTGCATATCATGGCCAGGAATTCAGGGGTCCCTGAATGTGTCCCTCAGGAACCCAAAGCAAACTTTGAGGGGTTCCCGGCTTGCCTGGCTCAAACTGACAAATCACCCAGAGGCTCCAGCCAGACCCAGAGCAGCCAAGCACACTGCACCAGGAAACGGTTGTTTAAACATACGTAATGCCATGTGTGTGAGTTTGTCGATGTATATATGTGTGAGTGAGTGTGTGTGTGTGTGTGTGTGTGTGTGTGTGTGTGTGTGTGTGTGTGTGTGTGTGTGTGTGTGTGTGTGTGTGTGTGTGTGTGTGTGTGTGTGTGTGTGTGTGTGTGTGTGTGTGCGCATGTGCATGGGTGCCTGCATGAGAAAGAGATTACAAAGGCTCCTACTAGAACTTATTGTGCATGTGTCTGTGTGTGGCCAAGTGGCTGTTAATGTATGCCTCTACCACTTGAATACTGCTGAATATACAAGCCATGGTATGTGCTGTATGTGTGCACAGTTTGAGTGTTACAGGGAGGCAGCAGAGTCTGTTAGATGGGGAATGTGTTTAAAGTGGTCTAGTGGCTTTAGACTTCAGAATTTCTGTGGTAGGAAAGCCCGGGTATGTGGATATGTGTGTGTACAGGTGTGTGCACATATGGTGGATGTGTGTGAGTGTGTATTGGCTCCCCTCTCATAGTTTGGTACTCGTGGCCTGCTTCCCAAATAGCACTGAAATAACATTGAAATTGTGTGGAGACGTCTGTGAGGTGCAAAAAAAAAAAAAAAAAAATGTCTTTAGTTCTCTCAAGTTTTCCTTTAAAGCGAAGTCCACATCTACTTAAAACTCTGAACAGCTACTATGAGGTTTTCCTCAGATTCAAAATCATTTTTCTTTAGGCTTTTATGTTCACATTTTTATATAGTATATGTACATTAAAAATTGTTACCTGGAATCTTCTATTTACACAATCCTCTGCCATTATCAATTAAATCCCAAGTCACTGAAGTTATGAATTATTGTAATATTTGAATCTAAAAAGACAATTAGGAGTGCTGATTCAAATGTAAGATTTTTCTGTAATGTCATTAATTCTTTAAAATCAACAGTGTACAGTATATGGCACTTTTTTTTTAAAATTTTTTTTATCCCTGGCTTGAAACTGACATACACACTCAACCTTTACATTTTCCTTATATATATTTAAGTGTTTCTGAGGGTGGAGTACCATCACATAAAATATATACATTAGTGTCTCCATCCATAAATGTCCAGTGAAGGCAGCAGTTGAAATCATGAGCCGCAGGCCGGCCCAGGTTCACCATCAGCTCCACCCTGGTTGCCTGCCTGGGCCGACATGGAGGTCAACCAGGGCTAGATCACTCCACATGCTGGATGATGTGTGTGTGTGTGTGTGTGTGTGTGTGTGTGTGTGTGTGTGTGTGTGTGTGTGTGTGTGTGTGTGTGTGTGTGTGTGTGTGTGTGTGTGTGTGTGTGTGTGTGTGTGTGTGTGTGTGTGTGTGTGTCTAAGTCTTGTAAAAACATCAGCATATGGGTTTGGAACAAGGTCCCTGGCAATACTCGAAAAAAGGAGAGAGCGCAGGAAAGAAAAACCACAGCAAAAACTTGAGAGAGTGTGGTTTGATGCCCAAAGTGGAAACCCACATACTGATGTTTTTGTGTGTGTGTGTGTGTGTGTGTGTGTGTGTGTGTGTGTGTGTGTGTGTGTGTGTGTGTGTGTGTGTGTGTGTGTGTGTGTGTGTGTGTGTGTGTGTGTGTGTGTGTGTGTGTGTGTGTGTGTGTGTGTGTGTGTGTGTGTTTGCCCTTGTGCCTCTGCATGTGTGTTGCTATGCCTTCGCCTGCATGGGCACACATATGGATGCGAGGAGAAATTAAGTGTAAACCATGCGTGTTTTTACTGTACTGCTACTCTGTGATTATTACAGAGCCAAGAGACGGGTTGTCACGTAGCGGGGCAGCAACACATCCATATGTCTGTGTGTGTGTGTGTGTGTGTGTGTGTGTGTGTGTGTGTGTGTGTGTGTGTGTGTGTGTGTGTGTGTGTGTGTGTGTGTGTGTGTGTGTGTGTGTGTGTGTGTGTGTGTGTGTGTGTGTTTGCATGTGTATGTATGCTTTCATGCTTGCAGTGGAGGCCAGATCACAGCCAACAATTTGACATCGCCAACTGGGCAACTATGCCAGTAGGATGTTGAGTCCGGTCACAGTTTTTTATTAAAAAAAAAAAAAAATGGAATAATGACTACTGAAATTAGCAGTGGTGTACATGTTGAATCAAAGACAAAGAGTTAATTAAATAGATGCAAATAAATTAATCAGTGAGATTGTGTCTTATGAAAGGATTTTGCAGGTGCGCCATCTCACTTCTCATATCAAACTCAGTTAATCCCACTCGATCACTTAGAACAACATAAAGAACACAAAATATCACTTTGCAATGCTGGAAGTGATTACCAGTTTTTCATCTGAAAATTATAAATCTAAATCTGACCCCAATACAAAAATACCAACCATAAATAGATTTTGGGGAAAAGGCAAATCACGTGATCAAAATTTTTTGAATTATAGTTGTTTTTTTGACCTTGTGGTTTGGCCAGAGAGAGAGAGATGGAGCCGGGTGCAGAGCTTGGGTATCAGTCTTTGGAGCATATCCCGGGCTCACTGAGACCAGGAGCCGCACAGCTGCTGACAAATTTGTCAGTTCTGATCCAGACCAATCCTGTTACTAGTGCTGCTCCAGACCAAAGCCATTACCAACCTGGCTCTGCTGCTGTGGCCCTACATGACCTGACGCCTGTTTCACTGCACCATACACCAATGCTGCTCTGGTGGATAGTTTATTGTGTGTGTGGTGTCTCCTGCTGGAGGAAAATATGAGCACTGCGATAAGCTCAGTTTGCATGCTCTTTGTTAAATTGTTCAGTGTTTTTCCAAAACACATCCACTGGTGCACAACACGTACTTTTTCCACCGCAATGTTTAGTCATGCAGCAAATAAAATCCCCCCTCCCTCTGTGGACCCATATCAATTTGTATATCGTGCCAATCGGTCCACTGGGGATGCAGTCTCCTCCACCCTCCACTCAGCCCTCACCCAACTGGACACTAGTGACTCCTATGTGAGAATGTTGTTCGTAGACTTTAGTTCAGCATTCAACACCATCATCCCTCAGCAGTTAATGTGGAAACTGGACCGGCTGGGCCTGAGCTCTTCTCTCTGTAATTGGTTGCTAGACTTTCTGTCTGAGAGACCACAAGCAGTCCGGGTTGGCAACAATACGTCGAGACCATCACGCTGAGCACGGGGGCTCCCCAAGGATGTGTGCCCAGCCCCCTGCTCTTCACCCTCCTAACTCATGACTGTGCACTGCTCTACAGAACCAATCACATCGTAAAAGTTTGGGGACGACACGATTGTGGTGGGTCTCATCCGCAACAACGATGAGGCAAACTACAAGCATGAGGTGAACCGACTGGCCATGTGGTGCAGGGATAACAATCTCTCCCTCAACGTGACAAAAACAACGGAGACTGTAATAGACTTCAGGAGAACCCTCACCCAACACCCCCCTCGGACCATCACCAGTTCTGCTGTGGAGCGATCGAGCAGCATCAAATTTCTGGGTGTTAACATCACCGAGGATCTCTCCTGGACAAACAACAAAACCCAGCAGCGCCTCTACTTCCTCTGCAAAAAAAGACCACAGGAGCGCCAGCACCCATCGTGTGCTCCTTCTACCGAGGCACCATGGAGAGCATCCTGACCAGCTGCATCACTGTGTGCTACGGGAGCTGCGCTGCCTCCAACCGCATCCACTCTGTAGTGCACTGTGAAGGCAGCTGGTAGAATCATTGGTTCTGTACTCCCCTTCCTCCTGGACATCTACAACATCCGCCTTACCCGCAAAGCAGTCAGCATCGTGGGAGACTCAACCCATCCCTCACACAGCCTCTTCAGCCTACTTCTTAATGTTCCCCAATAATTTATCAGAAACTTTGATGTGAGCTCTAAAATAAAACATTGCAGATGCATCCGGACCACTACTCACAAAAAGAAGCGTAACTCAGGTACTGATTTGGATCAGGCAACCAAACTTGTAATTCTTACTCATTAGGATTATACCTTCCTTCTGCACCGTGCACATCATAGTGCAGTGCATCGTTTGCGCGTAACAGGAACAGTCAGGAGTAGAACATATTGATCCACTGTCATACGTCTTATGAGTCTGGACAAACATGGATGGAAACTGCAAAATGAGTGGTTGGTGGAGTCATAAAACTGCGAGGCGGTTATTCTAGTTTTTAGATGATTGTTTTTTTTAACAGTCTCAGTTATTTGTTGTCTAGAACAGTCGCTTAAACCTACCAGACAAATATTACTCGTAATATCCATGTGGAGGCATGAGTGTATTTTTAGAACAATTTTATACTCAACACCTCTGGGAAATAGTGACAAATTGCAAATAGGAGTCCAAGGATGATCAGTCTTTTGAATTCTGAACTCCGTAAATACATTTCTTTGCTCAAACAAATGGGCTGTAAATTGAGATGTACCACTCTGCCTGCTGGTTTTCCCGACTGTGTTTTGCTTTCTGCCATCTATTATGATGAGCAGACACATCACTTGTGTGTCAATTCTGGTCTTTTTGTGGACGCAAATGCCTGTCCTTCAGCCTGATGACAGTTGAAGCAAAGGAGGAGGGAGGGAAAGGGACATTCAGATTAAAGCAGAAGAATGTGCCGTTTAATATCATCAGATCCATTTGGGCTTAACTGTGAATGTCTGGCTGTTAGAAGACAAAAAGGGACACAGTAATAGAGAGGAGAAGGAAAGGAGAGAGAAAGAAAAAGCACTGTTCTCCCTCAAATGGATTGGTGTCTCACAAAGTTTAACTTCCTGTGTGCTTGCATGTGTGTGTGGTGTTTTTACTTGAACGTGTTGTTGTTTTGTGTTTATTTACTGGCCTTAAATGTAAGTTAAGGTTTGACCATTTTTATGATGGAAATGGGTCAATTTTAAAGTCATTAACCATCTAAACTCAGTGTACGCAGTAAATATTATATTTGCCCTCTATTCTCTTTTTGTTTTCAAATTGCATGTCTATCCATCTATTTCAATCGTTTTATCGTCAAAATTAAGTTAAGATATAGGTAGAGTTATATCATGACGCTGGGGTCGTGAGAAAAGAATTACAGTTTGTTTTTATCACAGAAACTGTCTTTAACTGTCTAACAGTTTGATTCGGAGTGAAACAATTTCAGTTAAATGAGCATGAATGAGAGAATTCCAGTTCTAGGAAAAATATCAAAGACTAGGTAAATAGCAATAGGGTTCTCTGTGATGCACAATGTTCAGAGAGAAATAAAAAAAAAAAGAAAGAAAGAAAGTATAGAAAGAAAAAAGAAAGAAAGTAAAGTTAAAGGGCTCGCAGCATTTTCACATTTGGCTTATTATGTTAAACCCCTTTTCCCCACTCTCTCCTGGGCTGCCACACAAAAATATTTTAAAAAGCAGAAAATAAAAATGCCAAACGCAGAGAAGCCTTAAAAGGAAATCGAGATCTACCCAGCCTTATAATGTCTGGTGTGAGCAGTCACAGAAAATGCGTGTAAAATTCTGCCTTGAGGAGCAGATCTTACCTTACATAACCCCGCTCACATCTTTCACATCTAGTCACTTGTAGGTCTTTTTAGGGAAAACACGTGGGACCAAATAACTTCACAGAAATGCAAACACATATTTATTGTAATCTATTTTGTCTTTCATGCACAAACACGTGTTGTCACAGGGATACACTTTTCATGGCAATTCCAGGCATTTTTAAAGCCTACTTCTTCATTGCGTTGAGAGGAAGCTGGGGATTGGCTGAGAAAGGGAGACAGATTCTGTGACCAATGTGAAACAGCACTGCATGCATAAGCCTGTGCACACCATCACGCGCCCAGACACACACAAACACACACATTGTGCATACTGAGAACTGCACTTTCACAATTATGGCAACTTTTAGGGAGCTGTCCACATGTCCTCGCAAGTATTCAAATTATTACTTTACATACTAATTGATTTACTCAGTGCTTTCCAAATTATACCATGTATGTGTGTGTCCTTGTGTGTGTCCCAAGGGTTAATCCATTGCTCTCTCTGATTACAGATGGTCAGATACTATGCAGCTGCCTGTGAAGTCTGGTACTCAACCAGTCAGAAGAGAACCAGCTGAAACTTTACATTTGTAATCAGTCAGTGAAAGACAATCACCAGTGAAACTCCAGCAGCCGTCACATCTAACCTCTTTAGCTTCTAATTGTCCCTTTCAATGGCAAATCCCAAAATTAACTTCATTTGTACTCAACAATTTTTCTTTCAAGCCCAGAAGAAGAATTTAAACTTGGTGCAATTAAAGTTTGAATCATGTTTGACTGATTATCAGAGTTGGGAAAACAGTACAATACAATATTTTGATGTTTCGCTTTAACTTTAATTATTTGAATTTAGATTGTTACAGCCATTACATTTTTTATTTTGTGGTGAACAAATAAAAAAAAAATGTGTTTAATATCTTCCTTTTTGTTGTATAAATTCCAACACTAAGTCTGACAGTTTAATGAACATAGGGGAAAAAAGGAAATTATCCAGTTGCAAATATTAAATCACTTCTGGCTGTATTCGACCCCTGAAGAGTCAATTTGACCTGAAAATGACAGTGATTTGGCCCCCAGCACAAATTTGTGCCTGTCACTCACTCAAGTTTAGCAACCTGATACCAGAGCTTTGTGTCCACTTGTACCATGAAATACTGTATCATACATACTCACACACATACTTGTACCCATACCACCACATTTACTTTGTAGAAACACACACACACTTACACACCTGCTTTCTATTAGTCCAGTAGATTGCAGGGAAATTGAGTGGGAGTGTTAAACACACACACATCCATCTATCTGCCCCTCTGTCTGCAATAATTACACACTTCCTGCTCTAAAATCCTTGTCCGACAGCTTCGAATCCAATCACATCTGTGTTTAAGGTTGAGTGTGTTTGTATGTGTGTGTGTGTGTGTTTGTGTGTGTGTATGTGTCTGAGGGGGTAGGTTTGCAGATGCTTGAGTCTGCATTGGTTCATCATTAGCATCACAGATATACCTTGAGTGTATATATGACACGCATAGCAATATTAAAGAAAACTTGAACCACTCCTGCTTATTTTAACTGTTTCAGATTTTTCTGGGATCTAAATTAGTTAACACTCAGTCAACATATATTGATTGTCATCCCTTCCGCCACTGCAGTCCCATTACTTTATCCGATCCTGAATCCTTATTAATATAGTATTTACAGACAGTAAAGTCAATCTTATTATAGGTGACATTGATTATTATCTTTCTCTCCATGTCTGTGAATACTTTAGCAGCCCTTCTTTGTGCATTCACATACTCATATCTGTATATATTTTTTCTGTGCATGTGTCTGTGCATTTATTCAGACCGAGTCTCCCTCTGGGGTCCTCAGAGCGCTCCTCCAGCCCTGTTCCTCATTAGGCATCTGTCATGGTGCCAGAATCAATAAGCACAGATGGAAGAAAAAATAATATTTCTCCTCTCCTCTTTGTGAATGGCCAAATCATTAGCAAATTCCAATGTGTTTACCCTCATCATTGAGGAAAGACCCTCCTCAAATTTACTGTACTTTTAGTAATTTGTATCCCCCTTGTTTTGTTTATGACCTACACATTAAAATCCTCCTTTTTAGCATAAACAGTTAGAGACATGTGAAAAACTTCAGTTTGCTTTGCAGAATTGTGAATTTGCTCAAAACTTACAGACACAGATGAGAATATTTAGTTGTGGGTTTCTTTCTTTCTCTCTCTTTCCCTCTGCTATCCTCCCCTGTCTTAAAAGATGACGCATCTGTTTCCATACGTTGTTGCATGTTTGCTGGCAAAGACAAACAGCAGAGTTTAGACAAAGAAGTGGGTGGTGTGGACTTATCTGGTGTGTGTGTGTGTGTGTGTGTGTGTGTGTGTGTGTGTGTGTGTGTGTGCGTGCGTGCGTGCGTGCGTGCGTGCGTGTGTGTGTGTGTGTGTGTGTGTCTGTGTATGTCTGTGTGTATGTCTGTGTGCCAATAGGACTACATTAAACAAAAGGAAGAAAGGATGACAGCATCCAGCCTCAGTTTGTCATCTCCGGTGTAAACGGCCGTACATCATGCTAACATCTTACATGTGCTCGGCCCAATCACGGCAGTCACACACAGCCGTGTCGACACAGCAGTAATGAAAACAGAAGAATGGAGAGAGGAAGCCAGGTGGATACAAACAAAGGCAAATGGAAAGTGAAGAAAAAGACCAAAAGTGAGCAGTCAGATGGAAGCAGAACATGTGGGAAGGAGGGTAGAAAGAGAGAAGTTGAGGGCAGGATAAATGTTTCCAGTATTAGCGGAAGAGGAGAGATTATGACATGGCTTGGCACCACTCTGGTGCACTCGTCTGCAACGCAAAGAAAGAGTGGGTGGGTTTTCCACCTCCACAGAATAAATGATGCGAGGGGAAATGGGAGTAAACAACATCAGTCATTATAATTACTCTCATACGGTTACTCCCCATCCACCATCAACCATCCGCCACCTCCCTCCCCCCCCCCCGCTTCAATCTCTTCCTCCCTCTATTTTCCATCTGTCTTTACTTCCATCCTTTTTCTGCCCCTTTTTTTATGACTTGATTATACCTTATACTTCATTCTCTCTCACTCACTGTCTCTCTCTCTATCCATCCTGGGTAACTTTCATCTTTTTTTGACCATATAAATTTTTTTTACCTAGCCATAGATCTCAGACTTCAGTAGGGTGGTCTGAATCTGCACCGCACCGAAGAAATACGAGGCTGTGAAAGTCAGAGACAAATACTAGATATGGTCACGCATTAGCATTTCGTTTGTGGTGTCAGAATGCAGAGACATCAGCCAACAGTAGTAAAATGTTGGCAAATTTCTCTATCTTTTTTTTATTTTTTTTTTATGGAAATGGGAGCAGATACACGCTTTGGCTCTGTAGGTGACTGTCCATTGCAGCAGAAGCTTTTTAATGCTGCTGTGAATCATGTCAGCTGTCTCTACGAATTGGATGTGGTTCCCTCACTGTCTTGGATCTCTGTGCTGCTCTGTCTTCCCAGCTCTTCTCTCCTCTCTCACATATAATTCCTGGAAAGCTGTAGTAGTGTGTTTGAATTTTTTTTTTCAACAATGTATAAAAGGTGTCCCTGGTATATCTGTTTTGAAATGCTACATAAGTTGAGAGTGTTCAGTGTGAGAACTAAGACTAAGATCATCCTCGTGTAAGACTGACCTTAATGCTAATGTCAGCATACCGCTGATAAGCAGGTACAGTTTACTATTTTAGTTTAGCATGTTAACATTCTAATATTTGTTAACTAGCACTAAACACAGTACAGCTACAGCTGATGGAGATTGCTGTTAGTTTACTTCGGTTTTGTTTGAAATTTTGGAGAAAAAAAAAGATCACCAAAATCCTTGTAATACACGGCTCCAAAAAAATAAAGGGAACACTTAAACAACACAATGTAACTCCAAGTCAATCACACTTCTGGGAAATCAACCTGTCCAGTTAGGAAGCAACACTGATTGTGAATCAATTTCACCTGCTGTTGTGCAAATGGAACAGACAACAGGTGGAAATGAGGCAATTATCAAGACAACCCCTATAAAGGAACGGTTGTGCAGGTGGTGACCACAGACCATTTCTCTGTCCTCGTCCTTTCTGGCTGATTTTTGGTCACTTTTGCATTTTGCCAGTGCCCTCACCACTAGAGGTAGCATGAGGCGGTGTCTACAACCCACAGAAATTGCTCAGGTAGTGCAGCTCATCCAGGATGACACATCAATGCACGCTGTGGCAAGAAGGTTCGCTGTGTCTGTCAGCACAGTGTCAAGAGCACGGAGGAGATACCAGGAGACAGGCCGGTACACCAGGAGACGTGGAGGGGGCCGTAGGAGGACAACAACCCAGCAGCGGGACCGCTATCTGCTCCTTTGTGCAAGGAGGAACAGGAGGAGCACTGCCAGAGCCCTACAAAATGACCTCCAGCAGGCCACTAATGTGCATGTTCCTGCTCAAACTGTCAGAAACAGACTCCATGAGGGTGGTACGAGGGCCCGACGTCTACAAGTGGGGCCTGTGCTTACAGCCCAACACCGTGCAGGGCAATTGGACTTTGCCAGAGAACACCAAGGTGGGCAGCTTCGCCAGGTTCACACTGAGCACATGTGACAGACGTGACAGAGTCTGGAGACACCGTGGAGAACGTTCTGCTGCCTGCAACATCCTCCAGTGTGACCGGTTTGGCGGTGGGTCAGCGATGGTCTGGGGAGGCATTTCTTTGGAGGGCCGCACATCCCTCCATGTGCTAGCCAGAGGTACCCTGAGTGCCATTAGGTACCGGGATGAGATCCTCAGACCCATTGGAAGACCATATGCTGGTGCAGTGGGCCCTGGGTTCCTTCTGATGCATGACAATGCTCGGCCTCATGTTGCTGGAGTGTCAGCAGTTCCTGCATGATGAAGGCATTGATGCTATGGACCGGCCTGCCCGTTCCCCAGACCTGAATCCAATCCAGGACATCTGGGACATCGTGTCTCGTTCCGTCCACCGACGCCACGTCGCACCACAGACTGTCCAGGAGTTGACTGATGCTTTGATCCAGGTCTGGGAGGAGATCCCTCAGGAGAACATCCGTCGTCTCATCAGGAGCATGCCCAGGCATTGTAGGGAGTGATACAGGCACGTGGAGGCCTCACACACTACTGAGCCTCATTTTGACTTGTCTTGAGGAATTTCCACAGAAGTTGGATCAGCCTGTGATCTGATTTTTCCACTTTTATTTTGAGTATGATTCTGAATCCAGACCTCCATGGGATAATGATTTTGATTTCCATTGATCATTCTTGTGTTATTTTGTTCTCAACACATCCCACTATGTAATGAATACAGATTTTCAACTGGAATATTTCATTCATTGAGATCTAGGATGTGTTGTTTAAGTGTTCCCTTTATTTTTTTTGAGCAGTGTATATTCTGAGAGGGGGGGACCAAATTTCATGGCAATCCATCTAACCCAAAGTTGTCCAGACACATCACTCAAAAACCATTAAGAAAGTTGGATATATCACGAAATCGTGAAAATCTACACAAATTTTTTTGGGCAAATCCATTCAGTAGATATTCTACAAGCTAGGCCAAAGTATAAATGTTGATCTGTTAATCAGGGTGTCACCAAAGTCATATACATAGGCCTTCGCTTTCAGTCTGGACCAAAGTGACCAGCATACTGACAGTCCCATCACGAGAGATGTAGAGGATATCAGAGGTTTAACGGTTGTTTTGTAACGTTGATAATGTATGAAAAGTAGCAGTGGATGCTGGCAACTCCATGTAATACATTTCTCTGAACTCCTCCTCTTAAATGATCATTTTTTTGTAATCAATCCACTCTAATCCTCTCAGATGTCTGATCTTGTTGATTGGACATGTGATTTCAGAAAGCTAAATTCCAACTCTAATCACTCTCAGACTCACACTGATAAAAAACTGAGACAAAGAGCTTTTGGAGTCTCTGTTGTAACAAAATTCACAGATAAATACTCCGAATCTGCATCTAGAAAACTGTCCATTGCCGCTCTCTCCAACATGTCACATGGGAAGCATATTTCTCACATGATTCACATAAGGGCTATTTTCTTGCTATTCACCGCCGCAGCCTGCAGAATTGTTCTTTAGCGCTAAGCTTATGTAAGTCTGGCCGTGGTGAACTTGGATCTCCCATTCTTCTGGATTGGTCGTGTAGGAAGAACGTACTCCCTCTGCGGGAGATAAAACACCCAGCCAAGTCAAACGGGTTCCAGAATGGGACCGAACACTAGCACCAAACCCCTCCCAAAAACCCACCCACCTTGAGGCTCCTACAGAATATAACAGAACAGCATGGAGGAGATAATTCTTAAAATATATGTATATATACAAAGAATCAGGCACATTTAAAAGCCCCCATTTTGTTATATATATATATATATATATATATATCTTTGTGGGAAAACTGTTGGAAGAGTCTGTGTCTTTTTGGGAAATTTTATTTACATGCTGATAGATTGATGAAAAATGAATCCCATTTTCATGTCTGTTTGTCATTTTTAATTTAGCTTGCCATGTCTACCTTGTTAAGATAAGCTTAAGATCTCCTGGCACACTCTGTTTGGCACACTATGTATTGATTTTCTCATCTTGGTGACAAAACTAGTTGGTTCAGTTTATTTCCGAAAAGATCTCCTGAATTTCTGCTTTCTTTTATTATTAACAACGATCTAGGTTCAAAGTTTAGGTTTAAATAGGTTTTAAAGCTAAAATACACTGCCATTTTAAAAGGTTTAATGATGCATACTAAACACTAATAATGTGTCTTGTTCTTGTCCTAATGTTTCAAAGTAAAATGTAAAGTCAGTAGCGCCTTTTCACTCTTCCATCATTTGCTGCCACTCAAGTCAAGTATTTACAAACCTCCGGCGGCTTTGACGTCAATCTGGCTTCTTCATACGCACATTGTTGCGGTTGCACACCCACACACCCACACCCACCCACCCACACACACCCACCCACACCCACACCCACACAAACACACACACACGCACACACACACAGAAGCAAACACGAGTCCACACTTGAATGGTTTTCAAGGTGTCTGTAAGGCCTCAAAGGTAAAACCCCCATTCGTCTGGATCTGGAGTCGTATCAACACACTGTTTCCTGCAGATTTATTCTTAAACTCCCCTTTTCATAAAGAATGTGCAAATCTGGCGTTGGATCTGGCAGGAGTGCCTGCGTGTGTACGTGTGTGTCCCATGCAGTCATGTCAACAGAGCAATCATTCACGTAGAGGAGAGTATACACTTAGAGGGTTTAGCTCTGCCGGCAGGTGATGATGGACAAGCCTTTCAGGGAACAAGCAAGGGATGGAAAGAGGGAGAAGGAGGGGAAAAGATGGATGGAAAAGATGGACTGGAACAGAGGGATCAATAAATCTTTTTGTATAAATCTCCTCACGAGTGTAGGCAGTAGATGAAAAAGCAAGAAGTAAGTAAATAAGAAAATAAAGTCATTTAAAAAAGAGACGAGTGAAAAAAAAGCTTTGTCGTGCAGTAGGTGCCTGCTCCATTTTCACCCGGCCTGGGCAGAGAGCCACGGCTGAACAGTCCATTAGTTTAGGAGAGAAGGAACTTCTTAATTGCCTCCTCTCTCTTCTATTTTTGCTCTGCCTCCATCTTTCTCCCCCTCTTACCCCCTTTCAGCTGGCTGAGAGAACAGGTACAGGAAACATTCATTAACAGCCTGGAGCTTGTTAGCCTTAGTGAAGCACTCTTCACAATATGTGCAAGCGCCATCTCTGAGGGCAGCTCTTGAGTGTGTGTGCATACGTGTTTGTGAGGAGGCTTAGAGGTGAGGGGGGCTAAAGGGTAAGGCAGGGCCAGGGGAGGGGGGGCGTACTTGTTTGGTGACCCGGGGTCCTCCAGCAGATGAGGGGAGTGCTCCTAAAAGAGATCTTAACAACATTTTGAACTCAATGAACCATGTCACCTGCAAACAACCATGGAGTGGGAACAAATATTTCACCTTTAACACATTTTTTAACACCGTTTTTCATGAAAGCACTGGATGACTTAAGATGAGTCCACAGGCGTTGGATTGTTTGTGAGGATATTTGTTTGGAACTGCATTTAAATAATCATTATAGACCGAGAGATTTTAGCGAAAGCTACCGGAACATATTCTTCCACTTACAGAAACTGCATTTTTGTGTTTTGACTGCCACATTGCAATCTGCATGGGCAACATGTGGCATTAGTCTCTACCTTAGCTCTGAACTCTCATCAAGCCACAACGTAAAAAAGTCAAGCCTGGTTAGAAAAGTTCAAAACAGACACTCAACACTCTGCCACCCAGCTTTTCTAAACACACCCTGTCATTTGTAAGATGTCAGCCTGGCTCTCTGCACTGGTTGGACAGCACGCAGGAGAGTTGTGTGCCTTTATTGGCTTTAAAAGATAATGACATGCCTACTGCCTGCCTCTTACCGCTGATCCAGGGTCAGCGAGTTCCATAGCCTCCTCGAGGTTCAGGTTGAGATTGTGGCTTGGTAAAACTGCTCTTGTACTTGTGGTTGGGAACAACAAAAAGGACACTTGTATTTTGATCGAAGCACTCATAGCGAGTTTCCTGCACGGTGGCTACAACTTTCCCTCACAACCCTCGAGTATGAGAATAAATAGCTGCCACCCATGCAGTTGACAAGGCAGTCTCACTCTTTCACCATCAGTGTAGCAAGCTCAAGGCCACATGCCCTTTTTCATTACTCTGAACACGCCAGCTGTATTGTAACTACAACCAATTTCCTTGCAGTCTATAAAGCTGTCAATCAAAATCATACGGAATAGGGAGTGGAGGTGGGGGGTGCAGGGGTGGAGCTGGGTGGGCTGTTGGGGAGGGCCGCGGGGCTCCAGACCAGATGTCAGAGTTTTAACACTGCAGGACGTGTCAGATGGAGGGGAGGGGAGATGGGAGGGGGGCGGGCTGGAGGGAGGGATGGGAGCTCATGTTTACCTGTAGAACAATCAACACAGTCAGACTACAGCAATCTTTTTGAAGTTTCCATTTATTAAAGTTATGAACAAAGAGACAAATAAGTTATATTTTTATTTGTTAGAATTCTATCAGTGTTTGAACATTAATATTTAGAGAGCTAGTACAATTTTCTACTTTCATGGCTAGCTTTTGACAAACCCAAAGAAACAGCTGTCTCTCTCCTAGGATCGGAATATAATACTGAAGGGGAGGTGTCAATGTTGTCTCACAAGACAGTTAGCAATGAAAGTGTGCACCTTAAGGCTTTTTTTTTTCTGTTATGGTATATCATTACATATAAACTCTTTAAAAATATACTTCTGTCAAATACCTTGACAACTACTATGTACACTACAAAAATAAATTTTCATATAAATAAATTATATGGCATACATTTATCTTTGTAACTGAAAACAGCATACATCCACACCAACCGAGACCAAAATGGCAGTCTGGAAGAACCAATGATTTTTTTTTTTTCCTTTTAAAATCCTCTAAGAGCTATGATGAGACCTGTAGTGTAAAACGTTATATACTCTTTTTTTTTCCTATTTAACATTAGTAAGCACTTTATACAGATCAAACTCCATTAATGTAAAAACATTAAACTGTAATAGTGTTTTTCAATAGACATAAAAATCCCTGCATTTGTTATCCACTGGCATCACAACAATAATGAAAGAAAAAAAACCCAACATATTTTATATTACAAAAATATAAATATCGCAATTGAACGAAAACAAACAAAAAACATTTAAAAATGAATAAAATAGTTGCCAGCTATGATTCTCTCCGCTACTGCCAATGTGACATCGGGAGAAAACAAAAAAAAAACAACCAAACAGAACAACCTATTTCATGCAAGCAGCTGATGTAACTTGGTAAACAGGAGGAGCAAAACTGCAAAGACTTCTGGGAAGAGCTACAAGTGTTGGGACAGGAAGTTGTAGTGCCTGGGGAAGTTACACGTTTGCATGCTGCCATAGACACACATGCAAATATAAACTGGCCATTGCTGGTGGAGAGAGGGGCTGGCAGTGTAAACTCTGACCCCTGAGGCTCTGGGCTGTGCAATTTAGCAGTTGAGGGGAGACGTCCAATTAGTGTCATGGCATTATGTTGTGGATTTTTATGAGCTGAGGTCAGCGGGGACAGCTGTGTCAAAACTGGGGTCAGTTGTCTTTTACTGTCACAAAAGGAGAGCATAAGACACACACACACACACACACACACACACACACACACACACACACACACACACACACACACACACACACACACACACACACACACGGACATGAATGATTACACACACACACACACACAGCACATTGTCAGGCCATATAGGGCTTAGCCCTTAGCAGGCTGCGTGGGCTAGCTTATTGGATGGACAGAAAGAGCTACTTTAAGCGAGATATTCCTGTGAGTGAAGTTTCAATGCAGTCAAGTGCCATGTTGAATCGGGTCATACAGTATACAGTCTGAGCTTTAGCTTATCCACTAGACATAGCCACTTAGGGTGCACAGTGAGCACTCTGTGTTGACCCTGTTCCAGAATCAGTAATGTGAATTTCCCTGTAAAAAGGTAGAGTGAGTTTCTGAGGTGGGTTGACTGCTCGTACGTCAGTATATGATACAGAACCTGTTTTGAGCCTGCTAGGGTTAAACAATACATAACCTCTTACAGTAAAATACAACCAGAGATCAGCCTAACAGACAGTGATACAAAGCTGAGAGCAGAAACAGGTTCCAATGCCGAGGCGATAATAATAATTAAAAAAAAAACAATTTAAGGAAAAAAAAAAAAAAAAACAGTTTTTAAAATTTCTTCATATCAGCTCATCTTAAATAGCACGCATGGCGTGTCAAGTTAAACAGTAATTGTTTCATAACTACCACAGGTTTGTGATAAAAATTTATAGTTTTACAAGCGTACCTTTATACAATAATAAACACTCACACACGCACACACATATATATCATAGCTTGGTTTGATAATTCTAACAATTTCCCTCATGTTTTAAATGAGTGCAAATGCTAGTCTGTTCTCAGGATGTATCTGATGAATAAGCCAGAAAAAAATGGGGCTGTTTCACATTATACAGCCCTACTCACACCTTCCACACACACACACACACACACACACACACACACACACACACACACACACACACACACACACACACACACACACACACACACACACACACACACACACACACACACACACACACATAGACAGATCACTTCTTTTGTTTAAAGAGACATTTGCATAGTTATAAATGTATATTATTTCAAAAATATTTTAAGCAGCAACAGTGAATGCTGACAGGTATTTTTTTTGCCTAGATGAAGCTTCTTAATGGCACAGATCCACAGATAAGTGAACAGTAATCAAAGATCTATCACTCTCATACAAACACACATTTACACACACCATATAAAATGGCAGCCCCAGTCTGTTAACATGAGGAGTTGTACAGCTCCTAAAATTATACCTACTTTTTGTTCATATTTACATATGTATACATCTTTTAAATATAGATAGAAATATCTAAGACAATAGTCCACTGGGTTACAGTAATAATGAGCACCATTACGGAAACACTGGCAAGTTTCTCACTGCTTGGGGTCAGGGGCGAGCCAGGTCGGGCTATGCTGGGCTGGGCTGTGCCAGGCCGGGTCAGCTGCTTAGTAATACAGAGGAGTCCATCTTTGGCCGTAGAACTTCAATTCGCCAGAACTGGAAACAAAAAGGACATTTGAGGTGTCAGTACTTTATGATGAAAGAAACATTTCTAAAAGGAGATATGTACTACAAATGTATTTGCTCAATCTTACCTCAGCTCGCCCGTCTGCCACTGTTGCTCTCAGCTGCCTCAAACTCCAAATCTTGGAGCTCCATGGCCTCCACCTTGACTCCTCTGGCCCCCGTGTGGGTGTACAAAGGCACATGTGGATCCTGGAAGGCCGGCTCTGGCTCCTCCGGCCCCGATGGGCAATAACTGTCCGTTGCAGTGGATCCTGGGTAAGAGGAAACGGGGCTCTGGCTGGACAAGGGGGCCGGGTGAACGGCGACAGTGACTGAGGCGGATGCTGTTACTGTGGTGATGGGTTGGCAATACGGGGTAGGGTTGGGGTGATGGTGTGGGTGGTGGTGATTGGACTGTGGGTTGTGGGAAGAGCGGCCTCTCTGGCCTGCTGAGTGTTCTCTATGGCCGTGTGAACCGTAATGACCCCCAGCCTCAGTAGCAGTTTCAAAAGCGTCCCTGCGCGGGCGGGCTGGGGGTGAGGCCTGCCAGTGCAGCTGGCTCTTGGGGGCCCTGCTGCTGTTTCGCTGAGTAGCCCCTTGCTGAGGCCCAGAATCACAACCCTGAGAGGAGACAGACTGCAGATAAAAAAAAAAAGAAGAGATATTTATTTCTATAATGTGAGAAAGAAGAGTAAATTTGCAATTAGATTAGCAACACAGTGGGCAATATTTTCTTACCGAAGACACAGTATAGGCTGGAGGGTCAGGCTGCCTTTCTGAGCGCCTACGTCCTGATCCCCCTCTCCTTTCCTCCTCTGTCCTGGCTCCTCTGCCCCTGCTGGTCTGGAGGTGGTACTGCTGCTCCTCTGCTCGAGTTTGTCCTCTGTGCATGTGCAGGTTGTAATTCTGCAGCTCCTGGCTGATACCAGACACTGTGGTGTTAGAGCTGTACTCCGAGTCTGAGGAGTCGGAAGCTGCACCAGAGGTGGTGGTGGCCGCAGTGGTGTGGTGAGGACGGACTGAGAAGTGGACCACATAAGGAGGGGCCTCTGGAGAGGGGGTGGGTAACCGGCTACGACCATCAACTGGTGTTACCTGAGCATTGGGAAGAGAGAATGAGACATGGAAGGGAAAAAAAAGTTTAACACTCCTCCTCTCTATGAAAAAAAAAAGAAAAGAACTTATCCTGTTTTATCTAGATTGTGTTGTCTTACAGTTGTATTTTTTGAGATCTTACCTCTGGATAGGGTCCAAAGTACGATAGTAATACTGGGAGAAGGACCAATCCATTCAGTACTCCGAGAACTGTTAGGATGGCTAACACTGCAAAGAAATACCTGCAATACAACCCACAAACACAAAGAGTTCAATATGGGAAATAAACCTAAAATATTAGGTAGAATAAAACTCGGCATGGAAAAACACTGCATGCAAAACATTAAATTTCCCTTCGGCCTCCTCTGTGAAACAGACATTAAAAAAACATTAAAAAAAAAAAAAAGATATACCAAACAGATGGGGAAAATTCACGACAGGACCAAAAAAACAAAACTGTTCAGATCAAAAAAGACAAACAAGAGGTGAAACAGAGCAGGTGAAGAAACAAAGAAAATACCTGTGCTAACCGCAGAGGTTTAGACGTGGGGAGACATGTGCAAGATCAACCATTACACATGCCCGAAATAATACTTCCACAAAGACACCAGCCACTCCCCAAACAAACACACATATATAAACCCCCCACAGACAGGCAGGCATGCACTGTGGTTTGGAGGAGCAAGAGCAGAAATGTACCTTGTGTGTTTCTAAAGTCCTGCCAAAGAGGGTTAGTCTTAAAGATGTCACAGAGAGAAAAGAAAGGGGAAGCATAATTAGCCAGAGCTGGTTAATTCAAAGGCACGGGAGGAAAGAAAAAAAAAAAAGAAGAAGGGGGGGGGGGGAGGTTTGGTGGTGAGGGTACTCTCTCTTGGATGTGTGGTGTATAAGCAAACACGGAGAAAAACAAAGCAGTGAGGAATGTGAAGGGAGGGTGCAAAGAAGGGTAAAAAAAAAAAAAAAAAAAAAGGGTGAGGGGAACATTGGAGCATGGGGGGAGGAGGGGGTACAAGAGGACAGGGGCTTCTCTCTCCTCTCTGGCTCAAAAAAAAAAAAAAAGAGAGAGAGCGAGAAGCAAACAAATGAAGTGAAGGGTATAGAATTTAAACAATTTAGTCTAGGAAGAAGAGAAGGGGACCCTTGGAGTACCACCCCTCCCTGGCCTCTCTCCCTCTCTTTTATTTCTTTCTCTCTCTTCTCTGCCTCTCTTTTCTCTCCCTTCCTTCCAGCTAAGCCCCTGTGAAATTCCCGGCCACTCCACAATCCCCTCCGTCTAATTAAATCTCCAATGTATCAGGTAAGACCCCCCCAATCTCCACTCTAAATCTCTCACTTGCTGTCCAATCCAGCTTCCTTCATTTGGGCAGACTTTCCTCTCCTCATTGGTTCTCCCGTGGAAGCTCTCAGGTTATCAGGGACACACTAATGAACCATGAATCTCCTTTTGTCTGACTGAATATAACAGATTAAAATCTGCAAGATCTAGTCCGTGGTGCGTTATTTTATTTCACGTTTGATTTATATTTCACATAGCATTCTTTACCACAGGCTTCAAATCAGAGCAGAGATTGATCTACCCTACAGGCAGATGAAGTGACTGTGAAACACTTGGGCTTCTCACATGGACCCCACAACAATGAGACCAGCGAGAGTTGTTTTCATTCTGTCCTGAGACAGGAATATTGACAGGATTTTTGACAGAACTGCATGCTCCAGGGGGTTGTGTGAAACTGCTGGTATTATGGGGAAATGCATGGACGATCAGAAGATAATTCCAATTCCAGGATGCTAAAAGCGGTTTTCCACTTAAATGAATTCACATACGAGAGAACATTACAGAACACAAAGTAAATTATAGTTTTCTAATAATGCTAAACTTGGAGGTACTTGTGCTTCTGCACCATTCAGGTTAATAGGGAAGAACAATTCATATTTTCTCAGGTTGTAAGGGAGGTGCGGTTAAGTTGGTCGAGCGGGTTGCCCACTAATCATGTGGTTGTCAGTTCGATCCCTGGTTCCTCCTGTCTACATGCCGAAGTGTCCTTGGGCAAGGCACTGAATCCAAAGTTGCTCCCAATGGCAGGTGGCACCTTGCATGGCAGCTCTGCCGCTACTGGTGTGTGAATGTGTGCGTGAGTAGGTGAATGGGATTCAAACCATAAAGCGCTTTGAGGCCGCTATGGTGATAAAGCGCTATAAGTACAGACCATTTTTGATTTACTACACGTGTCCCCTTATTGAAGTGACACAGAGCACATAAGCAGTGTGTGTGTGTGTGTGTACTTGGCACCATTACGTTTGGGATTAAGGGGGAAATACTGGTAATCAATAGATAGTGAGAGAGATTGCCTTCATCCATTGCTGATATATGAAATACTGAACAAATCAATAAGATAAAATGCATCAAAAGAACAACAATAAATTATTTCTGATGTATTTCAAAGTACATTTTTGTCACTTACATTTTTTTTAATGCAACTGACGGGTTCTTAAACATACTGGATGAAAGGCAGATTTTTTTTTTTTTTTTTTAAAGAGGAAACCTTTTCAATATAAAATTGCACCCATTTGGTGTTCAACAACCTTTGAGAATGTGCCTAATTCAGGCCTTTGGTGGTAAAATAGCATAGAAAGATTGCACCTATAATTGGTCTTTGATTTACTTTCTGGTAAAGATCTGTCCACTCACCCACACTCGTCATACTTTACAGTATTTAAAGCCCACCCATCCCTCCATCTGCTCTTATTAGATTATCATAAATGTTTCTGTAAATCGGACTGAAATAATTGTGTCCTCATCATGGTTAGCATTTCCATTCACACCAGGAGGGGTACACGCCACGTCACCTTTGGACACACACGCACACACGCACACACACACACACACACACACACACACACACACACACACGCACACACACACACGCGCGCAGCCCACATACCAGGCTCAGTGCCCCGCCGGGCTGTTTAGAGTGAAAACATTCACAGGGCTGACGGGGAAACTCAGGGAAACATTTCTTTCGGCGCAAGCAGAAAAATACGAGCTGGGCCTGTTGTTATTGCACCGTCTTGGGGCGCTGCTTTGTTTGCTCAGACAACAGCAGAACCTTTAAATGGAGGCCCGGGACTGAGCCAGAAACTATTGCGCACCACTAGAGGTGAGGAGAGAAGGTCTGTAGGCCAATATAGTTTGTGTGTGCATGTTTGTATGTTTCTCTCCGAGTGCGTGTCTGTGTGTGCACGCCATCATTGACCCCCATGATTACAGGGTCAGGGAGCAGGTTGGTGTGTGTGTGTGTGTGTGTGTGTGTGTGTGTGTGTGTGTGTGTGTGTGTGTGTGTGTGTGTGTGTGTGTGTGTGTGTGTGTGTGTGTGTGTATAAGGGGCATTTGCATGTGCGATTGTGTGGGTGTGCATACATGAGCGCAGGCCTGTGCACATGATATAGTTTGTGTGCTTTCACATGGAGTTCAGTGCTCCCAGTTCTTAAAGGAGCAGGCCAACCAAAGTATACATCTACCTCATCCAGCTGTAACCAAGAATGTGTGCACAAACATGTAGTCAGGTAACCCCATAAATTACTTTAGATTACACACTGAGCTCAGCGGAAACTTCTCATAACCCTGCAGGGTTGAGAATGTATAGAATTGTTCATTTTCCTCTCTCGTGTGCTGGTTACTTTCTGTTTGATGCTTACGAACATACACACACAGAAAAGGAACCATTGACACAGAACCTCCACAGTGTTTTAACGTCGGCTTCAACGTGCATCTCCCCTGTCTTTTCACAATTGTCTTCTATTGCCCCCCACTATGTAGAGGAATTAGGCTAAAAATGGTCACAAGTGTGTATTAACTGAAAATAAAGTTTGAAAATGTGTACAACAAATAGATTTTGAATTCTTATAAATGCATGATGATCCAACCCACAAAAAAAAGTGTAATAATGTAAAACAATATAAAAAAATTCACACATGACAACTTAAATAAATATTTATATTCTATGAACAGATTAACTTCAACTTCACAGATGTGATTATATTTGCTTTATAAATTTGGAAAAATATTGGGGTTTTTTTTGTTTGTTTTTTTGCTGTAAATTATGCAAAAATCATTGTAGAAATTTGGAAATCTTATTTTCCCCTTTCAGACAATGCAATACACGTTTGTGCCCATTTTATCTGCGTACCCCATCCTGTTCCTGCTTCCCCTACTTATAAATAAATATCTAGGGCAGTTAAACGAGCTGAAAGGGATTACAAAAGCCAGAGGACTTTCCTGCTCTCTCTCTCTCTCCCCCTTGCTCTCTTTCACTTTGCTTCCCTCTGCTACTCCCTCCAAGCCCTCTTCCTCTTCCTGCGTCTCCTGACCTTCAACTCTCCATCCTTCCCCCGGTTCCCCCAAAAATGTCAGGCATGAAAGACATTAAGGGGAAGAGAGGGAGGATGAAAGAAAATATACAAGCGGAGAGCAGAATGAAGACAGATAAATGCTTGTTTTTAAATGAAGTTTCTTGGAGATCATCCCCCAGAAGTGGACAAAAAAACAAAACAACAGTTATGTAAATGGAAGCTGGAAAAGGGATGAGGTTTACAGAGAGGGAGCACGAAATGGAGATGCGGGTGGAAGACAAGAAAGAGATTGAAGGAGGAAACGGGAAGAGAGAAGCTGTCATGCATGATTGGTGTCTCAGGTAGATTCCTGTGTGACATACAGGTTGAGGCATGGTCTTGATGGTTCACAGATGCCACATGATAACCTTGGTAAGCGCAATCCTGTAGCAGTTTATCAGACGGTTTGACTTTGTACTCACCTGACGATGAAGTCGAACTCGGAGCCTGCGAGCATTAGAACACCTAGTAAAGTGGAAAAGGCTCCGTCGAGCACTGGAGCAAACATGTGCTCCAATGCCAGCACTGCCCGCTTGTGACGATCCCCTATGGCTGTCAGGAACGCCTACAACACACACAAACGCACACTTTACGTCTCATTCTAAAAGGGAGTCATTTATCCCAAAACCATTCAAGAATAAACCTTACACAGTGTTATAAAGGACCTAAATTGAGACTTTAATTATTGACCAACAATAAACTTTTCACCATTTAAGGGAGACTTCAGTGTTTAGGCTCAGAATCACACACTGATCGTGATTACGTATTCATTTATGTGTATTTTGTTTGCCTACCAGGGCCACATGGACGGTGAACTCCACTCCAATGCCCACAGAGGCGATGAGAATGACAACAGGGACGGCACTCAGCTTGATTCCCATCAGCCCCATGAAGCCGAACAGCTCCACGGTCATGAGAGAAAGCACCAACACCTGAAGAGAAAAGAAGTGGCTTCTGTTAGAAAGGAGCTGGTTCAGCCTATTTGAAGAGTGATTTTATACTTTAAATCACACGTTGGGAGAGAAACAGGTTTGGTTCGTTCGAATTTTCGAAAAACGAAATTTGTGTCGTTAATCATCTCGGCGTTTAAAACATTTTCAAGGAAAAATAACCATTTACCAAAATTGTATAGTAACAAATATCCATGCCTTGAAATAAATTCTTTCAAGTGATTACTTTAGGTTTTTCATGACACAAATGTGTTTTTCCAAAGGATACTAATAGTGTCTATTAGTCAATTATAATGTGCATTTACCAGGTGAAAGAGACAAAAACCATCTGTAACCATAGTGGGTGAAATGATCATAAATGGAAATAATAACTTTATTGTTGTACAATAATAGAATTCCGTACATGTGGCGTGTGAATCTACAGTTGACCTGGACTTTTTGACTGTACAAAGATAGATGAGGGGGTAATGATACATGAAGATGATATGTGTGAGTATCTCTGCGTGCCTGTGTGTGTGTGTGTGTGTGTGTGTGTGTGTGTGTGTGTGTGTGTGTGTGTGTGTGTGTGTGTGTGTGTGTGTGTGTTCGGTGGATCCTTTGAGCACAGTAGCTGAGAGTAAATGCCATTATCAGCTGACAGGTGTCAGGTTACATGGGGCCCAAATCCTTTGAAGAGGGCTGAGGTGGGCAGGGAAGGTAGTTGTTTGTGTGTGTGTGTGTGTGTGTGTGTGTGTGTGTGTGTGTGTGTGTGTGTGTGTGTGTGTGTGTGTGTGTGTGTGTGTGTGTGTGTGTGTGTGTGTGTGTGTGTGTGTGTGTGTGTGTGTGTGTGTGTGTGTGTGTGTACAAGTGAGCAAGCACGGAATATATGCATTTACGTCCACGAGGGGAATTTTAGACTTTATTCTCCAGTGCGTCCTGGGTAATCAGATCATTTGGTCTTGATCATGTTCAGAAACTTTAGATTAAACTTGCAACAAGACTTGGAGACACTATTTGGTGTAAGTCAGCTCAGGTAAAATGTTGTATGTGTCTGTATTTTGTTTCTTTTAAGTCACAGACCCTTTCTGATGCGAAGTGTTAACAGCAATCAGTATGAAGTGGATCAGAATCTACAATCTGGACAAATCTTGAGCCACGACACCAGATTTAAACAAAGCCTCTGTCTACATGGTTCCGACGGAATTCAGGGCAAATGGCTACGAGCGTTTGAAATGGCTTGAGGGTTTGATGTTATTGGGCTAGCTCTGCCCTGGTCCTTGATGCCTCTGCATAACTTGTCTTTTGATCTTGCTAGTAAAGCCTGAAGGATGAACATGAAGTCCCCTCCTCACTTGTTTGAGGGCCCGGGGGGGCGGAGGGGCCTGGAACACTGCCTGTTGTAAAATACAACCCACCAGAGAGAAAAAACAGAGTGCTCCCTGCATGCGTTTCTGTGTGAATTATGTACCCGTGTGTTTACACGTTCAGACTGTATGTGTGCCGGTATATACATACATGTCCATGAGCGCTCAAAGTGCGTTTGTGCCCTTGCCTGTGTGTGTGTGTGTGTGTGTGTGTGTGTGTGTGTGTGTGTGTGTGTGTGTGTGTGTGTGTGTGTGTGTGTGTGTGTGTGTGTGTGTGTGTGTGTGTGTGTGTGTGTGTGTGTGTGTGTGAATGCGTGCTTGCTTGTATCCTTGGAAACTCCTCGTGTCAGAGGAGCAAGAGAGGACGAGAGTGGCGGATGGAAATAAAATCAAACTTTTTTATAGGTTTAGAGTGGGAGCCAGTAGCCGGAGCAACTTTGGGTCCTCTTCCCATTCATTTCAGCATGGGTGTCTGGGAGTGTTGGACTAGACTAAACAGACTGACCGTAACAAAACAGTACAAGATAAACACTGGCGACTGGGGCTACGATAACACACAGCAGCCCCTTCTCCTTTCTGGCTCTTTCTCTCTTGACATGCTTTCTGGATCACACACACACAAAAAAAACAGTAAAAATGGAAGAAGGCAAGAAAACAATAACTAAGTTAAGGGTTCTTTTTGTTGTTGTTGTGTTAGAGTGGCCTTGTTTGTGACATAATTAACTGATCAAAACAGCAATTTATTTTACGAATCAAAAGTGGGTAACAAAGAATGAGCAGGTCCATGTGTATCTTTCTCAACAATCATCGCTTTATGGATACAAGTCTGGTTTTCTGGCCACAACCCACCGTGTGTATGTATTTATGTGTCTGTCTGCACTCAGAAACTTACTATAATGCCGGCGGTCCACGGGTTGAGCAGGAAAAGGGCACAGACCAGAAAGGTGCAGGCGAGCACAACACTGATGGACAGCAGAAGCCAGTGGCGTAGACTAACATACTGTTCCCAAAACAGGAAAGGGTAGCCGTTGGGGTAGGAAGGGAGGCCTTGTCGGCTGTAGTTGCCGCAGATGGACCGCACGCTCTCGATGGCCTCCACAAACTGTGGTGTCTCCCGGAGCCCGTTGAGGTAGAAGGGGAACTGTGCGTATTCGATGGGCTCAGCGGCTGGAACTGGATGGAGAGACGATGAGAGGAAGGTGAATTGATTTAAAGTCAAAACAGACGCTCTTTGATCTTTATCTCATTAGCAACAGTCGATGTGGATTTTGCGCATGGGCAGCCTTGCAAGATGATACAATTTCAATTCAGAGAAATAAGATTGCTGAGGAATGTCAAGGAAGTAATCAGATAAATCAACAATAGCCAAAATGACATCTGCAGATGATACTTGTCTTTTCTGATAAAACAGCATTATGTTTTGATCATTTGGTGTATCTGCAAAATCATTTGAGATCCTTTAGCCAAACCACCAATATCAAGGCTTCCCCTCCCTAATCCAGCTTTGTTCCAAGAGACGCTACATCTGCAGGCAAGTGTTAGTGAGTGTGTGTGTGTGTGTGTGTGTGTGTGTGTGTGTGTGTGTGTGTGTGTGTGTGTGTGTGTGTGTGTGTGTGTGTGTGTGTGTGTGTGTTGGGACCTTGGGGTGCTGGTGGTGGTGGGGGAATGTGAAACAGAGCTCCATTGACTCAAACCTAGCCAGCCTGTGGCCCAGCCTGGCTAATGAGGGCCTATCAGTTCCAGACACAGCAGACTGTCAGGCCTAACGTTGATTCACAGTAATTACAATGTCAGAATCACTGCCATTACCACACCCTAAACTTAGCGCCGCCACATAAAGCATAACATAGATGCATAAACACGTATACCTGCCTGTCACTCCGCTATGAAGTCATACGTGGTGCAGAGTAAACAGTGTTTTCATTGAGGATTTTGCTTTCAGTGTAATTAACAACACATTGCTGAATATGGCAGCATCTTAAGAGGAATCTGTAACGACACATCTAACTAATACTTCTCTTTTTTCTTATACAATTTCATATTTTGGGCTGTCTGGTGTTGGTGTGAGTGTGTGTATTCCACAGTCACCGTAGGGTCAGACGGGAGCACTTGCTAACATGGTATGGCCCACTATAATCTCAACTATAAATTTCCATTAGAACCCCAGTTGGCTTTTGGCCAACGTTGATCTGCTCCGGGGGGCTCCTGCACAGCCAAGGACTCCGTGCTGCTTATCCAATCACATCCTATCCCCCCGTCAAGGACTTCCTGCTTGTTATCCAATTGTGTTTCCCACCCAAACCCAGTCTCTCCTTGTTATCCAATCATTTTCCTCCCCCGTGGAGCACTTCCTGAGTTGTACCAAATCATAGGCTAGAATCAAATAACAACATGACTATACTTTTTATGTGACTTACAGTCTGTATGTGTGGTAGGGAAATGAGAACAGGGTGTGTGTTGTGTTTGGGGTCACTGAGTTTTAATAATGTATGTATGTGTGTGTGTGTGTGTGTGTGTGTGTGTGTGTGTGTGTGTGTGTGTGTGTGTGTGTGTGTGTGTGTGTGTGTGTGTGTGTGTGTGTGTGTGTGTGTGTGTGTGTGTGTGTGTGTGTGTGTGCGTAATGCTAGGGCCCCATGGTAGTCAGGATTATAGCATTCACCACAGGCACTATTAGAAGAACAACATCGAGTTGTGTCTTGCTCCTCAGCTTTGCAACCCGAGCTCACACACACACACACACACACACACACACACACACACACACACACACACACACACACACACACACACACACACACACACACACACACACACACACACACACACCGCGGTGGTACAGTAAAGTCTACTACCTCACTTAGAGCTAAGAGGCAGACAAGGAGCAATAACTCAAACCACAAGAGGTAAACACAGCTCACATGTAGCAGCCGCCTTATGGAAACCAATGCGCAGACCAATGAGCCCCACAAAAGTAAGGCTAAAAATTTCAGTAAGCAGTTTGTAAATGAAATTTGTTCAGCTGTACCAAATTGTGGGTATAAACTTCCACATTTCAATTAAAAAATGTCCCCTTGGGGATTAATAAAGTAACTACCTACTGCAATGCTGAAATGCTAAATGTGTTGGAGCTAACAACATTACCATTGAAATGTCCTTCCTTTTGGGAAAAGAAAAACTCAGTTCCATCACAGTTTAGGGCACCCTGCTCTCAACTGTACGGTAATTTGTGAACTTATGGCAGGCTGACTTACTGCTGAAGCGCATCTTGGGCATGGAGTCGGTACGCTCGTGGAGCCACTCAGGAGGGTGTGGACGAACGTTAGCCTGCGAGGCAGCATACGCCACGGGATCGTTGCTGACCCAAGCGGTTAGGTAGATGTAAAAAGCCCCAGGGTGGATGATCCCATCTGCATCCACAAGCCTCTGATGAGTCAGCTACAAAACGCACAAAAGAGATCAATTAATGAAGAGAATAATTACAAATGTAGACATTTAAGTTCTGTTCTAGCCTCTAAAGTGGACTCTTAAAACACAACTTTCAGACACATACTTACCTGCCTGCTTTACGTCCCTTCGCATTCACATTAGGCTAAGACAGACTTTGAAGTTTGAAAAATGGAATAATTTGCTTATAGAAAAAAAAAAATGAGATTGAGGTAAAAGGAAAAAAGGTGGAGCTTGCGGTCATTAAGTATACACTGGACATGTAAAAGTATTGTGGAAATCAGGCGTGTTTAAACCATAACAGTCCACAGGTGAGCAGACCACAGAAATGCTTATTTATACACACGCATGACTGCAAGAGAACGGAGCAGCTTTCAAAATACAAGTCAAATATTAGCCCCTCTCTCTGTACTACCAAAGAAAAATCAACAAGTCAAACACTGGTCGCCTTTCTGAAAATTCCCGTACTTCTGATCGCAGCTTCCCAGAATTATCATGCCACATTAAAACATGGAAAATGTTGAATCAGCTTCTCCCTTTACATACAGTAGATATTGGCGGGCCAACCTCAGGCCCGATGTCCTGACCACTCTTGAATAAAATTCTAAAGGAGGCCTTGCAGAACTCTCCTGTCAAGAAGCAGCTGCTTGCTGCTGATGCCTGTGATACCAAGTGCTCGTACATTTGTGAAAGGAGAGAAACTATAATCTGGTGTTTTAGCTACTGGACAGGAGTTCAGGGTGTGTTTTGAGCTAAACTCTATTTGCCCAATACTTTATTACCACATACTTGATCATCTACCACTGCTGTGCCTACGGGCAACAGGGGATGCTGGCATGTGCTCAAAACCCCACATTTCAAGGCAAAAGTGGTAATGCCTTGAATATCACTGTGGAACACCAAATCGCATCGTCAAAACACTATTAATATTGCTAAGCTTGGATTTCCCTTTACTAAAATCTCTCAATTAAAGACTTTGTACCACATTAGTCTCCGTTAGCATCGAGCCAAGCTTCTGGCATCCACCCGCGAAGCTGCTGACCAAACCCATGAGTGTTTCTGCGCTCCGTTTCAGTGGGTGTCATTTGCCTTCGACAGCTGTGGTCAGCGAGCAGACTAGAATGGCTGTCTCGCTCAGGGCTGTTACTTTCGCCCTCCCATGTGGAAGCAGAGGAGTGTAGCGTAGCATTGCTACCTCCTGAGAGATGAAACCATTACTGCACACCGCGCTGCCACTCTCTCTTCTAGGAACCATAAATCCCTCTTTCACAGTGGCAGGTAGTTTTTGGGGGGGTTGAAGCTGGACTCATGGGGTTAGGTAGATGAAGAAAGAAGTATTTTTTTTTTTTTTTGTGGTGGGGGATGGGGAGAGAAAAATTGCTTGAGTTCGCGTAACAATAAAAAAATTGGCTGGAGTCCCTGAGCGCGTCTGTGTGCAGTTAACCTGGTTGTTAACACTGAAGGAAATGCCACCCAGCAAATGGAGTAGAGCTATAAAAATAACACAACATCTGTACAAATGTTGCTCACACTTGGTTCTCCTGACCCCTATTGGTACCCAGAATACCTGGCGCCACAGACCCACCCGACCCGAAGAAGAAAAGAGCTCTTGATAGCCTTAGCTTGGCCTTTTAAACTTTCCATCTCTTCTTCCTCCTCCTCCTCCTCTCTGTACTCGCCTCCTTCTGTATTCACTCACTAAAGCTTTAACTTTCTATTGCCGTATTTTCAAACCACGCACACAAGGGAACGAATGGTCACCCAGCACAGAGGCGTGTTCGCAGGGACAGATCAAAGGCAGAACACCTCTGCACGGATCCACAGAGTGGCATATCAAAATAAAACATCTAGCTTTGCAATTGGCCAGGGTTAGAAAGAATCTGGTCCTCATTTTGGGCCAGAAAAAAAAACAACCCCAAAAACCCGCTACTGCTCCCAACAGACAAAAGCAGAACACACATTCACAACATACAAATGCACACACAGCGCTGCCTCAAAAGAAACCACGTGTTTCAGCTCCCTTCATTGAAAGAGGACACAGCAGTGGAGCAAAGGAGGGAGGAAGAGAGACACAGTGAGGGAGAGCTGTAGTGCGAGCAGGAGTTATAGAGACGGAGAGAGAGAGCGAGAGAGAGACGGATTCCAGAGGATCTGGATTGAATTTAACAGCGGGATACGCAACAACTGTATGTCTTCAAGCTGTCACGGGAAGCCCAGGCAGCTCTGCTGGCGGCCCCCACGCCTCACGGCAAGTACACTTCCCTCACAGGCAGAGGAAGTGATGTCACGGGCCGCACACCAGGGCTGCCTCTGCTTCCTGTCAGCTAGTGAAAGGGATGGGAAAGAGCAATATGCTGCTGCAATGGAGTTTATTGGATAACGGAGATAGCCAAAACAAACATCTAAGAGTAATAGGGTGGGGGGGTGAGTCTTCATATATCTGTAGACATGCACAAGTTGGACATAGATTCACACACAAATTATACATTTAAATAAACAGGTCACAGCAGAGCTATTTGTCAATTATCTCTGCTGAAAGTGATATCTGTTGAAAAGGACATGGAGGGTTTTGTGTTTGAGGTTTGCAGAAATCTTGGCCAAGAATTTTGTTTTTATATTTCTCCAGTTTCTTATCTTCTGTTTTCCCTTTTTCCTGCCAAAGAATGCAGCCATGCATCCACATATGTTGTTTTTTTGGAGTTGTAACTATAAAAAAGAAGAAGCATGCAATGCCCTGTTGAAGCTGAGAAAGCTTCCTCACCACCACAAACTCAATGTTTCCCTTCATTTCCCTGTTTCTCCCCCATTTTCTGTCATTATCAGCTGGTTGGTATCTTTCTGCTGACATATAAGAGACTTGATTTGAACTAAGTTTCTTTCTCGACCTCCTTCCGAGGTGTAAGCTGCTAACTAGCTTGGCTTGAATCATTTTTAGATGTCAACCACTCCTCCAGTGCCACAGTCGCTTATTTCAGTTGGAGATTGTCAGACGGTGAAGATAACTGTCTTTGTTGCGTACTCACTCAATTCTTTTTTGGATTCAGCTGAGGTGCAGCATCAATTTCTCCATCATTTGCTGTGTATGCACAACAGTTTGGAAACACAATTTCATGGACTTCTTTTGGCTCTGTCAGCATAAATAATGACATCTTGGCATGTGCTGCACTCAGACCAGCAGACAGCAAAATGTGTCTTCTCTACCAAACGTATACCACCAAACTAGAATTCCAAGGCACAGTGAGCAAATAACACAAGCAACACGTTTTAAGCAATTTTTATATATTTAGTGGATCAGTTTGTTGGAATATAAATTATATCAAATAATATACCACTTTTGCATGATGGTGTGGATTTTTGAATTGAATGAAGGGAAAAGAAGGCACTTTTCCTTTTAATGTAAATTCCATTTAAACTTTCTGACATACAATGATTGTCTTTATTGCAATAGTCCAGTACCTTGTTTAAATGTCGAAAATAAGCATTTCTCTTAAACAGTAGTGGACCTCAATCATTCAGCTGCAAAATTTGGCAAACTAGATGACTTCATGATTTGTCAAAATAGACACCAAATATGCAAATATGTGGTAAAAATGTAAGAATTCTCCTTTATTGAATCTATTTCATTTGAACATTTAAGTTTTTTTTTAAAAAAAAAATTATTTCCACAGTTTTCTGGAATCACTGATAAAGTGTCAAACTGGAAGGCTTGATGCTCAAGGGAAACAAATTACTGTCAAAGCCCTGCGAATAAGAGTGCATCTCACACATACACATACACACACACACTGACAAATGGTTTAAATGAAGAGTTAATAGGTTTTTCAGAGGCAGGCTGCAGATCCAGTGAGTGCTTTAAATTCCTGGGTTCGGTAAAGTCATCACAGACAGAAGATGAAGAAAGACAGAGAGAGAGAGACAGAAGAAAAAAAAAAAAACATACGATGGGACAGAAAGGCTTTGACACTGGTGTGAGAATCTCTCAAGTCTATCCGTCGAATGCATTATATCCTGAACATACCTGGCTGAAGTTAATAGGCTTGTCCCTGTGTCCCGTCTGCACCAAAAGCTTGTACGCCAGGATGCCATCATCAGAGCCATTGCTGTAGTTGGCGAAGGTGATGCGGCCGGCCTCCCAGTCCTTGTCAAATGCCTGCTGGAGACCTGCAGGAAACCACAACAAGACAGATTGGTTAGATGTGGATATTTAAAAAGGTTACATGCCCCGTTATCTTCAATCCTCCTCTGCAACACACAGACAAAGCACACAGTTCACAGGAAAAACACCACACATAATAACCCGGCACAAATAACACAACACTGCAACCTAAGCCTAACCCTATAATAAGCTTGATTTATTTAATATGATAACTCGGTTCCATTCTCAACCACCAAACATGACTTCAAAAGCCTAAAATCTGCTGTTTTTAATTCAAAGCGATCGTTAGAGACAATATCAGTAACATGTGCCTCCTTTTCTATACTACTCTCTAATCCATATGTGTATCATTCCGCTTCTCTCGGCTCTCCCCCAAGGCTCATGCTGTGGTCCGTCTCTGGGAGATGTTGTTTTGGGTCTCGTTCCTTGGCCTGTCTGGCTCCAATTTGTCCCACCATTGCAGAGCAATATCAGACACAGTTCTCTCTCTCTCTGCCCCCCCACCCCCCTCCTCACACACACACACACACACACACACACACACACACACACACACACACACACACACACACACACACACACACACACACACACACACACACACACACACACACACACACACACACACACACACACACACTCTGTGTGGCTCCCAGCCGCCTCACACACAGACTCTCACAATGTGTTTTATCGCTAAGAGCGAGTCAGCGAGTGTGTTTTCTCACTAAAAATGAAGCCATGCTTGGATTGGGTTGACATGTGAAAGATAATAGTCTTGTTCCATGGCAATTTATAGTTCTATATACTTCTATACACTATATAACCAGGAATCCCAAAGTGAATGCTGCCATTGAGAAAAATGTACCTAAGCTTCCATACATTAAAGGTGTGCACATGCCAAATATCTAATGTTTTTTGAGTAATACATTTAATTTGAAAATGATAAATACTAGCATGAGTAATACTAATATGAGTTAAATATGTGTCTGTGATTGACAATTTGCCCCGCCAACATCATCTGCAACTTGCTGCCAAAGATTCTAACACACTGCATTGCATAAGGCAGTTGAAAACTGTGACCCCCTCGATTCAGCCTCCTCCATAAGCCCCACTTGTGGAAGACACAAGTGATTTTAATCAGCTACTGTCAGTGTCCATTTTGCAATCCCCTTCCTACTTCTGAACTGCTGCCTAACATCTTGTTTCCTGCAGATTTATGTCAAAACACAGAAGAAAATTATGATCTCACAAATGTTTCATGAAAAAGTAAATTATTTCCATGCTTTAACTATCCTAGAGAGTGATGTTAAATGAGGTATAAAGAAAAGAAAATCAACTGTGATGTCAGTGTGATGGTAACTCACACTGACTCTGACTCATGATCCAACATCTGACTGATTTCATTGGAAATAAAATTGACAAAATAGCGCATATGACCAAATCCAATTTGGGTTGGGGTGGTCATTTTATATCAAGCTTAATTTCACCTTGCAGCCAGTCCCTGAAGTAGTGAAGCCACATGCGGGGCAGCTGTCCATTGTCCTCCTTCAGCACATAGCGAACAGTGTGGAACCTCTGGTGGAGCTGGTCCAGCAGTGGCTGGTTCTGGGCGTAGTCAGCACGCTGGGTCACCACGTACATGTTGTAGAAAGAGAAGAACTTGAACTGGGCCCCGATGAAGTCGTACTCGCTGGTCTCTCTGGGTATGATGTCTGTCAGCTCCAGGCCATCCCTCACCTGGGTGGTCCCGTACAGGCTGACTCCCAGCAGGCAGAGGAACAGCACAATCACAACCACCTGGGTTCAGAGGGAGGAAGACACAGCTTCATCAATCAATTCACTGCACATCAACCTGCACTCATTACCTCTGACAGTGTGTTGCATATTCTGAATAAGTGAAAAACTGAAATATAGACGATGAATGCGAAGCCTTAGGTGGATTTTAACAACATACTTGAAAAGATGCACAGGAGGAATTATTTACTTTAATTAATTAGTGACAATATAGTGTAAAGATCTCTGACAGGCCAAGAGACACATATGATTGTGCAGATTTTAGGAAAACTTTGAGGTCAGCCAAACTTATGAAGAAAAACCAAAAAAATTAACTCTAAGATTTTTGTCCAAATTGTCTATTGTTGCATCCATCAAAGTTTGCAGAATGATTTTCTGGTTCAGTTTTGACTAACTGCGTGCAGGCTTACCGACCATTACATCATTTTTTTTGTTTTTATCCCCAAATAAGCTGTCTGCTTGTTTACAATTTGTCAGACTTTTTTTTTTTAAACATCATAGCAAAGCTGCCATGCCATGATGGCCAAAAAGAAGAAAATAAGACCCAGATTGTAATAAACCAGACTTTTCCTTTGAGTCATTCAGCAATAATGGGAGTGTTGGATTAAGGCATCACAGGAGTGCATGAAGCAATTTGGTAATATGAAGAAACATTTGACAGTGTAATGAAATTGAGGAACATTTTCTAGTGTCAAGTACAGGCCACCAGATGATTTCAGTTTGGGAAGGCTTTGAGAGGACTGGCCACCCACGAGACTGAGGTCAGGCTGTGTGTGTGTGTGTGTGTGTGTGTGTGTGTGTGTGTGTGTCTGTGTGTGACTCAGATAGGACCGGACCACAACCTCCACCCCAGATTTCCTCCATCGACTCTATTCACTCTTGTGACTAACCCTGCCCTTCAAATTAACACCACACTGAGTCAGCACACAAACACACCTTTACCTCACACAGAAGCTATTCTGCCTCTTTTTCTCTCTTTCTTCTGTACAAACAGACACAGAGAAATTAAACTCACCTTGGTGGTGGGCTGCAGAAGGAACGGAGCGTAGTGCTTCTCAGCAAAAGAGGCCAAGGTCCAGCGGGAGCAGGGGGGCTCGAGGCAGCGCAGGCCCCGTGAGGCTTCTCCGACAGGGGACAACAGGTCCCGAGTGGAGCTGTTGTTCTCGGGACTTTGGCCAGTTGATGAGGCTGCATCTCCCTGAGGAACTGAGCAAGCACTTGAAGTCGGGGCAGCATGAGGAGGTGCAGGGCGGAGATGGGAGAAGGTGGCAGAACCTCGAGATCCCCCGTTACTTCGGCTCCCACTGTTGTTGTTGCTGAGATTGCCGTTATTGCTGTTGCAGCTGTTCCTGCTACCGCTGGCGTTGTTGTTGTTGTTGTAATAGTCACTGTTAGGGTTGCTCCTAATCGGAGCTGGGTTGATGGGCTGCACAGAGATCTGGGATCTGGGCTCGGCTGTGGTGTAGAAGGCCTGAGTGCGAGGATCATACTCTGTCCTGAGCTGTACCGTGGACTGCATGGTGATTTGGGTCTGCTGGGCGAATCCATGGCTACTATAGGACGGAGGGGGGCTGCTGTAGCTTGGGGGAGGCGTGCGATATGAGGGAGGAGGGGTGCGATATGATGGGGGAGGGCTGTAGTGACTCCCGTCTGCCCCGTCCAGGTACGCCTGAGGCTCGATCTGAATCACACGGTTGGCACATGGGCTGCAGAGATAAACACAGCGGAAACAAGTCAGACCATGGACTGCTGTGAAAGAAAATGTAGAGATTAAATGGTGAAAGTTTTAAGACATACATACATACAACATTAGATTGTGTGAAATAGTTAAGCGTTGCATTGCATCTGTAAAGTATATTCATCAGCCATATGTTATTGTGTATCTTCTCTCTGCCAAGAGCATGAAAATAGAGCTGAAACCCAACAATGGAATTTAATAGCGTGTGTACACATCTGTATGATCGCTGAGCCAACAAGCATGCCCAGGCTGGCAGGCAGACTAGTAAAGTTTAATAAAGACTATGACAGATAAACACACAATCAAACAACCACGCAGCCAGACAGAGCGAGACGTCTTCAGCAGTAATTAGGTTTTGACTGAGGGGGATTAAGGCGAAGATATCTCAGAGATAACCGTGTGTTTAAGTTATTGATTGTCAGATCAGACATCTGAGGAACAGATAAAAGCAAGAACTAAAAAGACAGGGAAGCAGTAACCTTCATCAGAAAGAAAGAACGCCTTTGTGTGTCCGTACGTGTGTACAGTGTGTGTATGCACACCTGTGGAAGCAACAGAAAATGTCAAAACGTCTGTCTTCTCGTCGGTACAGATCCATGCTGAGGATGGCGGGGAAGATGAGCAGCACCATGGCAAAGTTAAACACCACCACCACAGCCGCCTGCAAGATACACAGAAAACGTTGTTACTTTGTGGGAAAAAAAAAAAATTGCTTTTATCAGAGAAAAGGATCAGACTTGTGACTGATTTCTATTATTTGTATTCAGTTAAAAACTGATACAAGACAGGTGGTGGGTGATACACAAAGCAGAAAGTAATGGTGGGATACATTCTAAAGGAACTGGACTTCAAAAAGGTGTCTTAAAATCTAAAAAAGAAAGAAAAATAAACAGAAGATATTTTTTTTCCAGACCATGGAAATGCAAAGAAAAGTTTTTCACATATTACCATCTGTGAACAAGTTTTAAACTGCAAAATGATTGTGAAGAAGCCTCAAACAATTATCCTGTGTAAACCTTAAGTACAGATTAAACTAACACGATCTGAAAAAGCTCATGTCAAGGAAAAACTGCCTTTCAACACATTTTCAGTTCCTTTCAAGACAAAAACACTGCGTGTGCAGATAAAAAGCAAGGCTTGTGTGTATGTGTAATAGAAGCCAGTACAATGTTGTGGTTAAGTATTTGAAGGTGGTGCACTGGAGCAGAGGGTGGGGGTTGGGGTTAGGTTGGGGCCCTGCCCAGAGTACAATCTGGATATTGCGTAGTTGCCAGACCACTACACACACACACGCACGCACACACACGCACACACGCACAAACGCACACAGGCCTGTGTGTGTGTGCCAGACCACCCAAGGAGCCAGAGGCCTGCGGGGCCTGAGGTGATGAGCAGGCGCTGCGGCTGCACAGACAACACACACACACACACACACACACACACACACACACACACACACACACACACACACACACACACACACACACACACACACACACACACACACACACACACACACACACACACACACACACACACACACACACACCTTACACAAAAAAAATGCACATAAACCTACATATCTACTGCCAGATTAAAAAAAACGGTACAGCCTCCTACTTAAACCACACCTTAACACCACACAGAAACACACACACACACACACACACACACACACACACACACACACACACACACACACACACACACACACACACACACACACACACACACACACACACACACACACACATCCTCGCCCTCCCTCATTCCTCAGCTCTGCTCAGTCAACGAGAGAGGAATAATGTCAACGAAAGTTAGAAGAAAACCTCTGGAAGTAGAGGAGAACAATTAATTCTCAATTGGCCCACTAACATCCAGACAGATACAGTACGACTCTGCTCACACACATAGTGACCGCTAGCTGACCCCACAGAGGAGATATTTATCATCACATCTGTCCTCTGCATATGAACGTGTGTGTTCCTGTGTGTGTTTTTGTGTTGTTATCGGGACAAGATTCTTTTTTTTGTTCATACGTTAATGGATGGAGGTGAATGATAGACATAACGGAGGGAAGAGAGAAAAAGGAATCCAGGCAAGAGTCGACCACAGGAAGCGTTTAATGCTGATAAAGAGACACACACGTACACAGCGGCACATATCTCTGCACTGATGTGAGGTTAAGAGACGAGTGTCACTGGTTGTGGTTGTGATGTATGTGTGTGTGTGTGTGTGTGTGTGTGTGTGTGTGTGTGTGTGTGTGTGTGTGTGTGTGTGTGTGTGTGTGTGTGTGTGTGTGTGTTCCATAATATAAGATGGGTATCACCATAATTGTTTAGTCCATGAAGTTTCCCTCCACCAGTCTCAAGTGTAAAGTATGCATGGTATGTCTGTGTGTCGCGCGTTTGCTTATCGCAACGTGTGTGTGTGTGTGTATGAAGCGAGGCTGCATGGATTAGACCCATGGGGTAAACGGATCATGTTTGACAGACTCGCTGTACTAAAGCCATCTATCCACACGTGCTAATATTGTACTCAATGTGGCGACATCTTACCTCACTCTGTGTGTGTGTGTGTGTGTGTGTGTGTGTGTGTGTGTGTGTGTGTGTGTGTGTGTGTGTGTGTGTGTGTGTGTGTGTGTGTGTGTGTGTGTGTGTGTGTGTGTGTGTGTGTGTGTGTGTGTGTGTGTGTGAGAAAGAGAGTAAGAGTGAGAGAAGAAGAAGGGGGTGAGGGAGAGAGATTGTGATTTTGTGTAACCAGCACTTAGACTACAATCTGTCACTTACATTTATTATACTATACGGTCTTCTTTAGGTAACCTCCCTTCTTAAACTACGTGTCCAAATTGTCTATTGAGTGAGTTTATTGTCTATATTTATTTGACTGGTGTGTTTCATGATGCTTGATTTTTAACTTTGGCTGCTGATAGCTGTCAAACTTTGCCAGCTTTCTTTGCTTTCTGCACACAGTTAACCTAAGTTCCTGATCTGTTTGAAACCCTTTCAGAAACAGGTGATAACAGAAACAAAGAAGAATACAGTGAGGGGAAATAAATGTACCAATCAGTAGTTCTGACAAAAAAACACTGCACTCACAACAAAACAAAAAGCATCTCACTCTGCTTTTTGAAACACTCAGAAGTACATAGTATGTTAAGTGATAGTTTCAGTCAGTCAAAAAGCTGACGTAGTAGTTATATGACGTGTAGAAGGGGGTCGAGTTGTAGCCTGTTCAACATCCACATGGAAATTAAATGAATAACATGGTTACCTAATTGGCTAAAGTTTCACACAGCCAACCTTTATGCAATCTACTCTACATGTTCGTAACGCCGTGGATTCGATTAGCTAACTTTAAAAACTCCTGTTCATCACCACAATATGCATAACGGGCTGGAAAGACATCACGTGAGAAGAAGTGCGCAAACACAGACGTAAGGTCCATATTCCACTATCCTGATCGTGTTGGGGAATCAATTAAAATGAGATACACTGAGGTGGCACGATCATGCAGTGGTTAGCACAGTCGCTTCCGGCAAGAAGGTTCTCGAACCTCGGCTGGGGTTTTCGGTGTGGAGTTTGCATGTTCTCTCTGTGCCTTTGTGGGTTTTATCCGGGCACTCCAGCTCCCGCCGTCCAAAGAAAAGCATGTTAGGTTAATTGGTGAGTTGAAATTGCCAGTAGTTGTTAATGAATGTGAGCGTCTATAGTTGTCTGTCTTTTTATCTGTCTTTTTGTGTTGGCTCTGTGATGGACTAGCGGTCTGTCCAGAGTGTACCCTGCCTTTGCCCAGAGTCAGCTGGGTTTCAACACAACAGCAATACATAGTGGATCCAATAAAGTGACGACAGCCTCCTTTAACGATAAAATCAATATGACTTTCCACGAACCAATATTATAAGTCCCACATTGACCCGAACACCAAGCTGATGTGTCATTCAAAACCTGTTTTTTTGCAGCCCACACATGTTTATATATATATTTTTTATATTTATGTTTTGTTTTCTAGCTCTATTCTTCTATTTATTATACTGCTGCAAAGACTCAGCCTGCATACAGTAGCCATCAAAGGATTAATCCAACCATATCCTCTCCTCACAGGATGTATCACTGTGACTGAGTGAGTGTTTAAATGAAATAACAGTTCAGAAATTATTGGAGGCATTTTGTCAGACGTCACTTTCTGTACTAGTTTTCACTGTTCTGGTGACGTCTATAATTACTGACAGATGTTAGAGAAGTCAGAGCTCCCCTCTGGATCCCCCACCTTTGCACATACACACACGCGCACAAACAACTAGGCCATTGCTTTTCAAACCTCCCACACAGATACTACACTCACACATACACATGAGCGTGAGGATATGCGAGTACACACACACACACACACACACACACACACACACACACACACACACACACACACACACACACACACACACACACACACACACACACACACACACACACACACACACACACACACACACACACACACACGCAGAGGGATTCAGTTACATGGACCTCAGCCACAATCTGGACAGACACCGGGCCAACCACTAAACAGCCTCAAAGAAGGAGGGCGGGATGGATTTAACAAAACACACACTCCTCCTCATGCACACACAGACACATACACACACCTTCAATTTGATGAATGAAATCAATAAAACAGTCTGGAGAAATCTGGAGCCAATGAGGACTGGAACAGGACTATTAGTGAGTGAGAGGCCCCACACGACTGAACACACACACACACACACACACACACACACACGCACGCACGCACACACACACACACGCACGCATGCACGCATGCACACACACACACGCACGTACATACGTACACACACACACACACTGATGACAGCGACTCAAGCTACCCTTTCACACATCGACAAAGCACACGTATGCACTATGTGCATGCACAAACACATGCAGAGGTAAAGGTACACCACATGCGCACACGCGCGCGCACACACACACACACACACACACACACACACACACACACACACACACACACACACACACACACACACACACACACACACACACAGAGAGAGTGAAAGACAGAGAAACACACATCATACCTGTAGAGAAAAGGCTCTGAGCGCTGGGATGGGGATGAGGGCTGCCATGAAGAATGCCGTGACATTACTGATAGAGGTGAGGGCCACGCTGGCCCCTGTCCTCTTCAGACACTCCCCCGTACGGTCCTGACACAGACAGACAGAGAGAGAGAGGGAGATGAAAGGAAAAGCATTCTGAAACTTCTGATGAGACCTTAGCCAAAGGCAAACGTGTAATACTTGAGATTATGTACAATCATCTTAACAGTGATATGACTGACAGTGATTGCACTGTTTCTTGAAGTCCTGAAGTGCTTAGGCAATCCACCTGGGTCTGTATACTTTTGTTTGAAGTGTGTAAAAAAAGGCACGAAGAACAACATGACTAAACTTTGGTGATATCATTCCTGCCGAACAACTTGAAAAAAAATATTTGCTATAATCAGTATACTCAATGAGAGCAGTGATAAGCATGCACGCAGCCCTGGAAGGGTTGGCGGCATCTGTGTGAAGATTTGAGGACGTGCAGGACCACACAGGGAATGTCTGCAGGCGTGTGTATCTTTGTGTGTGTGTGTGTGTGTGTGTGTGTGTGTGTGTGTGTGTGTGTGTGTGTGTGTGTGTGTGTGTGTGTGTGTGTGTGTGTGTGTGTGTGTGTGTGTGTGTGTGTGTGTGTGTGTGTGAGTGAGTGTGTGTCAGACAGGAGAGATCAGGTTCAGCTCTGTTTAGTTTTCATCTCGGCCGCACAAAGGAAGCTGGGGGATGAGGGAGGCGTAGAGACAAGGGCTAGAAGGGGAGGTCCACAGGGGAAAACAAAAACAAGCAAATACATGCCTGTGTTTTCCCCCTGTGCGGATGAAAAGTTACCACACACACACACACACACACACACACGAGGCCACCGCACATTATTCACATAAATTTTGGGTTCTAAGCTTTTTTTTAACTTTTATTTTATTTCATTTTTTTGTATGGGATTGTGGAGGACACCAATTATTTCTGTTGGTAATATCTATACTTTAAATCACTATGAATGTACAAAGTACTTCTTTAATTTCAAAAATTGACATGAAACACTGAGTAAGATTGTGTAATTTTAAAACACGAGTATTCAATCAAGTAACTTAATATTCATGCAGCGTGTGAAGCAGACTTAAAACAAATTCTGGTTGTTGCATGAGATAATACATGTGACTTTATGAGTATAAAGCTTTGAAGACAAACATCTTCAAAGTCACGACACAGAAACTGAATCAATTATCTAATACTAACTGATGAGATTGGAACAGTTTCATATGAACTGTTACTTAGATAAGTGGGTTGAGTGTGTGGCACATCGAGTTGTTTGATGATCACAGGCACAGACAGGCTTTCACACATTCCTCTAGAGAGTAGATAAGACAGTAGATGAGGTAGGAGCAGGGAGAACAGAAGCAGGTGAGCCTGGATGTGTGCCTCACCTCGAAAGGGATCCTCTTGTTCTGTCCGGTCTCACTGAAGGCGTGAGCGAGCAGGAAGACATCATCCACTCCGACTCCCAGAGCCAAGAAGGGGAGCACCTGTAGCGCAACACAACAGGCTTCATGAGCTGATGCAGAGCAGCCAGAACCACACATCACTACAGATACTCGCTCAAATAATATCCAGTATAATACAAGGCTATGTTAGGATAACAATGATATTGTTATGTGGTGTTAATAATCAAGCACTCTGAATTAAACCACAACACATTTTTGGCCCTAAACTAAATTTGTCTGAAGCATCAAGGATCAAAAACTGGCATCAGATCTCCTATTTCAGTATCTTAATGAGGCAGTTGTTTTGAGCAGGATATAAAAGCTGGCCTAACGTGTTCACTCTGTGTTTCGTGTCTTTTGTGAGTGCGAGTCGCAGGATTCGATCTCTACTAACCGGTGGCCCAGAGTGTCACGTGTGTGAGTTACCTGCGTGGTGGCCGCATTGAAGGAGATGCCCAGGAGAGAGCAGAGGCCCAGACCAGCTGCCACAGAGAGTGTCACTAGCAGGACACCCGCCAGCCCTACGGCCCCCTGAGACTTGGCACAGTCCCACCTCAGCATGGTCAGACACGCATAGGCCAGCTGGACACAAACAGAAAACAAGCAAACCATTCATGAATCACGCCGTTACGTGTGTAACTCAGTCATTACAATGGACACATTCCCTTCTCTTTTATTTGGTTACTATAACCTGATTTTGTCTTCTTCAGTCCAAGACTCGTAACATTCAAGAAAGATTGAACTCCAAAAATATATTTTCCTCTTTATTAGGGCTATGGTCTTACCATCAGCAGGTACCCGCTGGCCACACGGATGACACTGATGTCAGAGAAAGACTTGAGAATATCTTCCAGAGTGGTGGTTGTGAAAGACAAGACCTTCTGAGAGGAATTTGCTGCCACACTCTGCAGCACTGCCTAAAAAGAGACATAAATGGAAATAGATATAAAGAAGGGGAGGGAGGAAGAAGTTTTTGTAAAAAAAACAAAAAACAAGTGCACTTGCCCCTGATTTGCAGGAGAATAATATTAATCTTTCTTATTTACTACTTCAAGTTTTCTTCATTGGTACCTGGGGGTACATTTGTATTTCAGATGGAAGATTATGCACTCAACAGTTAAAAAGCAAGACGACACAGTGACACTAATATTCATCCATTATTGATTGAAAGATATTTGGTGCTTGCAATCTGTTTTCTGACCAGTTTGATAAATAATATTTGATATATATAATAACTACAGCTCATCCCATGTGTCATGAACAGGGAGCTGTGCCTCCTGTATGAGAATCTGCAGACGGTACCATGACCCATCCTCTTGCTCTCTTACTATCTCAGAGCAGACAGATGGCTTCAACATTGAACTGCAGTAACTGCTCAGTGGGGAGTAATGCTGGCTGACACACATTAGGAAACACGCACTAGATCACACACACACTCCACTCGCACCCACGTGTAAATTCGCACATGTGTCAGGCACATACCGACATGCATGCACATTCTTGCAGTCACGCCTAAAAGTGCATAATGTACACCAACAACACACACACAGTCACCATATTTGGAATGCTTTTCTACTTTTATGTTTGCCATTGATTATAAAGAATAAACCAAATTTGAATAAATGGTTTTCCACCAGTGATCCCTGAGCCCACACACACACACACACACGCACACACACACGCACGCACACACACACACACACACAAGGTCACACTGTGTGGAACAGAGGTAGGGGCCCCCCAAAACAAAGACCAGATGATGTCACACATGAGCCACCAATGGGGCCACAGCTGGGAAAGCGATTGTGTGAACTTTTGAGTGTGTTTGCGTGTGTTTGTGTGTTGAGTTAAGAGAGAGAGAGAGAGAGAGAGAGGGAACAAGAGTGCGAGAGAGAGAAGAAAAAGAGAGATATCCAGCACTCCCTTAATGTATTCCAGACATGCTCACCCTGTTGCTCTATTGCTCCTCTCCACTGAGCAGTGAGAGGGAAGCTTCAGACCTGTACCACACACCAACAGTGGTTCTAGTATCTATCAGGGGCCCGGGCTTTGGATGGGGCCTTTTCATGTTCACCTGTATCCGGCCGGTGATTTACAGTGTGGTTGTAGAGGATTTAGGGTAGATTTCTTTCCTCTTTTCTCTTCCCTTTCTCTCTTTTCTGAATCTCTCTCTCATTTCTGAGCGTTTTGGCCCTTACCTCAGAGTATTTCCTCTGCCAGGCTTCCAGTATAGCTGCAGCCTTTTCTTCATTCCAGTTGATGTGGGAAACCTCGTCGTAGCGCCGAAAGTGCTCAAACATCTGCTTGGGAGTCATCAGCTGGAACATGGTCTGTAAGGCCTGGGCACTAGAGAGGAGGGAAGGAAGAAGGGTGGCAGAGTGAGAGGGAGGGAAACATGGAAAGGATGAAAGAGGGAGAACAAAAAGGAGGAGGTCAATGAGGTGCAAGCGGTCAGTGACAGCATCACGTTGACACTGGAAGATCGACGAGGTGATGAGCTGGCTTTCTGGACTGTGCAAAAAACATGTAAATCAAAACTTGGATTTTTTTTAAATTTTTTTTATTTTTTAAGTGTACAAAACATATCAATCAGTATTTTTGTTTGATTCCACAGATAAGAAGTGAAAATGCTGGATCTTGGGCAAGCTTTGAACTCATGAGGCTTAACAGATTTGGTGTCAAGCTAACTGTCTTTTAGGAGCACCAAACCAACAGGACCGTGACAGATGCTGAAAACATGGAATCATACCAGAAACCAAAAATGCCAAAACTCAAAATGTGCTTCATTTCTGATCAAGGATATCCCACAACAGAGAAAGTGATAGTTTAACCAGCAAAAGAAGAGAAAAAAAAAAAGTTAAATAGATCAAAACCACAATGCCTGGAGCACAGTGGATAACAGTCATCATGACCAATGTTGTATTAAGTTAATTTGCCATATTGGCATTGTATTGCTCCATATGATGTGACTACTGCCAAGAGACTGACTTCATTACATTACTACGCAGCACAAACATCTTCTCATTAAGCTGACTATAATGTATATACTGCAGCTATAAATAATCACGTCAAGAAGTTTGTGGAGTATTTTCTAGTTAACTGATTAATTCTTTGGTCTAAAAAAATGAAATAAAGTTTTTGAGAACCAACAGGGACATAGTTTTATATAACCAAACCTCAAAGATTTACAGAGTTGAGCAAAATAAAATAGCAACAATATTATATTGTATTTTAGGTCCATTAAGGACTGCAATGATTAACAATGTTTTTGGTCATTGTTTTCTGTAAATCAAAAAGACAATAGAAATGTGTGCTTACATATTTACTGATCTAAAACAAATTCCTTTATTTATTACTCTCCCCCAACATGCTTCAGATTCACGATCCTGCTACAAGACTTCTGACTACGAGGGTCATCATATCCAGTGTAATGATGTGTGCACATTCTTAATGTCCGCATTAGGAAGGCAATAAAATAACATAATTGATTAGTTATTTTCTAATGACTCTGGACTAGAGTGCAGCTTATGAACAGTCGTTCAGTCACACTCTGTATTTTCAAATCCTAAAATTTTACGAAGCAAAGGAGGAGACATCAACCTGTCATTCTCTTCATGAATGTGATCTCTGTAATGCGGCGATAATCACGGTAATGGTGGCAGTCGGTAAACAAGATGTAGAAATTGAGTGCCAGCAGTAACAGCCCAGTGCAGAGAGCAGCTACCACACACACACACACACACACACACACACACACACACACACACACACACACACACACACACACACACACACACACACACACACACACACACACACACACACACACACACACACACACACACGCACAGACACTTTAATGACCCAAACCTGCCAGGAAAAAACACAACAACAAAACACAAACAACGCACCCCACTGTACTCTGTGACCAGTACGTGTGTGAATATGCATGTGTGGTTTTGCCTTTGTGAGTACATGCATGTGGCTGCACCATCCAAACTGCAACTTAACATGAAAGTGTTTGGATAAATAATTTGTGTAGCTTTACCATGTTAAAGGGAGCTTCTTATTGCTGAATAAAATGCCTGTGTTTTTAATTCATATGTAAATGTGATGTTTTTTACTGACATAAAATCAGTGTGTAACACAATAACTGACTGTAATGTTTTCTTTTCTGCTGTGACATGTTTATTTCATCCTTAAAACTGTGTGTATTACATGTCTGTATAAATCTATTAGCTTGGGCTTGGTGCTTGTGCTGAAATTAAGTCCATGTACCCCAAATCGCTGTATATTTGGACAACCTAGCCAGGCCATAGATCATTCTGTGTACGTGCACGTGTGTGTGTGTGTGTGTGTGTGTGTGTGTGTGTGTGTGTGTGTGTGTGTGTGTGTGTGTGTGTGTGTGTGTGTGTGTGTGTGTGTGTGTGTGTGTGTGTGTGTGTGTGTGTGTGTGTGTGTGTGGGCAGTGTCCACGCAGAGCAGCCAGCGCTGAGCAGGAACAGCTGGAGCTCTAAGATTTCACTGGAATCTGCTAATGACTGCGAGATTTATAGCACAGCGCACACACACGCACACGTCGCTTCAGAGAGCATAGGAGAACAAAAAACACACAGTCTTTCCAGAATAAGCGCTGTCGTGATCACTGCAGTGTTTATGAAGGTGTGCATGTCTGTTACCTGAGCAGGGGTCCGCTGCCGTTCTTGGTGGTCCCTCCTACAATCAGTTCCTCCTGCCAGTGCATGTACTTCCTGGACAGACCATGGCAGCCGCCACTCAGGGCCCGCGCCACATCGAATGGCTGTTGCAATAAAAGCAACAGGCGAGAAAATAACTGTCAGCAGCTAATCACAGACTGAAGACTTTATGTTTGACCAAAATGTATAAATGGTGCATGCATTCACAGATTTTTAGAGCCGAAAAATTCAAGGTGAGGTGGGTTCCTACCTTGGTTGAGTTCTTATTGGGTGCAGTGAGGGGGCAGCCAGGGTCAGTGGGGTTCAGACAGGGTCTATCCATGTAGCCGTGCCCGATGTCTGCCTTTTCCAACATGTCCTCAAAGCCTTCCACGGCAAATTTTGCCCTTCGTAAGTCCTCAAGTAACTCCTTCGGGTCGAAGTTGGTCCACTGTAGCGGCCCTTTACCTCTGCAAAGTTAAAATCAAACACAAGTATGGTTACAGTTAGGATAGTGTTACTCATAATCTGGTTAATTTAAGACCGCACAACCAATCTGACTGAGGGCTGATGAATTAATGAGTATAATTATCATAACCACCTTAATTAATGTCCAAAATTTAAAAAATCTGCTGGAAATGTACTGTTTTATCAGCTTTATCTACATTATCTTTCTGTTCTTATACAAGTGCTTGGTTGGTTAGATTGTAAAATATATTGAGAGTGTCTGTTTAATGTGTGTTAATGTATTTTGTTGAACTGGTCTGTAGGATACTTGTTTTATCAGTATGATCAGGGTGATAAAAAAAAAATGATAAAAGAAGTAAACCAAAAGAGATAAGTGTGCTCATGTTTGGGTTGCATTTGTCAGATGTTCAGGTGTAATCACTCCCAAATTTTATCTTGCATAACAGTCAGATTTCTGAAAGCAGGAACAAAATCTCTCTCTTGCTAGGTGACAGGATATAATACGTGGAGATCGTTTCCCATCATGCAAAGGGTGAATTGCTGCTCCAAATCAGACCTCATCTCTCTATGCTCTCTATTCCTCACACATTCCAATCTCTCTTTCTCTGAATCTCTCTCTCTCTCTGTCATTCAGACTACATTGTATGTGCCTAACCAGGCTTGGGTTATTATTCCCAGCCTCCCAACCAGAACATAGTAAAAACCTTATTTACCATCTTAGAGCAAAGGGGACATGCACACGCACGCACGCACGCACGCGCACAAACACACACACACACACACACACACTGATGACAGCGACTCAAGCTACCCTTTCACACATCGACAAAGCACACGTATGCACTGATGGCAATGGATCACACTATGTGCATGCACAAACACATGCAGAGGTAAAGGTCTGCTGAGTATTACTGTAGCAGCAGGCCATTAGCAACAGAACTACCAGACAATGGTGTGAGGCCCAGGGCTGGAGAGAAACCATCGCCAGCGATACGCATGCCAGCAACCACTACAATAGAGCCTTCAGAGGGGACGAGTTCAGGACACACGCACACGCACATGCGAACTCACACACGGAAACACACACACGTTTCTCAGTGGTGTCTCTTTGGATGGATTGAGTGCGTTAGAGCAGCCTCTACTTCAGACGTAAAAACAAGATCTCCTCCTCCTCACTCTGAGTTGGAAACAACCTGAACATACTGTTAACATACACTGATGCCATAACCAATACTCAGCACTTATTGTCAACAAAACAACATTTCAATCAGTGTGTCAACTGGCCTCACAGTAAGTAAAGCCATTATGTGAGCTTTGTGGCTTTAAGCTTGAAAGAGATCGGTCAATCTAATGATATGCCGTGTTGGCATGTTGTGATAACGCCTAAACACCATATAATACATATTATGTCTGGTAGCAAGAGGTTACATGTACTTACGGGAGGTAGCCCATTCCAGACTGGAGCTTAGCTCCCTCCCAGAAACAGTCCAAAGGGGTGATGATGAGGCAGGGATGTAGGTTTTCTATGATCTAATTGGATAAAGACACAGCAGGATTGACACAACAGGAAGTGTTGACAAAAAAACAACAACACATTGAGCAGTCCGATTTCCATATGATCCAGAGAGTAAAATGCTAAGTACCAATTAATAAAGGTCATGGTGCCCCATTTGCATCTTACCTGATCCATAAAATGAGCTTCTGTGACTAGTTCTCCTGATTTGTAGCATAAGTTTTCTAATTTCCATTGTCTGTAAAAGAAAAAGAAAAACAGTTTGTTTAGTTTTTCAACAGAAATAAAAAACACTGAGCCCCTTAGGCTGAACTGAACAAATGCTGCTAAATCTGTCATCATTATGAAGTACTGCAGGCATGCACTGACATAATATTAGATACTGTGCAGCTCATTATATAACAACACAGATAAATACTAACTCGGAGATTACCCCAGGGGTCAGCAGAAACTTCAAGCTTCACATAATTGTTGCATAGCTTTTGTTTTTTCATTATATTAAACTGTCCTTTGGGTTAAATTGTGATTTCTTATTTTCGATACATAAACCTGACTTGAAGTGTCCAGAACTGGAAAATATAATGCCGACAGACAAGACCAGAGCACATGGGACGCTACGGAATAGTTAATTACCTGTTATAAAGGTAAACATGAACTCTGCTGGCTCGGATAGCTGACTCCAGGTGCTGCAGGAGGGCATCCACTGTTAGAACGTTGGCTCCCTCCTCCCGTGGCGTCTGGATCATCAGCTGAGGGTTAAACATGGCCTCCTCACCTATCTTCTGTCGCGTGTACTTCAGCTCCTGGTTCACACGCCCACCAACTGGACAGAGAAGAGTGAATTTGAACTTGCTTAGTCAAACCCTTTGAGCAAATATCCAAACACACTATTCAAGTACATTTATATTGGATCTTACATTGTTATAGAAGAGAGCTATTAGAGGTTTCCACCCATGCACGCAAAAGCTGTTTCTGCTGCAAAAAGAAACTCAATACCACATCTTGTCTTCAGCAATCTCTTCCAACGGTTAAGAAAGTCTCTACATAAGAGAAGAAAGTTAATTAAAGTTGCTATTTTTGTCTCGTTCCCTGTCTCCAGCAGGGGGCGCTGGCGAGCCGTTTGGCCATGCCAACTTGCAAAACACATCAGATGTATGTCTCACCACGCCGGATGTATGTGACACGTTTTGTGAGGTTTCAAGCATCCTTTGACCTTAAACATCAACTTCCTGTGTCACAGCGAGACATCCAACTTTGCCGCATGGTCATGGCAACGCCCATTGACATAGTCGAACGAATGTCTCAATATATCATCCACTACATGTTCAGGTTATTGTGACCCAACTTTAGGTTCATGTGATCAACCAGCTCGACGTAGCATGTGAAAGTATGAAAAGTGTCATTTCCAGTGGCCAACAGGGGGCGCTATGACTATGAGTGAATATTAACCCACAGGGGTCTTCAGGGCGGGGCTGTTATCATACCTGTGATGTTTGGAGAAGGTCGGTCCATGTACATAAGATTTAAAGCAACTCGTAGTTTCATGGCGAGACGTTCAAAATGGCCGCCTCTCACGGGCACACACATCGACAAAAACGAATTATTTTAAGAAGATTTAATCCCAAACATGTTTTCTATCCATAGAACCTAAATTCAAGTCGGTCCGACAAAATCCCTCGGAGGAGTTCGACAAAGTACGACGTGTCAGAATTGGCCGAAATGGCGACTAAATTCAAAATGGTGGACTTTCTGTCGAGTTGACGTAACGGTGCAATGTAACTTTTTTGTGCGTCTAGGTGTGATACACGTGTCCACCGGATTTCGCGAATTTAGGTAAATGTGGCCGCTGGGGCATCTCTTTAGGGGGCGCTCTCGAGCCATTTGGCCGCGCCCACTCGCGACTACACTAGAATAAGAACTTTTTCGCCGGGAGACAAATGCGTATCCACTTTCATGAGCTTTTGAATATGATAAAGCCTCCAAAAAGGCAAATCACTTTACGTAAGAATAAGAACGTCGAACGTCCAAGAACATTTTAACGAAAAACAATAGCGCTTTCGCACCGATTCTCGGTGCTCGGCCCCTGATGAGAAAATGCCCCAGAGTCCCTCTAAATATGTAAAAATTGAGAAATGATTCAATTGCATTGTTCTGGCCTTGAAAATGTGCTTAAGAAGTACATTTAGGTTAGTTTTTATGACACAAGTTCATACACATCTGCAAAATGGTCAGGACAACACAATAATGCCTCAGACCTATTTCCATTGTAGTCCATGATGCAAGACTGCAGGTGTTTAAATGACATGCTGTCATCAAATCATACCACAAATACAAATTCTAAACTTTCCAGTGAAAGATATTAGAACAGCTTTTGTCCTAAATTACCTGAACACAGTACATTTCAGGGACAAATAACTGACCGAAGGTGAGACAGCCTTAACTGGCCACCACATTCGCACACCCACCAGCAGCGGCATTATGTGCTGAAACGTGTGCGGCTCGAGAGGTGATCCTCTGTCCTTTCTGCAAAGTAAAACCCAAGGACATCTCAGCCTGGCCCCAACATTATCAGACTTGTATCTTATTTAAGCACTTTGCTTCCAGTGAGCTTGTAACACCACAATGCCAAACATCCTAACTCCTTTGAATCCACAGGAGTAACATCACCCCGACAAATCCACGTTTCACAAACAGCTCAATGCTTCTACTCAAATTTGCTAACAAGTCAGCAGCGCCAAACCATGTTGAGGGCATATGTGTGTGACACTGTGTGTGTGTGTGTGTGTGTGTGTGTGTGTGTGCGTGTGTGATAGAGAGAGAGGCTCTCTTCCAGGCTTTGCTCCCAGTATCGTGGTGAGACTAAGCCCTGTGCGTGCGCTCTGAGCTCTGAGCTAGCCCGAGCTACAAAAGCAGCCTTTCAGGCCCTTTAGCTGCCCTGCTCCACCCCAGTACAGCCAAGGAAAGTCTGGCAAAGTCTCCCTCACACACACACACACACACACACACACACACACGAACAAATGCAGGCAATTACAGTCGTGCAAGGATGGGCAACATCCCACATTTTCAGTCAAAAGACGAACAAAAAAATGTCCCATAATTTTGTTTTTTTGCATGTTTTGAACTCAAGACAGAGATTTGTGTGTGTGTGTGTGTGTGTGTGTGTGTGCGCGTGCGTGTTCATATGCATCCTTCAGCTCAGTGTATCTGTGTCTGATTTACGAGCAGAGGATTTGAGCCTTTCCATCATCGGCGACTAAACGTGCGGTGAAAGCTCGAGCAATTTACAGTCATCTCCTTTCACTTGGTCACACACACACACACACACACACACACACACACGCACACATGAAAAATGTGCAGTGAAAGATCTGACTGTGTGAAAAATCTGTAACATTTTATTGTGCTTTAATCCAATTTAACAATTCTGCACAATTTGTGCAACAGTAGGCCTGGATTGATTATTTTTAGTCCATTGTAATGGCATTAAAGTTGAACATAAGCATGCCTGTTCTGCTGGGGTGGACCACCCAGTCAGACCAATGGAACAGGGGGGGGGAGGGGGTCATGTCTTGGGGCATTAGGAAAACACACTTGATTTCTTTTTTTCTGGACCCAAACAGCATTCCCATCTGATCCTGTCTGAAGGCATGTTTATAATACTCATCATTAATAGCAGGCCTAGGCTAACTGGAGCGACATGCTTTCCACTGCTAGGCCAGCTCCGCAGCTACGTTACACCACCCCTCCCTTCAAAGGAGCTCGCATGGAACTGATTAAGACCCGACGCACACTGACAGTGCACTAACAAGTCAACTTGTCTGATGCACTCAACGCTCGGAGGCAAAGCTCGCCCGAGGCTCGGCTTAAGTGCACTGTGCCAAGAGGAAGAATGGGAACACAGGTAGAGAGAGAGAGAGGAGTACATCCATTTTCAGTGCGGTTCAATGCGAAGCAGGGAGATGAAGAAAGGTCTGATTGAAAAAAGATGGGAGGCTCATGGTTAGAAAGAACTCACTGTCTGTTCTAAACTCTTTCCAAGTCGTCGACTGCCACCCAAAGACCTTGAGTTTACAGCAAGCAGTGAGGAATGGGACAAGTCAAAGGAATGTACTCTCTCTCGACAGGAAACAGCACATTACAGCCTCAGGCTCAGAGAATTCCACACTTCACGAGGTTACAAAGTTTTGGGGTCAACACTCACACAGCCTTGGGGTGAAATTAACACCCCAGCTGGACCAAGAAAATGTGTGCGCGAGTGCACACACACACTGTTGCGTACGTGATAGCGTGTGTGTACACACAGCTGTGTTTCTTCAATGACACATATTCCCATATTCCTTCTCCTCAGAAAACTGGTTGACCCGAGCATGTGTTGATGTCTCGAAGGTGTCCCGCGCCAGGCTCAGCTGCTGTGACCAAAAGAAAGTGTCACTGACTTTCAAATGTTTCCTCTGCCAGTTCAGCTTCTTGGTGACTTGCTTTCTCATCCTTATTCTGGCCTTCCTGCAGCACCTCCTCCTCTTTCAACAGATTTACTTTGATTATGCTTCTGGCTAATAACCTATAACCATGTGATGTTACCAGAGCCCAAAGTAAGACTTTAAATGAGCTCACCTGCTCTGACAAAAAGCAAAAGAAAATGAAAATACAAAACATACAAGGACATTCAGAGGAAAAAAAACCAAAACATCCACACTAGAAATTTGTGGCATTTTTAAACAAGACATAACTCCAATTTTTTTTGCAATTATCAAATTTAGCATTAATCATAATTTTACAGGTTGTATGCTTTTCAAATGTGAAGACTTGCCATTTCTTAGGTCTTCTGTGATAATTACTCTAACTTGGCCTGTGGGACATAGAAATCTATTATTTTTGGACTCATTATAGATCTAACATTTAATCAAGAAAATAAATCGGGAGATGATTCATAGTTGCATCCCTGAATCAGTTATTTGACTCATCATATCACTGAGGAGTTCATGTGCACGGCCACCTGTGTATGTGAGCTGCTTGTGTAAGCGTTACTAACGATTGATGAATTATTAAGAGAAGAGAAGAGAAGAGAAGAGGCTTATGTATGTCACTGTAGTGGAGCCCTCAGTGTGGGTATTCAGTATTGTTGCATAACATTAACCCCTGGTCCCCCCTATTCTCAAAGTAAAGGAATGAGGGGCGGTGGGCACGAAAGGAGAGAAAGTAGGTTTCTAAGGAACTGACATCACCCCCTTCCTCCTTTCAGCTCTGAACTCCCCCCTCCCCCCCACCCCCTCCTCTTTATACTCTCATTTTCTCTCTCTTTGCTCTATTCAGCTCTGCTCTCTGATTGGCCAGATCATGATGGCAATCAGCCCGGCCCCTCTGTCAAAGCCAGCCCACCCCCCTTTTCCCCTCACCCAATTTTCTCTTTTCCATGCAACACACAACAGCGGAGCCGCACCCCCTGCACATCTCTTATGTCTGACAACGGAAGCAACCCGCACTTTCAAGGAAAACATGCACCACCACCAGCAAAACTACTCCCACAACTCTGGTGTGCGATGCTGGTGTTAAACCAAACTAAAGAGGAAACAACAGTTTATCTATCCCTGAATATATCTGCACGTGTATTGACAAATACCAAAAACAAGGTTCTCTTTGCTAGATCACATACAGATGTCTGATATAACGTTTGATCTTAATGTAAGATGCTAAAGGGCTCATTTATATATGTGCAAGACATTATTCATGCACACAAATACACTGTATGTACATGCATGTGGCTAAACACATCTTTGTGTGTGCGTGTCTGTGGGTGTGTGTCTGTGTGCAGAGAAAGGATTAGCTGGATTAGGCCCCATCTCAGCAGGGACCCCCTGTGGTGAGGAGGAAGCCCCCCCAAAACCAGGTCATCTCTGCGCTACCAAGTCTTCGGCGACCTCCCATACCCTGAGCCCCACGTACCGCCAAAGGAGTGAAGACACAAACACCGAAAAAACTAAACTGCACTCTGAGAAAGCTACTTGGAAAGCTACTTCTGGAGAGTTGAATTTGAATGTAATGCAACTGTGCTTTTAGAGAAAATGTTTGTTTTGTCATGTAAAAATATGTTTTAACAATGGGAAGTGACACCTGTTGCGTGAGATGTCACGTGTAATGTGATGTGAAAATGCTGCTTAATCACCTATATTTTCACGTTTTCTGATAAGATAATTATTAAAACAGGTTGAAGAATGTCATTGTCCTATATAGCAGATTAGCTGCCAGATAGATTAGCTGAAAGAAAGGGCTTCATGTAGAAAAATCAGGCACAGCTGTTTATGTTCTGGCTGATTTTAAAGTTATTTTAGAGGTTTAGCAATAAAATTTAAAAAAAAAAAAAAACACATATATATATATATATATATACACTGCTCAAAAAAATAAAGGGAACACTTAAACAACACTTTCACCTGCTGTTGTGCAAATGGAACAGACAACAGGTGGAAATGAGGCACTTATCAAGACAACCCCTATAAAGGAATGGTTGTGCAGGTGGTGACCACAGACCATTTCTCTGTCCTCGTCCTTTCTGGCTGATTTTTGGTCACTTTTGCATTTTGCCAGTGCCCTCACCACTAGAGGTAGCATGAGGCGGTGTCTGCAACCCACAGAAGTTGCTCAGGTAGTGAAGCTCATCCAGGATGACACATCAATGCACGCTGTGGCAAGAAGGTTCGCTGTGTCTGTCAGCACAGTGTCAAGAGCACGGAGGAGATACCAGGAGACAGGCCGGTACACCAGGAGACGTGGAGGGGGCCGTAGGAGGACAACAACCCAGCAGCGGGACCGCTATCTGCTCCTTTGTGCAAGGAGGAACAGGAGGAGCACTGCCAGAGCCCTACAAAATGACCTCCAGCAGGCCACTAATGTGCATGTTCCTGCTCAAACTGTCAGAAACAGACTCCATGAGGGTGGTACGAGGGCCCAACGTCCACAAGTGGGGCCTGTGCTTACAGCCCAACACCGTGCAGGGCGATTGGACTTTGCCAGAGAACACCAAGGTGGGCAGCTTCGCCAGGTTCACACTGAGCACATGTGACAGACGTGACAGAGTCTGGAGACACCGTGGAGAACGTTCTGCTGCCTGCAACATCCTCCAGCGTGACCGGTTTGGCGGTGGGTCAGCGATGGTCTGGGGAGGCATTTCTTTGGAGGGCCGCACAGCCCTCCGTGTGCTAGCCAGACTGCTAGCACACTGCCATTAGGTACCGGGATGAGATCCTCAGACCCATTGGAAGACCATATGCTGGTGCAGTGGGCCCTGGGTTCCTTCTGATGCATGACAATGCTCGGCCTCATGTGGCTGGAGTGTCAGCAGTTCTTGAATGATGAAGGCATTGATGCTATGGACCGGCCTTCCCGTTCCCCAGACCTGAATCCAATCCAGCACATCTGGGACATCGTGTCTCGTTCCGTCCACCGACGCCACGTCGCACCGCAGACTGTCCAGGAGTTGACTGATGCTTTGATCCAGGTCTGGGAGGAGATCCCTCAGGAGAACATCCGTCGTCTCATCAGGAGCATGCCCAGGCATTGTAGGGAGTGATACAGGCACGTGGAGGCCTCACACACTACTGAGCCTCATTTTGACTTGTCTTGAGGAATTTCCACAGAAGTTGGATCAGCCTGTGATCTGATTTTTCCACTTTTATTTTGAGTATGATTCTGAATCCAGACCTCCATGGGGTAATGATTTTGATTTCCATTGATCATTCTTGTGTTATTTTGTTCTCAACACATTCCACTATGTAATGAATACAGATTTTCAACTTGAATATTTCATTCATTGAGATCTAGGATGTGTTGTTTAAGTGTTCCCTTTAATTTTTTGAGCAATACACACACACACACACACACACACACACACACACACACACACACACACACACACACACACACACACACACACACACACACACACACACACACACACAGAGAGAGGTGAAACAATGGAGTGCATTTGCTATATTAGGAAACCAAGTTGCATGATTTTACCTTGGATCTTGGTCTGAGTGGTTAGTCTTTCATGTATATTGGTACTTTACATACCTACTGTATGTATATGAAAATACCTTCAGCATATACAGTGTATTCATATAGAAATATTCAGAAAATCTTTTGACAGAGCTGCTTATACTCATTGATTTTCCAGTTAGCCCATTTACCATAGATTAATTAGTTGCATCATTCTCTCTGACATTTCTTATTTGACCTTGCTTGCTCCTTGCTACTGGTCACTCTGCTCAGGTAGTTTCCCACAGCAAGTCCATCCCTTCCTCTCTCCTCTTCCTCCCCAGCTGCTGCTGCCAATCAGCTGGCAGAGCTTTGATCACTAAGTGGAAACCCACCTGTTGCCTTCCTCCATCGTTTGTCTGCGTCATCTTTGTACCATCTGCTGTCACCGTTTCTGTCTCCCACTTTTGTTTCTTGGGTTTTCCTGCCATGTATGTCCTGCCTTATCTGCTGCTTCATATTATATCCTTGCTATAACATACAGACCCACTGAAAACTATGAATGAGTGTCAACAACTCTGCGCCATGAGGCAGGACTTCAGATACGGACTCCTTCATCATTTCATATAACAACAGCTGGATAACAAAACAAAAATTCTGTCAAAGTAGCAACTTTTTTAAGAAACAATCAGCTAAAAATGTTTACTAAATGATCTTATAACTTGGCTTGACTTAAACATTGAGCAACTTTTGCCTTTTCTGGAAACCGGACAATATCTCAAGCTTTATATCGGATGCTGCATTGCATTAGAGAAGGAAACGAATTTCCCTTTACCATCCACATCTACCATTCCAGTATACTTCCAGTATGAAAACTACATGAGCCTTGAATAATACTAAAGTTTTACTGTTTGTGTGCCGTATCGACCCTTTGCAAGTCTAACTAGATTCCAATACTTCTGCTGTCCCTCATGTTTAGAACCAATTTTACATGCGACTTGCACTGTCTGTTGTTGAGGCAGTGTAAAAAGTACAGGCAGTAATAGCTGCAGCACGGTCGCTGTAGCATGGTGGCAGCAGCACACACAGCAGCATACATAACATTAATGGTAGTTTTGAACGTGGGCTCTGCAATGCAGGTGTGCACACAGCCACAAATATGTGATGAAAGGCCTTACTGAGAGCCGAGACCCCATCTGACCTGTGGTGAGCGCCCCTCACTCTCTCCCCCTCTCTCCTGTCAGCTTACAAAGAAAGAGGGGGCTCCCGCAGAGGGAGGGTAAAACAAGCAAGGTGGAAGGTAGGTGATTATAAAAGAAGAGGAAAAAAATGAGTAGGATGGTAGGATGATGGAAAAGAGAGAGAAAGAGATAATGGGAACAGTTTAGGTGCCCTGACGTGCAGCTGTAGCTGAGGATCTCCTCAGCCACACACCCCCGAGCACCCCCCCCCCTCCCCTGCTGACACAAATGTGACACCCCAGCTGCCAACCACTGCCCCCCCCCCCCTGAATCCCCACCCATACCACCAACCCTCACCCCCCATCTGCAGCATTACCATATGTATGCCTCCCCTAGCCCCTGATTATGCTAATCACCTGTCCTGCCCCTGCAGCCCCTAAAATGGGTGTATTTAGCAGTCGGCTGGCTCCCAATGCAGCTTCCCCTGGGCCCGAGGTGTACATTCACACAGTCCTCAATGGGCAGATTCTTCCACGTTGCTGCCTTCATTCAGGTCCCTCTCTCCCCCCCCCCCCCCCAAAAAAAAAGAAAAAAGAAAAAACGTTTTCTGTCCTATTCAATGCCAATGGATTCACAGAGCAGTGGAAAGAAAACCGCTGACAGAAAGTCTGAGCTTGTAGCATGTGCATGCATGTGTGCAGTGGTTGTGGTTCAATTAAAATTGATGTATTAATGCAACCAAGTAGAGATACAAAATTTGATGCTACTGTCAATGTAAGTGATGTAAAACCTATTTTTTAAAATCTCCACACACCCTTTTGTTAAACTAAATAAGAGATCTTAAAAATAATTTGAAGAAAGAAAAAAAAAAATCCTGTGACAACTCTTCTATCAACTGTAGCATTGCTGGGGGGGGGGATCTCATCCTGTATCTGCTGTCAGTACCTGTCAAATTCAAGCCAGGTGAGCCCTCTCCCACTGCTGCATTTACAGCCTTGTGATTGGCCCCCAGCCATAACAGACCGTGACATGAGCCTGAACAGCCAATCTCAGCCAGCCATCTCTTTGTCATTTCCTGTAAAGATGGCCTGTGATTCCAGGTATCCCAGAATCACACATTCCTATGTGTGGAATAGAAAAACACAGGGGTAGAAGCAGAGAGAGTGTGAATGGAAGAAGACGGAAAGACAGAAGGAAATTTCTTTTTCAGGTACTTCATTTATGCATGGAATTTTCTATGGTTCCTTAGGACTTTACAAACAATTATCAATACCTGTGCCAATTCAAAGCAAGAGTATCAGTACAACACCAACACTTAATTTAGTTTTCAATTAAAAAAAAAAAAGAAAGACAGAAAACACATACATCAGTGTTAAACCAGCATTAGTATAGGACAGTGCAACAAACTTTAAACAAAACACTGATAAATTGGCACCTTAGAAAGTTCATGACAAACATGATAGTCCTTTTTACATATTCGAAGTTGCTGGCTACCTGACATGTGGGCATTTAGCCCAAACATTTGCCCTGTGTTAAATCAACAACACATCAACAAGCATGATGATTGGGAGGTAAACATGGTTACAGAGGAATGCATGTATGTGATTGGCCAGTACAGTGCCTTGCCAGGAGACTTTACAGTACATAGCAGCAAAAGTTGAGCCAGGTTTAGCTACCTTAAACTGGCCTGAATGTGTAGTGAATTGTCGGTATGAAAAATAAGTGTCATTGACTAAAAGACTGATCCATGATTGAGTAAAAAACAACAACTAAGTGACCAAGTGATACTGGCTTTTAACTCGTGACACTTTGTGATATTTCGATGTCCAGCCTGATAAACACTTTTGCACTCAGATACTAATTTTTTTTTAATTTTTTTTTTTACGTACATCTGGCCTAAATATAAGACAGACCATGTATAGTCACGAGTACTTTTCTTACTTGAAGCATGTCAGATGCAAATATCCAAAAAGAAAAGCAGCAATACAATGACAGAAATAAGAGGACACCCATCTGGCATTGCTGCAGTTTTTGTGCTGCTTCACAAGTGCCCCAAGTGTTCTCATGCATCAGTCAGACTTGCAGGGAGGTCTCAGGACAAGAGGCTATTTCTCATTGACCCGATCTGGAGCTCCAAACCTCTCAATCATCTGTGAGAGGAAATGTTATCTCTGAATCTTTATGCCTTGCGTGTGCATGTGCGGTACTTGTGTAACTGCTGAAACTGCCAGATTCTATGACGATGCGCTGTAGGAATTACAATGAACTATACAGCTACGTATGTAACTGTGGTGTGCCAGCGGGGCTAAAAAAAAAAAAAAAAAAAAAAAAAAAAAAATCGCGCGCACACGCGCACACACACACACACAGAGCATTAGGAGATGTTTGCAAGAAACTTTCTCTGCTCTGCAGTCTGAGAAACATCAATCCACACCCCAATCTCTCTCCTAGTGTACGGTAGGCACTGCAGCCAAAACACAAACACACTGCCGCTACTATACTCCTGCTTCTTCCCTCGCTCTGTCACCCCTCCAACACACAGGCACACACAGGCACATGCATGCGCTCGCGCAAGCTCGCGCGCGCGCGCACACACACACACACACACACACACACACACACACACACACACACACACACACACACCCTCTGCTGTTTTGTACTTTCTCCACCCTTCTGGCAGTCAGCGCTGTGAGGGAGGGAAGAGAGGAAAGGGGAAGAGGGAGGGAGCGAGGGGATCGGAGGGGAGGGAAGGAGGGAGGCCAGACCACCCTGCTCTCATGGCAGGGCTGAGTGTTTACATTGCCGTGGCTCACTCTGTAATACATCTGGCATTCTGAGGCCACTCTCTCCAGCCAGGGACTGGGGGGAGGAGGGGGTGGTGGTGGTGGTGGTGGTGGTGGAGGAGGGGAGGTAGGAGGGGGAAGGAGGCTCGGGTAAAGAGAGAGACCTTTCTGGCACAGAGGAAAAGAGAGGGATAGAGAGAGAGAGAGAGGAAGAGAGAGAAGGAGGTAGTGGAGGCGGGGGAAGGGTAATTCTCTCCACAGTCTCCTGTGGTCGGTCATTCGCAGGGCTCTGGTTTTTGAATAAGAGCGCCTGAAAGAATGCAAAATGTAAACAGAGAGCTTTGGAGGCATCTCAGGATGTTGTTTGTGAATGGGAGCGCGCTCTCCCCGAGGCAGGCACATTGCGCGGTTAATGAGTAATATTTTCGAACTGTTGCCTGGCATTCTACTTCTCACCAGGTAGGGCGAACACACACAAAGCTGATGAGAAAACATCACTGGAAGTCTGTGTACAGCACCAGAGGCGCAATGTTTCCCTACACTAAACCCCTCACCAGCTAGCCTCCACTTTTCATCAACTCATAAAGTTTTAACACAACACCCCGGAATGTTCCTCCTTATACAGCAGGTTTAATCCCGGTTGTAATAAACGGATGAACACAAAACTTAAAGGAGTCCAATTTTGAAAGAAGTGGGCATGCCTTATGTGCGCAGACTCATATTTGTGTGCAACTGCAAAGAGTTTTGGAGAGACGGAAAGATAGATGACTCTGTGTGGTGTATTCTGTGCTAACTAGGAAAAAAAAAAAAAAAACTATTGGGTGTGGGTGTATTTGTGTGTTTGATTGCTGCTGAATGAAAGCTGCTGGAGATAAAGAGTGAGTGAAAGAAACGAGAGAAAAAGGAAGACCAGGGAAGAGAAGAGGAAGAAAATAGAAAAGAGAGGCCCATCAAAATAGCCTGCCATGTCAGCCCTGGTCAACCACCTACTCTTTCAGAACTCGAAAGCAGTATGCATATGACAGTGTGTGTGTGTGTGTGTGTGTGTGTGTGTGTGTGTGTGTGTGTGTGTGTGTGTGTGTGTGTGTGTGTGTGTGTGTGTGTGTGTGTGTGTGTGTGTGTGTGCGCGCGCGCGTGTGTGTGCCCTCGCACATGCATCCATGCATGTATCAATGCTCCCATACACATCAAAAGCCGAATAATTCAATCATGCAAACCACAATCCCCTCAGTGGAGACGCCACTCTTCCTCCTCTCTCTCCTCCTCTTCTTCCTCCTCCTCCTCCTCCTCTTCCTCGTCCACAAGAAAGGATGTCAAGGCTTCTTCCGCATGCACTTATCATTATACTGCTCCCTTCTCCACTGCCATTACCAGCAAAACAACAAAACAACCACCAGCTCTGTCAGCTAAGCTCTTAATCACACTAGATACAAAACAGACATGCAAGGGAGGGAGGGAGTTGCTTTAGGAAAAAAAAAAAAAAAAAAATTAATCTAAAACCTTATATCAAGCTCAGTATGCACACAAACATGGCATCATTTGAACTGTTTCTCTTATTGATTTCAGGAAGAAGAAGCTGAAGGCAATCAGTTGTCATGGGAAAAGTTTGAATTTTCCTCCTCTTTGTCATGTCATTCCTAAACATATATTCTGTCATCAAAGCAGGAATGATGGTGAGCACTAATGTAGAATTTGGATATTTATTTGAGTTAGATATATTTTGATTCAGAGATTAAATAAAATAATACATCAGATTCACTGCCCTCTGCTGGAGAAGAGATGTCAAAAGGTTAAACCATTCATAAAATGAAATACTCCTCCAATGAGAAAGCCACGCATTCTTTCCTAACAACATCTGGCTCATGAGATGCACTCATATACAGTAGGCCTTCACACATGAACATATACAGCGGCTGGTGACAGCTGCAACTTCTGCTGCATTTCTTCCACCCCCCTCCCCTCTGCTGGGAGGCTTCACTCTGCACCCAGGCCACAGGGTGAGTATCAGGTGAGGTTTTAAATAGCGGGGCCTCCACAAGATGACCTCTGGGTCCCAGGGGTCTTCCCCTCGTGGCCCCTGGCCTCTACACTTATGCCCCCAAAGAAAGCGCTCCGGGACCAAGGGTCTCCCCTCGGTCTGTAGCCTTGAGACTACAATCCATACCCTGCGCGCCAGTCCAGGGCTGTAAATCTGGGGAACCATAAACTCATTTCAACTTGAATCACACATACGCATCTGCGTGGAGCTCAACTCCAAGTCCATGTACGATGAAAACAAAATACATCCTCCGAGTGCCGTTGGCCCCCATCTTCTCTCCAGTGCAGGCTAAAGCTACAGGCTAACCTCAACTCAGCCCAGATTACAGTACAGCTCCAGCTCATCTGCTTCACCCCCAGTTTCAACTTCAACCCTTGCCCAGAGCTCAAGCTTCAAAAGCCCCATTTCCAAACTTTTTCCTCCCTCTACCTTCTCTCTCTCCCCCCCCCATCAGCACAGCCCCATAATCTCCAGCCCCTCTCTCAGCGCAGACACAGAGCGAAAGAGCGAAGGGCTGTCCTACAGGAAGGCCAATGTTTATGTGATACTGTTTTAATTAGAGGCAGGCATGGCTCCTATTTTCTTTACAATTTGGCCTGTGTTTGCGTTAACCCAGAATGCCATGGGATGGCTCCGTTTTCCATTTTGCAGCCAGGAGGGACTGTTAAGGGGTCTCATTCCTCTCCTCTATGTCTCCGCTACCCAAACGTGGCTTATGGTAAATCATCGCAAGATCACCTAGAATCATCTGCAATTTGAAACTGAGAGTGTATCTAAAGTCAGAACATAAGGCAACAGGCATGTGCTCCAACATGGAGGAGAAGCACTCGGAGGGCTTCAAGCCACATTTGTGTGTGGGGAGATCAAGATAGGATGCCACAATACTACAACTTCCTCTTTGAGATAATCAGTTCCTGTCAGCATCACAGTGGATATTTACACAGAACTTGTATGCAGTGTGGATGCAATCTGCCTGAAATACACAACACTGTCACTGCATGTTTTCTCGGCAGAAAAAAAAAAACACTTAAAAAGAGTACTATGCTTTGCTGATTATTTAGCAAAGAAAAAAAAACAAACATACGACCTCAGAGGTTGAACACAATCTCCTCTTTGTGCAGGCATGCGTCTCACTCCCAATTGGTCCCTGTCACTTTGTCTAATAAACAGAACTTCCTGTGTCTGAGTAGTTATAAACAGTGCTGAGTGCGCTCTGTGTGAGAAGAGACAATCCCTGCGAAAGCTGTGGCACGTGTAGAATAAACACACTGGCCAACTCCGGTACGCAAGCTAATAGAGGTCTGCTGTAGACTTCAGCTGCTTTGGCACGACCACAAAACAGGTGATGACAGACACGACATGAGATCACAAACGTAAACGCAGCTCCAGTCAATTCGAACGAAATCAAGAGATCTAATCGGAGGTGGTTGTATCGCATGTGTGTGTGTGTGTGTGTGTGTGTGTGTGTGTGCGTGTGTGTGTGCGTGTGTGTGTGCATGTGTGTGTGTGTGCATGCGTCCACAGGCCACACAGCTTCCAGGCGGGGTCGTCCACGGGTCGCCTGTGGAGGGCAGTTCCAAATGAAACATAAACAGCCGTTCCGTCCTCTCCTCTTCTCTCCTCTTTTTCCTCTCGGACGATGAGCCGGTCCCCCAGCACGGCCCAGCACAGCGTTCCCCGGTCCAGGCAGAACTAATCTATCCCTCAGCTGTGCAGTCTAATCTAAACAAACAGATCTCTCCCTACCAACATCTGGAACCCCTCACGTAACGGGACCTCAGAAACCACCGCAGCCCCGTCTCCTACTCAGTGTCTGTGTGTGTGCGAGCAGGTCTCTGTGTATCAGTACTAGCCACTATGACACCATGTTGTAGATGTCTACCAGAGGTCACTACGCAGGTGTCCGCCAGGTTCACTAGAAATCTAGGCTGTTGTGTCCATGCCAAAACCTAATGGAGTAACATCAGTGAATGGGGAAAAAAAAAAAAAAAAAAAGAGTAAAGAAGGCTGTACAGAATTGGATTTTGAGCTTTCTGAATTAGATTTATTGTTAAGTCATTGTTAACTGTACAATAGGGCCAGTGAATACCTGAAACATCTGGGAAAGATGACAAATATCAATCACAAGTGAACAGAGCCTGAACTAAAATGATACTTTGTCTGATAAATACAAACAAGTGTTTACAATAACAGGAAAATCCACAAATCCTCACTGTTTTACTGCTCAATAAATAACACAATAAATCCATCCAAACTATATTTTTCGGTATCAGACATTTTTACTCTCTGTAGACTTTATATGTGGCTGTAAAAGATCAACAGTTTGCTGCTTCATGAAGCGAAGCAGCTGAGGGCAGCTCGAATGCTCGTGACCATTACAATATGTCAAAGGCAAAAGTTTGTGTGGCAAGAAAGTACCAAAACATTCACAGAAACAAACATTTACTGCAGCATAATGGACTTCTCTACTGTGATTTGTATCCTCAATATGCTCTAAATGATAGGTTGGCCAAAATGTTGCTAAATACACTAGTATACACTAGCTTGACATAAAAAATTAAATAAAAAAAAGCTGTCAATTATGAAAATAGAGGCTGATCTCAGCAAGTTTGATCACTTTATCTAATAAATGACCAAAAATTATTAAAATCATAAGCAGTTACTTTTCCATCCATCGATTTCTTGACTCCTCAAATTCACTTAATGCCTGTGTAGTCGTAAAGGATGCATTATGGAGTTCGTATTAACATTTGGTGTCATGTGGTGCCCCTCGTCTTACTACACATGGCCGTGGTCTGACATGTGAAAAGTGTGTGAAAACAGTGTGATCCTCTGAGCACAATCAGGAGTCCTGTGCTGAAGAGGCTCCCCTCCACCTCAACTGCTGCCAACTGCGCCTGCGCAACAGATTAGAAGAACACGCTGTCTGTCAGACCCCTGCAGCAGCACGCAAGGAGAGAGCAGCCAACCCAGGGAAGAGGTGGGGTGTTTGATCTGTTCAGGAATCAGTCTGCTTTAATGCTTCGTCTCAGGGACTATACAGGTTGTTGTCTTTTTTTACTTGAAAGAGGGGGGTTAAAACGTAGAGAGCACAAAAAAGGTGACCACACAAGCAGGATTAAATCTAAGTGCAAGAAATATTTTGGTCCTGCTTTTAATCACCAAAGAAATAATCTACACATTTTTCAACAGCAAAATCTGCTCCTCCATTCATGACTCCACCAGCCGACTTTAGCCATAAGTGCAGGAATGCGGATCAAAGGAAAGGAAAAAAAAAAAAAAAAAAAGCTCAGCCCCTTACCCCCCCCCCCCCCACCAAGCACCACCCATAAGCACAGTCTCTTTTTCCCTTTTAAATGTTCATTATTCATAAGCTGTTTCTGAAAGGAAAAAAAAAACAAACAAGTGGGCCCATCCACCACATAAACACGAGTTCCTGTCCTCACTCCGCTTTTTCCCTGCAGCCGGAGACAAATCTTTTTGGAAAGTTGAGAGCTGTCCAAAACGGGACCACACACAGTCTCTGAGCCTTCAACTGCTGGGGGCAGGCAGACACACACTCACTCACACACTCTCTCTCTGACACACACACACACACACACACACACACACACACACACACACACACACACACACACACACACACACACACACACACACACACACACACACACACACACACACTCTCTCACAAAATGGCGGCTTTGACAAAAATTTCCTCTACCTCAAAAAGCTGGTTATGAACTTAATTACAACCTTATTCAGGAGCGCAGTTGCAGTCACCTCTTGCACACCTTGCGTCTGGGTCTGACACAGATTGAGAACTGCAAGTATGTTAGGAAATGTGCAATTATTTTCCAATTACACTTGGCCACTTGCCAGGACCTAAACAATAAACAATCCCCCTAGTTTGTTTAGTAGCACCCACCAAGCCCCTCTTGTCACATCTAAACCATCCCAATGTAAAATTGTAAAGCACTGAAATCAAGAACAGTCAAAGCAGGTTCCACGCAAACACATACATGAGAAGCAGATAAATTGTACAAGTTGTCAAACATAAATTAGACCGTCTTACCTTCCACCCAGAGTTTCTCCACGTCCGTTTCCAGATTAGCTGCCCTTAAGCCCACAGCGAACGCTCCAAAAATCATGAGGCCCACCACCAAAAACTTTCCGCAGTTCTTTTGTATGTAACAGCCCAGCCTAAATAAAAGTCTCTGGAACTTCGCTCTCAGCCACAGAGGTGCTTTCCTCCCAGTCGCCTTCCCCTATGATAAGACAAGAGTCCTAATGTTACTGTCAATCAAAACACAGAACACTGAACTTACCTGGGCAGGTGAGGCTGTAGGGTTCAAGAGCAAAGGTTTAATGTTATACATGCAAAGAAATGACGAGCACAGGTGGTCCCAAATGTGTTCATGTCAAAGAGTCTTTAAACTACAGGCCCCAATTTGACCCAAGGAACCGCATCTGAGAAGAGTTATGACTCACCATAAGACTGCACATATATCTATAATTAAGTATCTAAGGGACACGAGAGCTGGGAACAAAATAATACGACACAGTCACTGCCTTACTCTGCTAACCTTCAGTGACTGAAAACACACACATCTGCAGGGGAAACCGCTGAGGACTCCCCAGAGTGAGAGCCACAGGTTCGGTCATATCAGTAACACTTATAAACTGTAACCTTAGCATGATACATGCAAAAAGACAAGATACACAGTCCAGCTCTGTCATTTCACTGCTGCAGTGATGAGTTATGAATGAGCTGATCCCCCCCACCCCCAAACAAAAAAGAAAAACACAAAAGTCACATGTTTGCTCTGCAGCTGGACCTCCAAGGTTGACAGAGGGGAATAAAAGGAGATAAGTGTCAAACCACAACTATACAGTCAGTGGGCTTTTGATAATAGGCCTCTCCTGTGTCTTTGCTTCACACATTAAGATATCCACCTGAAACAAAATAGCCTAGAGGGTCTTACAAGTCTGCTTTGGAATTATAATAGTCGTCTAAGTAGCACAGAAGCCCCAGTAAATAAGACTGAACAATACTTTGAAGTGTTACAAAAAAAAAAAAGGTCATCACTGCAGAAGAACTTTTCTTTTGGAAGGAGTATAATTTGTCACCGAGGTGGCCCACGCTAACACTGACGCACACCCACCCACACTTCAACCGGTGATTTTAAATACCACCACACACAACTCCACTCCCCGTCCAGCAGCCCGTGTGTTCCGGCCTGCATGGGGAGTGGAGGAGCCATCACAGGGGGGACTCACAATATTTGTGAACGGAAGAGGGCAGCCACATGGATTTTTTTTTTTTTTTTTTCTTCCCCTCCTCTCGCTCTCTCTTTACGCAAGTCACCAAGGTTTACGTACTGTCACAAACTTTTAACTGACACCAAAACTTTTAAAGCAGCTCACTGCGAAAATAAACGTGAAGTTGAGCGTTGTTTAACAGGGAGTTGTGGCGCTCACTGAGTGAGTGAACGCTGCATGTTTCGCCTCGTCTCAGACCGTTATAGGTTGGGGATGCATTAGGAACAATCGAGTGGTTGTATTTGGGAAATAGGAGCTCAAAATTTGCTTCACATCCTAAAAGAGAAGCCGGCTGCATAGGAAGAGTCTAAATGAAATAGATCAAAACAACTGTGGGATCTCTACAACCTTGCCTTGCCCCTGTGTCCCCCTGCCCAGCCCGTCCTGTTACCTAGCAGCGACTGGACATAGTTTGGTCACTTTTCTCAGCGAATACAATGAATGCAGGACCATTAAGCGGTTCCCCGGCAAATAAGATAAATAAGCACCTCTGTGATTTGCTCCAAAGCAAAGCCTGCATCGCAGTAACTCGGCCGCTGCAAATACTCCAAATCCAGCGGTGTGTTGCGGGTATAGTCCCCCCTGTTCCTCCGCGTTATCCTCGGCCGATCGGGGTCTCTGTTTTCCTGCTCGGAGGGCGCATTAGCAGCCGAGGCCATGTTGCGGGGACTGCGAGATGGTTACCGTTTCCCACTTTATAGTATTTCCCCGAAAGCGTGTAGCGATATCCCAAGGCAACAGAGTTTCACTCTCGGAGATCTCACAACCGTGAAGTAGGACTTCATACTCCTGTTGGAGACGGCGAGTCATAGTCTGCGCCTTCCATCCCAACATTTCGTGATCCGGAGGTCTCCACCGCTTTCACCGCATTCACCGAGTCTCTTAAAAAAAAAAAAGTAAGTTTCTCTCAAAAAGCGAGGTGCGCGAGGTGATTCCCATACACAAGTCGTCGGGTAAGAAACCTCGATGGTCGTAGCATTCTGGTGAGATCTATGTGGTCTTCCCCTGGGCCGCGCGTCACGGCCAACTCTGAGATTCAATAGAAGAGGAGAAAAAGACCTCTCTCCATTTGGAGGCAGTGAAGGAGGAGGGGTGAAAAGAAAAAAAAAAAAGACTCGAGATCCCGCCTCTGGGCCTGTCAGATTGCAGGACTTTCTTGCATCTGATTGGTTCCAGAAGGGCAAAAATTACTCAGCAAACACGACTATTATTAGCTGCTTAGCAACAGCTCACTAAAGTAGGGAGACCACCCAGGCAGACAGAGCTCATGTGTGCATGTCCAACTTCAGGGGAGGCTCTCTGAGAGCCGAACCCCTCGGTGCGTTTTGGGTTTCCACATCGCTTTTCGTTGCTAGAATGAATTGCGCTGAGAGGATCTGAAGTCTGAGGCAAGGTACCCGGTCTGTAAGTCGGAAGGGGGGCCGAGGAATGTCAGAAATGATGTTTTTAACTTTGTTCCCCCCCCCCCCCCTGTACCACCACCACAATGGTGGTAGTTGAGCCTCATTTTAGTGGTTCACGGGTAGATGCTATTGTTGACAATAGCGTCTTTACAGTAGCAGCATTTCCATAGCAAACAGGCTGGTGTAGTTTTGACAACTAAACTTTTGCTGTGTCATTCATTTGCTGAGGTTTTTGTCTCAATGATGAAACGTATATTACGGGTTTCGGAAACATTAAGTCCATTTACAAACGCACCTCAGCCACAAGATAAGATGGATCATAAAATGCAAAATAATAACTCTTTGACTAAACTATTTAATGACAGGATACAATTCTACGACCTTTTAAATATGAACGTGTGTTAATGATTCGTCATTTACGCGCCGTGACGCATGGACATGCTTATTTACGCCCTTTATTAAATTTATCATTAACTTTATTGATTTATTGTTATCATATCACAGTATTGCTGCGGATCCAAACAGTTTAAATTAGATCATATTTCACCAGCTGCAGAAACAAATGAATGAGTAGTCCTTTTTTGTGCATTTCTGATGTGAAATTCGGCTGCAAACGCCCAACGCCTACATTTAGGATTTTATCACTATCTAACTTTGTATCCATATGCTCCTGTTAACTGGTAGCCGAAAGCAGTAGGCAGATATCCATACTTTTCTCAGTGCAGCAGACAGGTAAACCTTTGCAAAAACCGGACAAAATAAGCCCAAAAGGTTTTTAAGGTTTGTCAGATAAAAGAAATAGACAGCTTCATTCACATGTTTAAAACACCTGGATCACTAAAAGTCACTCAAATAAAAAAATTCCATGACAGGTAAATAATCAAGGACATATTAAGGTAAACACATGGCTTCTTATACCTAATCGACCCCCGCAGCTGCTTGTTGGACCAGAGTGTCAGTAAATCTGCACCATGGACTTCACACCTGAGTTAGCAGCTCTTACAAGCGGCTGGTCTGGCTGCCAGCAGCGCACTTACCATCTTCAGTCCAGGTGGGGAGCCGCTCTGCAGAATCCGTGATATCGGCCCCCCGTGGAGTGCGAAACGCGCCGGTTATGATACAGATAAAGAAAAAAAGACCTGCTTTAGTGTTGTGAGGAGAAAAAAAAAAGACGCATCGTAATCCGTCTCAATCGCGGTCATCACGCTCTGCGTCAGGAGGCGGTTCCCTCACAATTACATGGCTGTTCCTTTTTTGGCCACGTGGGTGGTCCTGTTCGCACCATAGGCAGGGCCCTTGGACTGTCACGTGATTAGCCCAAAATTGTAAACTGTACCAGCCCAAACACAACAGCCACCTGTGTATCAGACAATGACATATATACACTCAGAAAGAAAGAGAGCACAGAGTCACATGCTTCTCAGAAAAGTTATGTTTCATATTTAATACCTGTACATGCACAGGTGCACACATTGCATTACACATTACAAATGTCTGCATGCATGTATGTAGACACATGCAAATATATACATTGCATGCTTTGATTAGGTTCCTCCAAAATATGTGTTAATACTGTATGGAAGTATGTACACAGTGAATAGGCACAATAAGCCATGCACACAAAAACACACTCATGCCTGCTCAATCACATATCTAATTCACAGATTAAATATTGTGTGTTTTCTTTTGAAAACTGTAATGTTGCCATGAAAAGTGGGATACATTTTGCTGAAATTATCACCCTGAATGTCCTTCCTGGAGCAAACCACGTTTAAAAAAAAAAAAAAGTCAGCAGTCTAAATTCCAGAATTGAATTGTTATTCCTCTGTTTAGTTTAAGAATATGGCAGATAAATGTTTTTTTTAATTTATTTTTATTTTTTTTATCTATTCAGTCCCATCAAAATTTAGATTTTTCCTTGGAATCATAGGAAGGTTGGTGTAGTGGAGACCATCACCTCCACTGCAACAATATCATCATTTCAGTGGCATCAGATATCCCTAGTGTGGTGTCTGAGTGGGAAAAAGCATCCAAGAGGGAGCAAAGTTAGGCTGCGATGCCCCCTAATGCCCCTGAATAGAACCAGGCCTGTCTCAGTGGAACATGCTCTTAAAGAAAGCAGGAGTCATAACTGCTGCACAGTATCTGTGCTAGACATGTTCAGGTTGTTGACAGTAACACTGCAGGACTCCATTAAAGTGCCGTAGGCCATCGTGGGAAACGGACCTCCCCTTCGAATACTGTAGTGTTGAGGCTGTAAAGATATGTCAGTAAAAATGCTCTGGGAGATTATATTGCAAGCATCTGTGTGAACTAATGAAATGCGTATGCACATACGATGCCAAAACACCCTTGACCAAACAAGAGCATATTTCCTTTTTATTTTTTGTCATTTACCATTATGTGCTAATATGGATCAGATGGACTAATTATTCACTTTGGGTGGAGAGCAATGCTATCCAAATTATTTTCATTTTGTGATTGTAGGCAATAGTTTGGATTGAAGTTTTGTGAGCAAGAAGGACACAAAGTTTATTGAGGCCTGTAAGTAATTGTATTTTAACACACAGATAGAAAAGTTTTACTTGCTGCCCTGTGCATGTTTGAAATGGCTGCCATAGCTTTTTAGGACAGAAATATGATTAAATAATCCATAAAGACACTGGTCATTTGTTGCATGTTGACCACGTTACACTGGTCCACTACATTCTACTGAAACATAGAAGATTAAGTCACACTGAAAATCTTGTTTTTGCTGACTTTCAGTGCTTTAACCTCTCATCTCATTGCAGTGGTGTAGAGGTGTACTTAAGGATGCAGTGACATCACGGATGGGTGTGGTTACAGGTGCAAGAAAGCACACAACCAACCACACAGTGACGGATGTGAAACGAGGCAGAAACAGTCAACCAGACAGGGCAGGAAAACACAGTTTTTAAGCCTGAGTTAACTGTTATTAGTTAAGAAATAGTTGCTACATCCCCTACCAGAATCAGACTCCAGCTGTTTTGTGGCCTCAGTGGTTCTCTTGATTAATGTTTGCCTTTCTGAGATCGGTCATTTTTATCTAGTCCTCTTCCACAGCCACATGGATTTCTTAATGAGGAAAAGGAGATGAAGTATTCACTTAGGAGCTGGAGGAATTGGGCGTTGATCCCGGAATGACTTCATTGGCCAATCACTTTCTTTGACCCCTGGCGGGGCCTTTCACACCCCTGAAGGCTGGTCGCTGGCTGGCGGCCATGGGAAAAAGCTGAAAAACCTTGTTTAGTGCATGCGCTTATTTATGATTTGCAGGTGGATTACAGTTCAAAGCAGAAGTGTGCCAACACATTACTATCACTAAGTCAAAGCTCCAGTCTCCTGTTCGCCAGGTTCGTTGTGAGGCTAGATGCAGGCATACATGGAGACTTCTCATCAGTTTTTCGTGTCCATAAAGTAATCATCAACTTGGGTCCTCATTTCTCATTTTGATCATATGTTCTATTACTCCATTGTGACTCAAATAATTTTCTCTGTAACCACAATGAACAGCAACAGTATCCAACCTTGCAAAGTTATAGAAAATCTGCAGCAACTTAGTTGAGTAGTTATGAATGGAAATGGTGGGGCGGCTGTTTTTGCCAGCCATCATAAGACGAGGTGGAGGGTTGGTGCAGGGTGACCAGGCAGCCACTCACATTTCAAGCCAGTCACAGTCAGATAGTGGGGGAAACACCAGAAAAAGAAGGAGAGAGTGAGAGAATGCAAACAAAGCACACCTCTTTATTGAAAACAAATGTACTCGAGATCCCAATTAAGTAAAAAATGTCCTCTCTCCCTCTTTCTGTCTCCCCTTCATTCCACCAAGAAAAAAGAAAAGAAAAGAAAAGAAAAAAAAACACGATATGGGTGCTTGCGAGTGAGGGGTTCTTAGTGCTTAAAAGATCATGTGATGTGCTCCATTCATTGGGAGAAGCAGCCTGTTTATAGAGCCCATGTGGCTTTCGCTGCAGAGTACTGATGGTGAGAAACATGCATTGCACCATTGCATTAGGTGTATTGTTAAGATGACTGTTCCCAGGCATGTGTGTCCTCGAGCAAATACAGTTGAGACTTTGTGATTGACTATGTGTCACATGAGTTGAACATTAAAGGATCATTCTGGCAAAGTTCTGCCCAAAATTTCTATTGGAATTAACATCTTTGTACTAATGCAGTTAAATGGTTAGATGTGGAAACATGGCAACATCGCTAAGATGTCTAAGTGGATAAGCAATATGAGCACTGAGACAATCAGACTGACTGAACTTAAATGAAACAAACTTCCTTTAATTTATTCAGAGTACTTCGATGTCAGTCAGCTGACTGAGAGTTTTAACAATCTCACACTTCACCCAATCAGAGTTTTTCATGAACTCCACTTCCTCCTCCTCCACCTCTATAGTTTGTATTAGACCAGTGAGGTCATCCGAAGTCCTGCTTCACATCCATCCATATTCTCATCAAGGCTTTTGAAGGTGCTAAAGGAAGAAAGACTGATACTGAGTTTCTATACTCAATTCAGAAAAAAATCCTGCTCAACTACACTTGTAAAAGGATTATGTCTTGCCGAAGACTTCTGACTTATCTCTTCAATTTTTTCTGAGCACACTATGTCAAATAAATGTATTTATTAATCTTTAAGCCATTCTTTCAATTAGTCTGTCATGACTGAAATGTTGTTGACTTTTGTCTTTACCTCAATGAAATTGTAAAGAGAATCTGGCTTGTTTACAGCTTGGCTGATCATCTGACCACAACTCCTCTATTGTAGCAATGTGTCACCATGGTCCCAGATGTCTACAGTTACTTTCGTGAATACAATGTTATCATAAGAAACACAAATGATTGTCAAACTATGAAAATAAGACTCAAGTTGTATTAAACAGGAATCATCCTTTATGTGTTTCTATCTGTAAGGCTGCACATTTATACAGTATAGTCACAAGAAAATCTTCCTCTCAGTTTACCTCCGCAGTAATATCCCTCTTGAAAGCCCCAAACAGGTACCATATCCAATATTTCTGCCAAGACATAACACCATCCCCTCCTCCTCCACCAAGGCTGCCTCTGCAGCAGTTAGGGCTGAGTGCACAGCGAGAGCCTGCTGGGATGTTTATGTTTGAGCTCAAGATTGTCTTAAATCATACACCGGGGTGTTTGACAGGTTGCAGCACTGCCTGGCCTCTGTTTACCTCTCCCAATTTCCGAAAGGCTTTGTATGCACAATCAGAGCGGCTCCGAGAGGATCCAAGAGGGCCATTTCCACCGTTCTCCATCTCGCAGCAGCGCAGAGAAGTGGACCCAATGCATCATAACGTGATACAGAAATGAACCGTTTGACTTCATCAGAAAAAGTAAACTCTCCAGTAAAAAAAAAAAAAGCAAGCCAGATTAATTTAAATATTTCAAATATTTCAAATTGATTTTGTGTTGCTTGTGGTTCTGAACATTGTATACTTGAATAGATGACTCTTTGCAGACATACTGATATGGAAAAGAAATGATCACTTATTGTAAGTAGGTGTACACAAAGTTTTACGCTCTATTCCAAGAGTTAAAGGATTAGATTTGTCAGGTTCTCAGATGGTGTGTGTCTGTTTTATTCTATAAATTGTTAAGTGTGTCTGACAGAAAGTGTGTGACCACAAAACTAGATTTTAGATGAATATTGGTTCTGATTTGAGGGCATTTAAGAACTTTTAAGCTGTATTAGTCTCGTTTAGACTCTGTGAAGCAGTCCAGTTCTGTGTTTAGCCGACATTTGCTTTGAGATCTGGGACAGACAGTGTTGGAGCTGGCAGATATTTAGACAAGGCAGAGGTCTGTTCTGCAGAACTGGCCTGAGAAGCTGTAATTTTTGGAAGTGAGTTCAGCCTCCAATGTTAACAGGAAACGTGTGCTGCGCTGAATGTATACACACAGCCTCAACAAATAAGCAGTATAATACAATATCAACGCTGTGTTTCCAAAGAAAGATGGGGAAAGTGAGACAGACCAAAATAGGCAGAGAGCAGTCAAACAGATGGAGCTGGCTTCTCAACAAATTCATTTTATAAATTGTGTGAAGAAAGAAAGGAAATTTTGACTCAGACACACATTTGCAACCAAATATATTTGTTACAAATCTGCTCTTTTGCACATTTTGACTGTAAAGTGACACATTTAAAGGTAAGCTGTCCAGACCTCTGTTCACTCACTCAAACCTCCTGTTCGGTAACTGATGCCTTCCTCAATGGAATTCAGGCTCATAAACAAGCAGCATCGACCTTCATTAGGACAAATGATTCCAACGACACAGAGCATGGGTGCATACTTTCATATTCCTAAATGAATCTACAAAATATCTCCCACACAATATTAAAGACTGAAATCAAATTTATCATTACTCAAAACTTTCTTATTTATGTATTCAAACAATTCCATAGTTTGTAGTGTATCAGGGACTGCTCCTTTTCATGGGTAGATGTTTCAAGTTAAGACTTGCATTAATGAGGATAAAATGGCAATTAGGAGTATTTCGAATACCAGCACTTTTCAAAGATGTGCCTAATGGCTTATAAACCTGTTTATGGGATTTTTTTTTTTTTCAGTTTGTCTGGAACATGAAGTGCACATTCAAATCAAACTTAATCCATGTGATTTATTTTGAATCAAAAGACAAAGAAGAGGATCTTAGAAACTAGCTATTGTCAAACATTGAAGAAAAAGTGACAAATAAAAAGCACCGTTTTTCATTCACAGATGAAGCGATACACAACGGATTGAGTTTGACAGAATGTGATTGAAAGCTCCTCAGACATAAACACTATCATTACAGAGGTTGGGGTATATATATATATATATATATATTTTAAGCTTTTAATTATGATGCTATTTACATCAGTTGTGTTGGAATTTGAGCATTCGGACAAAATTATAATATTTCTGCTGGAAAATACACTTCACTGCAACCACAGTGATGCTGGATTGTTTTGACCTTATCAACACATGGAAAAAAAAATAACAAAGAGGACACATCAGCCTTGAAATGTCTGACCTTGGATCAGTTTTCATAAATTGTTACTCCCTGGTTGAAAGATGTAGATATAACAGGGGGATTTTCAAAGTCACATCTCTTCTCTAAGTTATGTTTCAGGCTCATTTTCACAAATGCTGTGCATATTCATAATACCCTCATTATGTACTGTATATGTAAGAAAAAGGGCAATAAATATGTGGAAGAGAGACATAATAAAGAGGTTGGGAAAATAGTTTGTGGTGTGAAATCGGATTGAATGTGGTGCAGATCTATAGAATATATGTTTACACCACCTGCAGCCAAACCATTGCATCTGCATCAACACCGTCATCATCTGTTTGTTTTCTCAACAGCAATGAGATCATAGCTTAAGTGGCCAATTAACCCAAACACAATTCAAACTGGGACATTATCAGTGATTGCAAGAGCAGGATGAAAAGGGTAATTTATGGTTGCTTCTCTGGACACGTGTGAGTGGAGGATTATGAAACCTTCCAGCCTAATCGTTGTCATATTGATATCACACCTGCATTTTTGTGTGTGTATCTGTGTGCATTTCTGATTTGTGTCTGTAAACCTCTGCGCTGTTTTGGTTAAATGTCTGGTGGACTTACTGTGAGGTCTGACTTGAGTAGGGGAAAATAGCTGTCATAATTACCCAAGCCTGTATCTCGCAGCTCTAATCCCTGTTGCCTAATTACCGCCTGCTAACAATCTTGCTAATTTATGTGTGTTGGTCAAGATGTGGGCACTCTCCTCTGTAACTATCTCACAGTCCAGCCAAAATTGTTAGTGGTGAAAATTCAACCATAATTTCTCCTGACACTTTAAACAGCTAAAGGAGGCTACACAATGATGTGCGACAGCGTTTCTCTTATCCTCAGAAGGAGAATAACGCTGCAGTTTCCAAGCCAGGAGTGCATGTATGTAAATAGGTGATGGTGATAAAGTGAGATTAAAAGAGGATTACAGTGGTAACAGCCAGAAAGTCAGTATAAGGAGAAGAAGAGGGTTTGATATGACATTTCCAAACGGAATAGTTGAATGTAAACACAGCTGTATGAAAGATTTATTGGCTGTGTTTTGATTATTGCTTTGTCTTTCCGTAGACTGCCAGGGATTGTTGTGTATACACAGAATCTGCTGCTGACATCTTAAATGTCCTCAGTCTCGAAGGTGTTAGCTCTGAAATCCTGGAACTTCAGAGAAATCCATCTGCTCAGTCTTAAAAGCTTTTAGTCTTGTTTAGGATTTTGATGGTGAAATAAACTCTGAGGTAGTTCAGTGTGTCTGCTGAAAACATCTCTTATTATGCAAGAAAAATAATGAGAATAGATTGAATATGAGCTAAAGGTGGAATGGTAAATCTGATACAATTAAAGTCTGTTTCAGAGCTGATATTACACACCAAACCAACATTGTTTAGGTCTGTAGACATCAGATAAACACACATTCATCTGTCATCTCACCGCCATTCTGGTGTTTATCATAGAAATGTCAAACAATCTGAAACAAAGTCAACATGTACTTGTATACAGGGGACTCATTTCATAAAATCATCTTGCTTTTGAGTGCAGGGCAGACTGACTGAAAGCTGTTCTTGGTTTAATCAGGTGAGGGACATGATGACAGAGAGTGTAGAAATGAAGTTTAGTTTTGTTGCTTCAGCCAAATCACAGATGTAGCATTCATCTCTGTCCTCACATCATGACATTTTAATCCTGACATACACTGCGGAGCTTTACACTGTAAACAGGCTTAAAAAACACAAAAGTCCAGTGAAAGGAGCATCTGGGCATAAAATATATTGTCAATAATGAGCTGGACTAGTTTGCAATTATGAAGTCATTTGGAAAAAGACAGAAATCGGGTGATGTGCTCATTCAATAAAACAAGAAAAATACGGGGGATGTAGCTCAGTCGTTAATGGCCCGAAGGGAGCTCTAAACTAAACAGAAATATGTGTACATACAGTACGTTACAATATGTATACATGTTAGTTTCTCAATGTAGCTGTGTGGGCTTTGTTGGGGTAGAAATGTAAAAACGATATCACAAAAACACCATGATTAACTAATTTGTTAGTGACGAATGATTTTAAAGTAATTTTGTGAGGTTTTGTTGTTGAATTAAAGGGTGTTTCAGGGCAGGTCTTCAGTAATTGCGAGTAATCAAGACTTAAATAGCAATTTTTTTTTTAATGGGGATTGGTGAGATGCTACCAATTTATCCTATAATGTTAAAAATGACTGATACTATTTCCAAGTTGCACCCACTGGTTACCATTGTCATTTCTCTGGCTTCACTTCACACAGCGTAAATGACTACAAAGGATGTGCTTGCTGACTTAGTTGTGAGGTGGGTCAAAGCAAGATTTAGTTTAATTCTCTTTTTTTTGTACTATTTTACATTACAATTAAAAATAAATAATAATAATAAAAAAATAAAAAGATGCAAAACTGCTCAATTGACTTGGCTGATTTGCTTAGGAGGTTATTTCTGGCATAATGTTGAGTTAATTATAGAGAATTGACACTTTTTTCGGATTTCCAAAGCTGAACAAGTCTTCACTTGCAGTCAGTTCCACACACAAACATCCCAACGAGTTGGGAAATGAACATCCACTCTGAAGAGGAACTCTTCCAGTAACTATCAGTGACACCTGAAGGAAGCGAGTGGCCTCACTCCGTCAATGTTTTGAGCGGCCATTCCAAAAGAGGTCATGCATGACTTTAAAGGAAATCCAGAGGGCGGAAATTACACACACACACAAAACCTATACATTCTGGTGCCTGCCTGACACACACACAGACACACACACACACACATGACATAGACCAATGATCAAAAGTGTACTTGTGTGTCCCCACCTGCTTAAGTGGACAGACAAGACAGAGACACACACACATACACACACTTGAAAACAAAACATATTTGCGCTCACACACAGTTGCACATACCTGACATACCACAGAAATGCTCACACAAATACATGAGTCATTCAAACCGTCCACCACTGACAACTGATCAGAGACTAACCTCACACACATTTCAAACACACACACTCTGACTCCCCCCATGACACTGGGGGACACTGATCTTTGACCTTAGGTGAAGGGGGTTGTTGTCTGATGGTGTAGGTCCATTCTATGTGTGTGAAGTCATTTCCTGCCGGTGTGATTGTGAGGGACAAAAGGGGATAAATCGGTTGACCTCAATTCGGACTACAGTGGGGGGCCTAACGGTATAAGACACAAACCAGCAGAGCAACACAATGTTTTGTAAGAAATATGTAGAGTGTTTATTTTGTTCTTCACAAGGTGGTCATGACTTTGAGTCTGTTGGCCAGAACCAAAGTTATATAACCTTCAGGGTATCACTGGGTTTCACACCAAATACGACACACAGGGACACCTGAGTGTAGATATTAGATCTACTGTCAGAAAGTTCAGCTGGATTTTTATCAATAAAGATCAAGTCATCTCAGTCCTCGTCAGTAAATATGACATGGTGGGAAATAACATCATTTCCATACTTTTAATTGCCACTCAAACATGTCTGCTGTTCTATTTTTTCCTGAGTAAAATGACCGGACTCACACTGCAGCACAGATGCCATAAACCACAGCATTGAGTGACATTTTATGACAAACAAAGCCATTTATGTGACAGAACCAAAAATCCTCTTTGTTTGCAGTTTATGTCAGAATGAGAATCTGTATATATAGATCCAAGGGAGGGGGGGGGGGCGCAGAAAATGAGGAATCTGCTCTTAGCAGCATTTGTAAACAAGACAAACATAATCAACATCTCAGGAGCCACATCTGGCTCTGGTCGAGTTGGGTCTGGGCTCTGATTGGGGGACCTCGTTGTTTCCCCTGAGTTGTTTGTTGCATGCCACAGGAAGAAAACAAAATGGATGGTATGTAAAACATCTGCCATTTTGACGAACCAATGCACACATACAGAGAACATTGTCACATGTCAAAATACTGATATTATACGGTATACAGTGCATGTGTAATAATGCAGTGACTGTGGCACTAAGTTGAGATAGAATTATAGCTTTCTATTTCCTGCAGTCTGAGATATTTGTGTCAGGTTTTTGTTTTCCCAGTGGTTTAACCATTATTCTCATGTCAAACGCCTAAACAGCAGTATCGATTTTCAGAGTAGCAGAGACAAATATGCTATTTAGAGTACATTATTGTGGTTTATATAAAATCACTTTGCAGAAAATGGTCAAAGTGATAGTTGCTGATTGATGCAGATAACTGTGTCTAAAGAGATAAAAAGAAAAAGTCTGTTAAATGTATTTAAAATTTGAAAAGAAATGACATTTGGATTAAACACAACCTTTGCAGTAGACAAGAGAACACTCCATTGTTTTTTATACCTCTTTTCTCGAGGTATAAAACGTTTATATATCTTTTTCAAAGGAACGTCAGCATCACAGACATCCACTGCACAGCTGAACAATGGACAACTTCTCAAAAAGGCTTATATGAGCCTGCGCATTCAAACTAGCTTTCTTGCATTGTTAAGACCTGCGAACAACAGAGATAAAAGTTTACATAGCATTAAAAAAAAAAAAACTTCGCACTTCTAGTACTTTCTGACATGCACCTTTACAGTGTTAGATATTGTTGGCCTACTGCCACTACAAATCTGCTACAAATCTTTACCCTTTTGTTATAATTCTTACATTATAATATTTTGTATGTTTAGTTATTAATATATGAGAATTATTGTTTGTTCTTACATTGATCTTCCTTTTTTTAAGATTGGCCCTTATTAGGTATTTTGAATTGCAGTGATTTTAAAGGGAGTATGACATTTGCAGTCAGTGGTATTGGTGATGACGTTATTTTTTTTAATACTGGGAATATGTAGAGATAAATGCTGCTCTTGAAATTACATTCTTGCATACTTCTGCAGTAGCATGTTTGTATCATTAATCATGCAAGACAATAGTCAGTTTGTGGGTTTTTTACCATTATTTTCAGAGATATGGTAGCACAAAAACACATTGCAACACCCTTTAAAGCGAAATGAAACAGAACAGAAATGCAATGAAACGACCCACACAAAAATCCCAGTGAATATCAGATCGGGTCTCTGGCTTGTATTTAGCAGAGCTTGTGAAGTCACAGTGTGTATACAGAGTTATAGCTCTCCTGAACTGTGTGGAAAATCCATTGTGCTGCAAGGGGAGAGCCCCAAACATGCCCCAGGGGAGCCTCCTCTTTTTGTTTTTATAGGGAAGGCCTTAATTCACAGAGACAAACCAAGCCATCATTATATTTAACAGAGTATCATAAACATTCCTGCATGCTGGATGTAAATAGTAAATGTGTCGTGGTTAGACAGACGGGCGGTTAAATACAACGATGTGACCTTGCAACACATGCACAGGTCTCCCATGCAGGCACACCTGTATGCATCATTGGCTACAAACTAGCCTCATAAATCAACAATGTCCCTCTCTATGTAATGAGACAAATGGCGTTTAGCATAGTGAGTCTGATATTAAAGCTTGTCCTACAGTAACTGATGCATTTCTTGCCTTTTCAATATTTCATGTTTACTATCACATAACCTCGAGAATCATCAGTTAGGATTTCAGTGAAAGAAAAGTAAAACAGCTGTGATGTTGTCTATTTTTAAGTCATGAGCAGACTGCAAATTAAATTACTGCGTCGCAGATTTTGGGAGAAACTTGCAACTTTAATTGTTCTCAAACACACATTCTTACCAAGTACAAAAATTATGGTTCAACCCTGTCTTCCATAAAATACATTCATGCTACATAGTTGTTTTCCCAATTACCCTGCGGTGACAAATGTCATTTAAAGCTGTATTATGTTCAGAAGCTACTTGCTGTGGTAACATTTAGGCAACAAAAGCACTTTAGTTAAAATTTAAAGTATGTATGTAAAGTATTTTGGTAAAATGGTGATAAACCTGATGTGTGATGAGTCACTGCAAACTTTTTCCCGAACCCCCTAAAACCTGAACCAAGTCCAGCAAGTGCCTAATCATAACCTATAAGAAGAATATTTTTACTGAGAGAATATTAGGACCTGCAAGATCAAATACTTTGTTAGAAAACAAATGTGTTGTTTTTTGAACATGTAACTGTTCAGTATCAAGATATTTGGAACTTACCAAATCTGTTAATGAACAATATTTCTTCATTAGAACAAAGTCACCCAACATAAAGGGACATTTGTCCCAACCATAACAAATGCATAAATGACCGATTGAGTCTCATTTTTGTGGGAGGACGGTGTCCTTGCTTATGTTAATTTAAATGTAATCCGGTCTGTATCACGTTTCCTCCAAAACATGTTTGCAGTTGCAAACTAGTTGTATATGAATGTCATTTCTATGAGACAGTTTTTCTGGACATATTTCTACAAGCAATTCCATTTACAATAAAAGTTATCTTATCTGAGATGACCACAAAAAACAACCTGATAATTTAGTTGAATCAAAACCTGTGTGGCAAAGTTTCAACAAAACTGAACATTATTTGCAGTGCTTGTAAAACCGGATTCCATTAGTTTGGACAGGTGTACCTTAACTGAATTGTTACCCAAGAGACAGTTGAGTGAACAACAGTACCCATGCAGATAAGTCACTGACCCGTCACCAGCCTCTACATCTCCACGGGTTACTGCAGTTAAAATGAGGCCCTGAAGGGCCACATAATATGCCAGTGAGTGTTTTAACAAGTGCATGTGCTTGTGTGCGCATTTGTATTTGTGTATGTTTGTGACATAATACACAGCCATAGCACTTAACTGTCACCATGCCCTTTATGTCCTTCCAACAGTTGCTCTCTTCTTCTTTTAGCAAACAGATAACTGATTAAAAGTGTAGAACAAAAATTATCCTCATTGTCTCCTACCCATTTTGTGCACAGCTGTGGGTAACACGTGCCATTTTCAGGTCTGTGTGTGTGCAAAAATCAGTGGACGGGAGGAAAGGCTGAAGACCTGTTTTGAATTGAAAAAACATAAAGAACGTTTATTGTAAAGAAAGTTGGCTTTGTGTGAAGGGCGGAGGAAATGCATGTCTATCTGTGCATGTCTGTGCATACACACTGTGTGTATATTTATATGTCTACAGCTATACTTGGGTCTAGGGTCTTTGCCTGTGGTTTGTGTTTGCTTTTCTGCGTCTTTGCAACTTTGTGTGTCACCGAGGCAGAGTGACTAATGACACTGATTTTTTCTAGCTGTCAGACAGGACATCCTGCTTGCACTAAGGGCCGTTTGGGGCTGTGGATAATGACCTCAACACATGGTGTAATTCTGAGAAACAATCCTGACTTAATAAACACTCCGAGCATACATCAATGTTTGGCTGCAGAGGCCCTCATCCTAACTGATTCTCCATGCATGTCAGATTAATGTGGTCGTGTGCTGCACTAACAATAGTTTATTTCAAATGTTCTTTGTTCTGACGATGAAGCTGATCCATTACAAATATTCTAATTTGTGAACTATCTGGAGCTACAATGTATGATGCTCATACATTGGATGTGACACTGTCAACAGATGAACTCTGTCAAGCCCTAAAACAGATGCTAAATAACAAATCACCAAGACTGACATCAGAGATCAAATATAAATTACTTCAGTGTGGATACAGCATTTAAATCAGTTCTACAGAATCCTAAGTAAAACAAAACACAACCATCCAACACCCTTTGTTGCTAATGAACATTGAATACACTGTAAATAAAGTTGTAGTCACCAAAACATTCATGTCAGTCATCTCATTGGGATAAGTCTAAGAATGAATAATAATCAATAAATTAAAACTGCAAGCAGTGATATGCGGCCCTTGGACGTGCAGCACGCGAGGGTCCGCATATTCCCGCTTGCAGGACAAATTTTTTTCTTGATCTCATTCCTTATTCTTCTTTAAAAAAAAATTGCCTTTTTTTGGCGGCTTTAACATCAAAAACTCATGAAAGTTGGTGCCTGATGCAAGTTTCATGAGGTTTGGAGCATCGTTTGACCTTAACATCAACTTCCTGTGTCACGGCAAAACATAAAACTTAGCCTCATCGCCCTGGCTATACTATATACTATATACAAAAATTAAATTTGGGTCACTTTTTCAATGACATGCTGTCTTTTTTTTTTTTTTAATCACTTTTTTGACAACATGATATAGTATGACTATTTTTAAATATTTTGGACGACATTACTTTTTTTTTTTATCAATTTTTGGAGTATGGCCTTTTTTCTGAACTGACATGCATGTCTCAAGTGGGAATCGAACCCAGTTACTTCTCGCTGCTCTAACCACAGCACCACTGTGTCATGCATGTCATCCGCAATATTAAAAAAAAAGTCATACTATAGCATTGAAATGTATTAATGGGACTTTGGAGGATAGTTTGTGGTAGTTTCGGACAGAAATCCAAGAGGATTTAGACACATCCTTTATTTTTTTGTTTGAGTTTTTGTATTAGGTTTTTATTTTTGTTTTGTATTGTTGTTGACCTTTGGTTTGGTATTACTATGACTGCATTTACAACGCAAACCCGAAACTGTGTGGCTTACCCTGAGGGGGACTCACCCTACATCAACCGTGTGGCTTGCCCTCAAGAGGACTCGTCCTCCGTGAACCGTGTGGATTATCTTGAGCGGCTTGAACCCACGTCTTCATGAGGTCGTTTCCAGTTATGAAGCGGCGTCAACGACCGCTTGACTATCTTCAGCGCTGAAGAAGGAGTCGCGGCGGAGAACGTGTTTCACGGAGCAGAAAAAAAAAATCATTTTTGGGTCACTTTTTGGATGACATGGTATGGTATGATTTATTTTTTTAATCACATTTTGGACGACATGCTGTATTATGACTTTTGGGTCACTTTTTGGCCGCCAAGCCACGGGCACACCGATCGCCGAAAACAAATTCTTTTGATAACTTTTAATTCCAAACATGTTAAGAGTGCACAGACTAAATTTCAAGTCGGAGTTCGTTAAAGTACAACATGTGTGAATCGCCAAAAATGGTAACTAAATTCAAAATGGCGGACTTCCTGTTGAGTTGACGTAGTGGTGCGTTGGAACTCGGTGTGATACACGTCCACCGAATTTCGTGCATGTAGGTAAATGTAGCCGCCGGGGCATCTCTTTAGGGGGCGCTAGCGAGCCATTTGGCCACACCCACTCACTCACTCAATAAAAATTGATACGCGTGTATCAACTTTCATGAGTTTTTGAATATAATAAAGCCTCCAAATATGCAGTTGTTTACAGAGAATATTAATAACGCGGAATAAAATTCCTTGAAGAACAATAGGGCTTTCGCACCATCGGTGCTTGGGCCCTAATAATCTTCTCAATGGTCAGTTTTGCAGCAGTTTATATATAGTAGGTCCCAAATCTGGCCCTGAATGGTTGTAACTGTGTGCATGTGTGTTTCTATGGAAAAACCCATGTTTCAGCCCTGAGAGATGACTGATGGAGTCCAATCAGTCTTTATTTAAAGAAAGGTCTGTATTTGGGGCACACGGCAGTGGACTTGTATGTAACTCTGTCTGTTCAGCTCCAGACCTCCTCACTCCAAATCTTTGCAGTCTTCAAGACCGACACAAATATTTCTGAAAATGGGTTCAGGGTTTGAGGCCTCAGTCAGTGTTGATTTTAATTGAGCACAAGTATGTGTCTGTTTGATGTATATGGGCGTATGTATTCTGTTTGGATTTGTGAGCTACTCTGTTCATGTGTGAGTGTGCTATGCATTTATACAAATGTGCTCATACTGCTATGCCAAATCCTTCAGTTGTCCAACATGTCTTACATATTGTGTATACAAGTGCAGAGTTTCTGTGACTTGTATACATCACACGTATAAACATGCAGACACATATGTAGTGTATTTGTGCATTGACCTTGGTGTGTGTGTGTGTGTGTGTGTGTGTGTGTGTGTGTGTGTGTGTGTGTGTGTGTGTGTGTGTGTGTGTGTGTGTGTGTGTGTGTGTGTGTGTGTGTGTGTGTGTGTGTGTGTGTGTGTGTGTGTGTGTGTGTGTGTGTTTACAATAAATGTAGCTCATCAAAAAGGAGCAAATCACACTTTTAGCATCTTGAAACTGGCCACTTGTCCCTGGTCTCAGTTCGACTCTCAGTGTTTTGGCTTGTATCTGAAATTGTTGTATCCTTGCCCTGCCATTATGCTTGTCACATTCAAACTGTTATTTAACATGCATCTGCATTTTGCATTAACAAAACATCTAATGACCCACCCTTTTAATGTTGCTTTTATGTAGACTTAAGTTTAACTGCCCAGCCTTTCTTATGGAATTTCACTAAAATATATTATTTGGAAATTTAACCATCTGGTCTTGTAAGCCCTTGTGGGCTGTGCATAGAAATGTTTATGACCCTAAAATAAAAAATTAAAAAAGTCATTCATTCTTACGTTATTCATTTATTTAGTTTACATACTTTGTTTGTTTGCGCAGTTTCGATTTGGGCATTTGCAAGGATGTGTGTGGCGGTGTTGTAACACCACAATACTGATCATCCCTATCAATCGTCTTCCTGATGTTTATTTAACTTTGGCTACTAATTAAATTCTTGCATTTGCACCTTTTGAATTTTACGTTAAGTGAATCTCGATTATATGAAGCCTAGAATTAAAATTAATGTTTCAAAATTAAGCATATGGGTATCGGTAATAATAATAAACTTTTTAGCACCTTTCATACAGGAAATGCAGCTCAAAGTGCTTTACAGCAATAGAAGTCCATGCAGTGTTTGACATAAAAACAGATATAAAAGAACATTTAAAAAATATAGAAAATAAATTAAATATATAAAAACAGATAAAATGCATGAAAACAGATCAAATGCATGAGAACAGATCAAATGCATGAGAACAGATCAAATGCACGACAACAGATCAAATGCATGAAATTAAACACAAATAGAGTTAAAATATAAAGTAAGCAATATTCATTTTAAAGGCGTGGTAGTTCAAGTGCAGGCAAGTGCAAGAGAGCTTCAAGAGTAGCTAGTTAAAGCCTAAAGTAAAGAGATATGTTTTGAGCTTTCTTTTAAAAGTATTAACTGAGCTAGCTTCCCTGATATCTGCAGGTAGTTTGTTCCATAGCTATGGAGCGTAGCTGACAAAAGCTGACTCCCCAATTTTCTTTCGGCTGTTCTGCTGTTCAGTAGTTAATGATAGATGATTCATAGTTTGTGGGTTCTATGATAGATGAATCTGTGACAAAGCAATCACATTGATGTAATTATTCCTGCAGAGTAATAAATAAGTTACATTGTTGAAATGTACCTTCCATAGTTTGTAATAACAAAACGTTACCATTTCTGAATTATGAATAGCGAGCCTTAGAAAATATGATCTTTTATATTTATATTTCATTAATATGAATAACAGTATGTCCATAACAGTACATAGTACCTAATTCAGAATATTTCTAACCAATATAAACAATATTACAATATACAGAATCTACGCTGTTTCATTTGTCTTTGCTTTTGCCAAGCCGACACACTAGAGTACACACAGGTGCACAAGTGTTTTGAAAATCCTATGAAACTATGTGTCAGAGAGAAAAGGCTCCGTTCTTGCTGGGTGACTGCCTGGTGAAAAGAACACTGTTTGGCAGGCTAACTAATATATTTGCAAATAAGACAGTAATCTCCCCATGGCAGGCCAAACATGCCAATGTTTGCTTGCTTACTCCACATAAAAGACCAGTTCACTCATTCGTGCTCATATACAAGCAAAGGCAAACATTCCCTTTATTGTGAAGACCTCTCCCCTTCTCCTTCCTTTATTTTTGCCCCTTCTTCTCTGAGCCCAGGAAGGACGCTCTCACCCCGGAACAAGCCTGGAGGTCTGCAGACCACACACAGAGCAGTGCAAAGATCTTTTCCCGGACTCCCTCTTCTTCTCTTCTTTTTCCTGCCTCCCTACCTCTGAGTTCATTCCCACTGTTTTATATGGTCACTCATTCAGTATCGCTCCTTCTTCTTCAGAGGTCACTCCCTCTTGTCCCACATTTCATCTCCTCTCAGCCCAGCCTGACTGAAGCAGAGTGGAGGTTGTCTGTCCACTGTTGCATGTCTCTATCTCCATTTCAGCAGTGTGCTCTGATCCTCTGTTTGTTTGAAAATGCTGATGTGAACTGTAGAGAGGATGGTCACTTAGTCTGATATTTGTGCCTTGTGAGACCACCCAGCCAGCCAGGCCAAGACACGGGGAGTTTAGGCTTTATTTTTCAACGCCTCCGCTGTTCCCAGGGCCTCAGAGCTGAATGAGATTAATCCCTCTCTGTCACCAGTGTGTGTGTGTGTGTGTTTATGACATAGCTTTGAGAGTAGTCGGTTTTGGAAGATCCAGGTGAAAGAAAGAATGTGCAAACACAATGTGTCCTTAAAGCTGTGAGAAAGAAAGAAAAGAGTGAGTCATATCATATAGTATTTGTCAAAAAGATTCCTTCCAGTGGCCGAGGATGAAAAGTGAAGATAAAGAAACAATATCTAAGCTTCAGGGGAATTTCAAAGGCAGGGTGATTTTCAACAGGGCACAGCTTCAGGCTTGTGATTTGAAATAAAATCCATATAAAATACTGTATATCCATGTGATAAGAATAAAGTCTGTATATAAAAGTGGACGTAGCTTCCGGGTCCGAAAAGTCAGGTCAATGCAGAAGTGCCTTAAACGGCAATACCACCAAGGACTGCTGGAGGTTAGCTCCAAAAAAACCTCTGGCTCCATAGACAAAAGAAAAAGGGGGACAAAAGTTCTGCCCTGTATGGATACTCCCTTGAAATACTTAAAAGTAAATGATGAAAAGTTGAGACTGCTTGCTAAAATTAAGAGATTGAAATAGTCTGCTACGTCTAATCTCATCCACTCCAAGTGGTGGTATGCCAATTTGACCACACTAATTCAATTGGATGAAAGAAAAAGTATTGTAACAATACCCACTTTTAAAATAGTGTTGTATAAAATCTGAAGTCTATTCATATTTGAATTAAAGGGGAACTTCAGCTCATCTGTCAGGACTGAGGGTACATCAGACAATAAAAGTTTGCAAACACTTGTACAACACTGGCAACCTCTTGAAGAGAGAACCAGATTCATATTCACAATGGGTGAGTACACAGATGTTACCGGTTTCTGCTTATCAAAGTGATTAAATACTGGCTTTTAATGTAAGTGGAAAGAGTTCATTAAAGAGGAAGCATAAAGGCATAAATGGCCTTGACCTGGTTGGTTTGACATGGCAGCTGACACTGTGGATAAGGAGGCCTGAGCATCGCGGTGGGTGGCACCATGTGTGAGCTGAGGATTTACAGTGCCTCTAGACCACACACAGACACACTGGGAGAGGGAGGGATGGATGAAGGCAGGGAGGAGATAGAGAGAAGTAGCAAAAAAGGAAGAGAGGAAAGGGGAACTAGATGGAAAAGAGAGATCAGGGAGTTATGGTGTAATTTGAGGTGTAGAGTCTGAAACTGAAAGTCTCCAAAAGTAGTGTAAGACAATGTTTTAGTGTATATTATCCTGCAAGAAAATGGAATAAAATGATTGTGCAACATCACTACATAATACTATAATGAAGCAATATTTCTTTTAAATGGATGCATGGTTGTATTTTACCATATTCTGCTTTGAGAAGTTACACTAAATGCTGCAGTGCCACTGACTGATTTAAATGGACAATATCCTTCAGTATCAAGGAGCTAACATAAGGGAAAATGGAAAAATTTGCAAATATGCCAATAAATACAGGTTTGTATGTCCTGTGAGTTAGATCCTATGTGCCTGATGGGGCATGGCTCTGTGACTCACTGTAAAGTTTTCCAGCTCCAACTTTTGTATTAAGAGGAGGGCAGTGTAGCCATGAAGGAGAAAGCAATGTGTGCTAAATGGTCCATAAGCGTGGCCCGGCCTGGCCCTGCAAACCCCTCTGGATCCCATATGGTGAATGTGTGTGTGCTACATGCATGGACGCATGGCCTAGCCCTCAGCATGACTGCTCCCCACCGACTAACATCACATAAAACACTGACACAAATATGCAAACACGAACACAAAAGAGCATTACGCATACCAGTGGTAAAAAAAATATACACTTCAGTATCATGTGGCATCTATCAGACTGTTATCTGCTTCATGCTGGTTTATGTATTTTTCCCAAAGCATATTACATGTGAAAGCACCTATGCATGAGTTCATAGGGTCAAATACAATCTCGAAACCACCCAGGCACATTGATAATCCTGCCAAACAAGACAGCAATTTACCCTTGTCTCCACATGTCCCCCTTGTAGGAACTGAGCTACTACAGACACCACGTTGTACTCCCCCGATCCTGATTGTGAATTGGGGAGTGGAGGGGAACATAATTGCATGCTTAAACGCCTGAGAAATGGACATCCAGTTCTGCTGAGTTGGTGCTTTTTGTGTGGCCTCATTGTTGAGACGTGCAGTCATGCAGTTCTTTGAGTCCCAGTCGGTGTTCATGTTGGGTTAGGGGTGGTTCAGAAGAGTGGAAGAGGGGGAATTATTGTCTAGTGGCCAGATATTTCATTCCAAGATCAAACACTTTGTGCCTGTCCACCATGCCTGGCAGGAGGAACGCCAGAATGGAGTGAAACACACTAAAACCAGAGGCTCTTCCCTCTTTCGGTTGCATTTTTGTCCTGAGGTTTAACACCCTCGTTGTCAGGCAACTAATCAGCTGTTTTAAAGGCCCAGCGGAGCCTTTGATAGCAAGAACACAACCTATACAACAGAAGGATGCACACATTGTATACCCATGCACACACAGACGCCACAGTCAGTTATACTTGCTGGTTGATGTGCTTAGAGCAGCCAAAGTGGACAAACAAAAGGCTCCTCTATGGGGTTGCAGTGTAATGAGAGGCAGTTTGATCGTAAATATGTTGTTCTGCAGAGTTTTCCATCTCACTGCAGGACAAAAGGGACAAGCCATCAAATTCGGGTCATCAGAGGCTTCTACGTTGTAAATCAACTCGCTGAGCAGAATCAGTTGTGTCATCACGGCCGTCTGAGGCCCCAACGGCAACGGAAGGATTCCCCATTAGGTGAAAGTTACAGTAGCATTAGTGACCGAAATTAAAAATGATGAAAAGTTGGTTTCTAATATCCACCTTCTGTCATTTCAGTGCTTACAGCTGTTGGTCTCTCAGCTCAGTGGCATTTAGAGAGAATTCAATCATCAGTCCTTGGAGGAGAGAGAGTATGAGAGCTGGAGGTTTGGGGATGAGACAAATTGGATCATGTTCAAGGCAGCTTGGAAGAGATTCAATGTTTGTACAACTTTATCACAAAGAATTGCAGCACTTTTGTCTCCTGCCTTGCTGAATAGACCCTATTCAGTGACGAGCCCTTACTTTTAGAGTGATAAATAAGACGATGACAAGATGGCGGCACGTGCCAAAGAGTCCCTGAGACGCTGTGGTACATGGAAAACAAAAGAAATATGTGAGTGTCAGTCTTACTTAGACTGTGCTGGGGATTTAGACCAGTCCAATCTCTAAAGATGTTGTCATGTTAACAAGTCAGGGATACATTTGATATTATTAACTGAACTTATTTTTAAAAAAAGGATATGAATGCCATTAATATCAAACCGTGTTAGCATGAATGGTCAAATACAGAGAAAGTGCATTGAAAATTCCACATTACTTCCTCCGTAAATCAGTTTTCATAATCATCCCTTTTATATGTATTTAATTTAATGTTCGGTGGCAAGAGATGAGGAGAAGAAAAAGTAGCCAAACATCCTAGTTGGTATAATTTGGTGTTCTAGAATAAAAATGATGTGGGATATGTTGATTTTAGACATGCATGCCATATTAATCCAAATGCTTTCTGTTTTTTTGTTGTTGCTGAAAACACGCTCACACACTCAATGTATTCAGCAGATGAATTTAGCAAGTGAACGGGTAAGAGAGGAAGACAAATGAGAAAAAAAGAAAAGTATGAATTATCAACCTTGTTTTCCATCTGCGCAATCAATGCTTATGAAGCTGAAACTGTCATTTTTGGCACGGTAGTCATTGCTTTTGGCCCACGGCGGACCCTCTGACTCATGAGAGAGAGGTGGTGGGGCACAGGAGAGTTTCCGAAGCTCTTGAGAATAGGATAAGACTTCCATTCAGGCCTTCCTCTCCAACCACTGATTATGACCAACAACAGAAGTTAAGGAAATGCCTGGTTCACTTCTATATTCCATTCAAATCAAACCTCAATTCAGCCTAATTAATCTTGTTGAGATGAAAGCTATAGTTGCAGGAAACACCTCGTCTTGAGAAATACGTTTTCTTAAGTCAGTCCAGGTTCAGGAAAGCCAGTGGAGAAATTTCAGCGGGGATGCAAGACAGTGCACCCTCCTGACCTGATCAGAATAAATGATAAAATGTTAAAATTTCAGTATTTGGAGATTAAAATGTTGCAGAAATGATCCTACTTAAAGAGGCACTTCCTAAAACAACACAACGACATACAGTTGCGATGTTATGTACACGACCATTACTTAGTACCAGTGGTGGAAATTTGTACAGTATAGCATTAGGTAATTACACATTTTTCTGTGTGAAAGGTTGCTCACGCCGTCAAGGATTAAAGATTCAAGACTTGAAACAAAGTGCCAAACGGTCATAGATTTAGATAAACAGTTTTGGTTCATTTCTGCCTCTGAAGCAGGTTTTTTAATAAAACGATTTCACAAAATGGTATATATTACTTTTTGTGCAATTTCAGAAAAGAGTTTGAAACAGTTCATTTCAGAAATTAGAAAGCACATCACAGTCCCACTTGAAGTTGTCACTCAACAAAGTCAACCAGACATCTTTTAAATGGCCATTGATGAGAACTTCTTATCTGTAGCCAATGATCTATTTATCCCAACTCTATCTGCTTGAGTGGTAATGTATTGTAATTGAGGCCAGAAAACGCCCTTGTGGTTCAGTGAGAGAACAAGTGTGTGTGAGATCTATTGCAGTATGTAAACCGTTTGACATCAGTGTTTGGGCTTTCTTTATGAGAACATCTGCGGCAGCTGCCCAATAAATTCCCAGTGTTGAGAAAGCAGGAACAAAAAGTACCATTTTTGTATGGCAGTGTACCATGGCGAGAAGCGGACCTAGTCGTGCCTCATCTGGAGCTCCAAGGCCAACGTTTAGGGAAAGTCAAATCGGGGATGGAGAACTGAGACAATGTTGCTGTGTGTTTACAAGTCTGTTCTGCATAGCAACAGACAACCTTGAAGTGAGCCTATTGATTGCCATCATATCAACCCCAGACAGACACAGATTTGCGGATGTTTTACCGGGCCTCTGCAGATAAAATGTTAGGGCAGACTTGTGTTTGTTATTTTTGTGAATGTTGAGCAACGCAGACTGATAAAAGGATGCTGTTGTCTCCTCTGTAAGAATGTCCTCGGTGTCAGTGCTCTGGTGGCATCTGCACTCTACAGTTTTACACCAACCTCATAGAGAGATATTTTTAAACTTCTCTAGGTTTCTGGGTAAATGCATTAACCAAGTATTTAAATCACTCTTGTTATTAGGTTGTCTTGATAAAATCACATTACAGGTTTAATAACAGCGGCTGTGAATGCAAATCGTGCATAAAGTCACTGATATTATATTTACACACTCAAAGCTCAAAAAGTCCTCTAGTAAGATGGGATTTTTTTTGGTGTGTGACAAGACTATGCCAGAAGCTACGAGGGAATAAACAAAAGAGTGAAGTGTTATATAATAAATAAAAAATAAATAAATAAATTTAAAAAAAAATCGAAATAATACAAACTATTTGAAGGTGTAAAAATGATATAAAAGAGCATAAAAATAGCCAGATAGCTTACATTTGAGAATGTTGTGATGTTTAGATTATTACACAACAAGGCATCTAATCAGTCCCAAATTTATTCAGCAGCATGAGACAATGACCTCAAAGTAGAGTCAGGGTCATGAAGAGCTATCGACCACGACAAAAAGAACAAGGACAGATAGCTAGTAGACTCCAACAGAGTCATGATTACATCAACGGCTCAAGAAACAGAGAAAACCTGAGTCTAGTACCTCAAAAACTAGTGAACCATTTTATTTTATTTTCATTTTTATTTTTCATTGTTTTTTTTTTTTTTATAACAAATTCTGGGCTATATAACGTTAATTGATTAATGCTGAACCATTTGGTTTCATATATTTCACAGTGAGCACTGATCATATATTATTCAATTTTTTTATTATTAAATTAAAAAACGACATATATATTCTTATTTTATTCTATCCAGTCTATGGTTTATTTTATTGTATTGTATTGTATTGTATTTTATTTTATTTTATTCTATCGATGCGACAGATTGTGCGCAGCACTTTCAACACAGTCGAGACGTTTGTATGAGGGGACAAAAAAAAAAAAAAAAAGACCCACACATCTAGTCAGCTGTTGTTTAAAAATATGTCTTAACGTCATTTGTGACCCTGACAGAAATAATTAAAAACTATTTTTTTGAATTGATCGAAAGTGCGGTTCTGGGTGCGAAGCTAAGTCAACAATGAGCAAGCTGCATTGGAGTCGCCGCTGGTCCTGCAGTGTCTTTTCCCTCCGGTAACTGAACACTACAGGAGGACAACGTATGAGCGTCTTACTCAACATGATGTGACATGATGTGACTTAATGTGACTTAATGTGACTTACACAGCTGAGGTTTTTTTTGCTGCTCCGGTTGAACTGGACCGGTTTCCTTTTTTTTGGTCGTAACTGGTAGCTAAGCTAACCCAGCTCGCCACAAGCTACGGTGACTGTTCCCCTCCACGGGAGGAAGAGCAGAGAGGAAACCTCAGGTGTCCTGATGGCTTCAACTTCTGCATTTGATAAAGGTTCGTAAGACGTGTTTAATAATTGCTACTGCTCTTTTGGTCTCTCTTTTACAAACTTTAACGTCATGTAAAGCGACTGAAGCTAGATACTGTTTAGCCTTGCTCACTGCTTGGCATCACATCGCCAAGCTCTCTTTCTGCAACGATTACATGTATTTGGGTTTTATTTAGAGTACAATAGGGTGTAAATGTCCCCTTATCTAAAGATGTGTATTTCCTTTTTCTATTTTCTGTCAGGATTTTTGTCATATATTTGCACTCAAACTCTATGAAACTCTCTGGTGCGTCCTCATTACATCTCATCCGTCCTCCTTTGGTGACACAAGTGTTATTTTGTCTTTTAAGAAGCTGTATGTTGCAAAGAACAGTAGATTAATACGATGTCAACATTGTTTCGCAGCAGCATGGCGTGAGGGTGACAGCTGTCTGGCTCCGAACCCGAGAGATGGTGCCCCGAGAGATGGTGCCCCGAGAGATGGTGCCCCGAGAGAAGCCAGAGTCCAGAGACTGACCTCCACCGCAGCGCGGGTCATGTTCGCTGAAAATAAAGACGTGGAAGAGGAAGAACAAGAGGGGCGCGCCACGCCTGTTGGGAGACTCACGAGACCGAGCTCGACTCACTTCTCTCGGGAGAAACCTTCGTTTCCCAGCAGCGTCACAGACCCCGGACTCTGCGTGCCCTTAGAGCTGAGCGATGCTGATGAAGACAGAGTCCCGTTCACCATCAACAGATACCTGCGGGGTTATCAGAGGGAAGGCATCAGGTTCATTTACAACAACTACATCCGTTCCAGAGGTTGCGTCCTGGGAGACGACATGGGGCTGGGAAAAACTGTGCAGGTACAAAGCACATTAGCTGCACAAGTATTTTCAGAAAATATCTGTATTTGCTTTGCATATGACTTCACATGACTCTCCTGCTCTCTTTCTTTACACCTCTTTGTACGCACCGCAGGTCGTTGGTTTTCTTGCGGCGGTGCTGCACAAAACGGGAACATGGGAGGACATCAAGAACAACAGGCCTCAGTTTCTGCAGAGTCAGACGCCCTCCAAGCAAAGTACTCCCAGCAAAGTGGGTACTGAAATATGCCTCTTGCACATAAAGACATGCCCGGTATCATATTTTCAAATACTAGATGCATTTGATCATGCGCAGCAAGTGATCGTATTGCTTTTTCCACCGGGATGATTTGGGTGTTTCTGTGATCCGGTCCAGGTGTTTCTCATTGTGGCCCCACTGTCGGTGCTTTACAACTGGAAAGATGAACTGGACACATGGGGCCACTTCCGGTGTGTGGTGGTCCACGGGCTGAGGAAAGAGGAGGAGCTGGCACGCATCAAGAAGGGACGCATTGAGATCGCTCTCACCACCTATGAGACTCTTCGCCTTCGCCTGGATCAGTTTAATAAGTAAGAACCACGCTCAAACACACAGAAAATGCCATAAACAAAATGCTTTCTTTATACTGTATATTTTACGAGGTGTGATGAAAAAGTTCCGGGACTATTCCTGTTGTGTACGAGCAGAGCACGACACGGTGATGTGCGGGGGGGGGGGGGGGGGAGCAATAACTTTTGCAAGTCTTTCAAGTCACATCGCTTCATCAACAGCAGCACCTGTGTGATGCACGTTTTTACGACGTGTGCATTTGTAATTTCACCATGGACCTGAAACTCCAGCAGAGAGTGCACATCAAATTTGGCGTCCAACAACAGGTTTTTAAATCACACCTGGTATTTATTTCTTAGTTATGTCGTTTTTTTTTTTGTTACTGCTTGAATGTTTTTGATATTCAAGCACTAAATATAGCTGTGCCCTCCCTGCAGGATAGACTGGTCTGCTGTGGTTGTGGATGAGGCCCACAAGATCAAAAATCCAAACTCTCAGATCACTCAGGCCATGAAGGAGCTGAGATGTAAGGTGAGAGAGCTCAATATTTGTGTTGTTATTTCAGAATACTGTTACTAGTGTGTAGCTACTAATGAGTGCAGATTAACTGATGGTGATGAGTGCCGATAGCGTAAAGCTTTTACAAAATGTTAAGACCAATGCCCTCGTTGAAAATATGCTGGATACAACCACCATTGTGTTGGGCAGCTAAAATAATAAGTGAGCTTCTCTCTGCATATGGGCCATGATTTTTACGTTAAATTTGCCCCCCCCATCAGGTCAGAATTGGTCTCACTGGCACGATCTTACAGAACAACCTTGAGGAGCTGTGGTGTGTTATGGATTGGTGGGTTAAAAGACTTTTAATGTCACAAAACATTTTGCATATTTACAATCACATTTCAGTCCATTTCCCTCCCAGTACAATTTGCAGCTCAGCTAAGAAGAACAAAAAAAAACTTTTTTTAAAATTCTGTTTAGGGCCGTACCAGGTTGTCTTGGAAGCTTAGGACATTTCAAGAACAAGTTCTCAGATCCCATTGAGCAAGCGCAGAGGCACAGCGCAACCAAACGTGCCCTCGCTACAGGGAGGAAGACTGTCAGAACCCTGGTGAGGAAGATTTCCAAATGGTTCTTCAGAAGGACTAAAGTTCTCATCAAAGAACAACTGCCGAAGAAGGATGACAGAGTAAGACTTCATCATTTTTAATGGATTTCTCTTCTCTGGAAACTTAGAATTCACCATCTACAATGTGCCATTAGCCAAATACTCAGACAAATGTTTGTGACGTCGTCAAAACATCCTGTAAAGAGATTCTGTTGTGTTTTTTTTTTTTTTTTTTTTTTCCCGAGGTGGTGTATTGCTCTCTGACAGACTTTCAGCAGACTGTGTATCAGACCGTGCTGGACTGTGAGGATGTGACGTTGCTGCTGAGGTCTTCAGAGAAATGTGACTGTCAAAGCGGACGCACTCGCAGAAGCTGCTGCTATAAAGTTAGTTCATCCCTTTTACCATTGTGTGCCCTTGTATGTTTAGTGATGTAGAGAGCGAAACTTGATCTAGAGGTCCCCTGTAAAGCTTCAGGGGATGCGGGTGAAACAAGGTGTTTTACTTTGCACTGTTTTTTTTTTTTGTTTTTTTTTTTAACACTGTAAAATATTTAATGTACGACCACATCCCCACTAATACGTTTGTGCATTTGGGGGGAAAAAAACAAACAAACAAAATGTTTGAAAATGCTACTGACCCCCATTTTAGTTTTAAAACTTCAGGGTTGCATTTCAGGCTGGATGGGAGTAAACCGAGACGATGACGCAGACACCCGCGTTCGCTCTCTGATTGGCTCTAATGAATCACAACGTGCCGTTCTCTGATTTGTCCTGCCCCTATCACGCCCCTATGCTGGCAGAGATTATGCGGTTAAATTCTGCATTTTATAATACTGCCGCTGACTGCATGTGCAGAAACCGAGCTACTATTCGAGTGATTTGTAACAATTCCCCTGTGCAGTGGGGTCATCAGTGGCCCAGCAGATTCGGTGACCTGCCCTTATATTCTTACCCGAACACTCACTCTTCATACCTGAACCTAAGCAACACTGCAGATAACAGGATCACATTGGCCACCAAATGTGGTGTTCCAAGACATTTCTGAATTTAAAAAAATATAATTTATCAACAAACAATTTATTACACACACACACACATTTACTACTTGCACTTGGTTCTTCTCCAAGGTGTTGAAGTAAAGTCTTGTATTTCTGCATTGTACTTGTGCTTTAGTACACATTCAAAATACAGTTCAAGTGTCTTTGCTTGTCTAATTAACTCCTGCTTTAGAACCTGCTATAATACACCGGCTGATTTATCCTTTAAAACGCAGAAATAAATCTCGCATGTATGTGGTTGAAAGGAATTTGGAATTAGTCTGGTTAGTAATAAAAAAAATTTTTTTTCCATTGCAGACAAACTCTGAAGGTGTTACTATGAAGGAGCTGTACTTTAGTTATCTGGCCATACTGAGGAAGGTTGCCAACCATGCAGCACTGCTTCAGTCTACTGCAGGCACCAGCAAGAAGCAGGTAGAATCATGTCACCCTGTATCTGCTTCAGTATACTAGAGTATTAGAGCTTTCTGCTGGACAGGTTCTTCAGACTAAGAAGACTCATGTGTTTCTTCTAGAAAAAGTACGTAAGTGCCATTTGTGCCAAAATATTCCAGACGTTTCCAAACTTTGTCCAGAGGTGCAAAAATGAAGCATTTGAAGCCCTGTCAGACCCCATGTACAGTGGGAAAATGAAGGTACAGCATAGAGGCAAGGACTCAGTCATCTTTTCTTCACAGGCTGTTTGAGTGGTGGTTAACATGCTTATCTTTTTGTTTTAGGTTTTGCAGAAGTTGTTCAAATATTATCTTCAAAGGAGAGATAAAATGCTTATTTTTTCTCTCTCTACTAAGGTGAGAGCTGTGCTTGTGGGTTATCAGTTATTCCATTTTTTTCTATGTCAGTGACTTTGCCCATGTGATTACAGATATACGATGTATAGATGTTGTGTGATACTGCAGGAAAATAATTTAATGCTAAACAGGGTTTTTAGATGATGTCGTACTTTTACAATAAGGCACATTTATTTAGAAGCAGCCTTGAGTACATCCTTTTTTAATCCTGGTGCCACTGTTGTTAGAGCATATCACTTCTTTACAACAAAAAAAACTAGTCCGAGGGCACTTTCTTTTCTCGTGACATGCTTCAGATTAATAGAGAAGCCTTAGGTTTTAATAAGTGAGAGCAGTTAAAGTGTTATAGGTAAGTAGATGCTGCAGAGTCTAATGGTTTCTGTCACATAATACAGTATGATCATATTTGTGGCTGAGGTCGTATTTTCATGACCTTCAGAAATTGGCAAAAGCAGCTTTTAAACGGCTAATTAATGTGCTTTGAATACTATGCAGCGGCTTCATGTGTGTTGTACCTGTCAGCTGTTAGATGTGCTGGAGAGCTACTGCATGGCAGAGGGTCTGGACTTCAGCAGGCTAGACGGAGCCACCAAATCCAAAGAGAGAGTCCAGATCGTCAAAGACTTCAACAGCTCTTCTCACGTCAACCTCTGCCTGGTTTCCACCATGTAAGTGGAAAAAAGTAACAATGATAAAACAAAATGTAGGCTCTTGTTAATAAATAAGGCAAGTAGTGTCTCCATATATACACAAAATTTAGATAATAAAGACATATTTTACTTGAGCTGCAAAATCACCATCGATGTACTTTACAAACACAAAGAACAACCACATTGCATTTATAGGATAATTCACAACTGTCTTAAATTAGCAATGTTAAATAGCAATATAAAAATGCTAAAGGAAATATTAAAACAATATGGGCAGTTTGGGAATATTTAACACTGTGTGTGTGTGTGTGTGTGCGCGCGCTACATTTTTATTTAGGCTTTTTTTTTTTCCCAGTAATTTTTAAAAATATTTTTAAAATCTAATTATACGTGTCTCTTCTATTAGGGCAGGTGGTCTTGGTCTTAACTTTGTAGGTGCTAATGTGGTGGTGCTGTTCGACCCCAACTGGAATCCAGCCAACGACCTTCAGGCTATTGACAGGTGGGTTGTGCGCCACATCACAGCTTTTACAAGTTGTACCTTGCAGCATTTTGTTGTTGCTTTCTTCGACAACGGAACAATAATCTGTTGATTGCTAATTGTTGCATACAATCTAGATGTGAATGTGTGTGTGTGTGTGTGTGTGTGTGTGTGTGTGTGTGTGTGTGTGTGTGTGTGTGTGTGTGTGTGTGTGTGTGTGTGTGTGTGTGTGTGTGTGTGTGTGTGTGTGTGTGTGTGTGTGTGTGTCCTCAGGGCGTATCGTATTGGCCAGTGCAGGGATGTGACTGTTCTCCGGCTGATCTCACTGGGGACTGTAGAAGAGGTTATCTACCTCAGACAGGTTTACAAACAGGTACCAGACGATCACGACCACGGAGTGACAGTGTGATCCCAGAAGTGTTTTTGCTGAACGGTATCTGCTGCATTCAGTCACTAGTTCTGTAATTTCTTAAATTAAACCAGTAGACATAATGCTAATGATAAAAATGTAAAAAATGATCAATATTGTTTTTGTAAATCCCTCATTAAAGCACCATATGAAGCCAAATATTGGATCATCTGTGTATTTTTACAAATATCTGTCGCCATCAAATAAACATAAGCCTGACTCCACATGGTAGCATTTCACAAATGTATGACATGTATTTTCAACAAAACATTTATTTCATTGCCCTAATTTGATATTTTTTGTTAACTGTCTTTCCATATATTCCCTCTTATGTTGCAGCAATTGCAGTGCTCAGTTGTTGGCAAGGAAAGCGCCCGGCGGTATTTTGAGGCGGTGCATGGCGTCCATAAGGGGGAACTGTTTGGGATCAAAAACCTCTTCAGGCTGCAGACCCAAGGGACGTGTCTCACCCGCAAGATTCTGGAGGTTCGATAGCCAACACGTCTTTTACTGTTTGACTGATGACGTGTCCAACTTGTAGCGTACTGCCTGGACTCACCTCGTCCCACTGACTCATTTCCGCGTGTTCGTCTGGACATGAGTATCGCTGTTGCGAGGTCTGTCCTGGTTTTGATAATATTCAGGATGTGACGTTTACGTGGACCAAAGAGAGATCTCGTTCTGCATATCCCCACACGCCCGAGAAACACAAAGATCCCGGGTACTGAATACTTGTGCAGACGCCTGTAGTGTTTACAAACACAAAGCAGCATTTTTTTTTTTGTATTAATGAATCTACTTTCCTGTAACTGTTAACCTTGTATTAATTGGACTGCGGCTTATTTGCTCTAATGTACATGTATGAAACAAGACTCTTGCAATCTGTTATCTACACACTTAAATTCCTCAGCACGTCAACTAGTGCTAATAAGACAAATTGTGTTCGGTCAATGCTGCCAGAGCTAGAGGCTTTTTACCTGAGCAGGTAGTTGGCAGCATTCAGACACCTGGATAAGATGTATACATGCCGGAGGGTCCCATTTTCTTCTGGAGTACTCCAGCTAGCATCTCTGTGTTTCTCACAACGGAGATAATTGCTTATGCTGGTTTCTGAAATCAAGATATCATATTTAAATGCCCAAACACAAAATTGGGTTACGGCAACAACAAAAAAACTTGAATCGTAACCACGATCCTCAGCGCCTGTATAAACACACTCAATGTTTTTGAAATTAAAAAGTCATCTTTTGTTGATGATCGGGATGACGCAAAGTCGATTTTGTCTGATTACATGTGTATGTTTTGATGAAAATGTGTCTCTTCCTGTCAGCGAGAAGGACAAGTGGAGGCCGGCGTGATAACAACGAGCACACACAGAGGCGAGGAGGAGGAGGAGGAGGTGAAGGGAGTTAGCGTGAGTAGCGCCGCCGTTCTCAGAGACCCAGAACACAGGGCACTCATCTTTTCCATCTCTCCCTCCCGTCTTCCTTCCCAAGCGGCCTTCTCATCCTCTCATTCCCATGTGAAAGAGGGCATACCTCAGACAGGGACCTTCCTGTCTGTCAGTGAACCAACTCGCGCAATCTCACTGAAGTCGACCGCATCCCGTGATCTGACCGTGTGAAAATTGCAAACTTTTTACTGCAACTTCCCCAGTGCTCTGGCCATAAGTATGTAGAACATAAAACAAAAATAAATAAAGAGCAGTAGATCGTGAGTGGAGTACCACTTGAAGGCCTTGGCTCACAGGAAATATTTCACCCACAATTCTTTGTATTGTAGTGACACCGAAGGATGAGGTTCTCTTGGTCTGACTGTCCTTCTGATGCCGTTTGGAGCAGCTGGATGTTATTACTTTCTTGTCATAAAGGAAGGAGCAGACCCCACTTAAGTCTATTTTCTATGTTTCAGCTATTTATTTACACAATGATACCCTGTATCACGCTTTTCCCAGACAGACTTGCACGAAGCAGCACACTGTCCTTTTTTTTAATATCAGCTCCACTGAGACCATTCAGAGTCCTGCAAAAACACAGAATACACTGGGGTGCTTTAACACGCGCTGAAAGAGCCTCGAGGCTTGTAGGCGTAGACGCACGCAAGTTCTACAGGAAGAGTCATGTAATTATGAGAAATTAGAATCACTGTTGGTGGCCAATCCAAAGCCCAATCATATAACTCTGGGAAATGTTATGACTCTTTTATTCTCTTCCTATTACATCATGATGGAGGGCACATGTCACATTGACTGTTATTATGAGTTATTTGTTAGAAAACATCTGTTTTGTATTTTACAATGAAATGTCTTATGGGCTGGTCCACTGAATGATGGCATGAGCAAGAAAAGTGAAGAACTTGTAGCCTTTTTGGTGCATTTTGTTTCAGCTGAATCTCTCCCACACAGTGGATGTATGGTTTACTTTCATTTTCATATCAATTTCTTGTTCTCGTAACACTTGCACTACTTATTTTGCCAGTCTGTCTGTACTTTTATTGAGCTGTTGGTGTCTACTGTTTTAATTTAAGGAACCCGGAGATTCTTCACATACAGATGGCCCTGTACCAAATGATAAACCAGCCAAGGAGAACAGAGATGCATCAAAGGTCCCCGGAGGGGTCCTGGACTTCAGCAGTGGGAGTGACGAGGATGAACACGAGCAGCGGCTGAAGAGAAAGGCCTCAAACCTCAGTGCGGACGGTGGCAACCGGAGTGGGAATGCTACCACCGGTCCTGGTCGAATGAGTCTCTTCCAGCATGGTTTCTCCCGACTCCTCGAAAGGGACAAAGAAAGACCAGATTCAGGAGAAGGGGACAGTCGTTCGGGTGACGAAATTAGCCCCTTTGAAGAAGATGGTGAGGATCAGAAGAGGGAGGATGTCTCCACTGGCAACTGCAAGAGCTTTAATACAGGAAATGTTGCCATCGGTCCCCCTAAATTGGGAACAAAAAGCTGGGACACGTCCAGCGGTTCAGATGGGGGGAGACGTGACAAAGTTTCTCCATTAACAAAGGGGGATAATGCTGTAAGAAGGGGACAGGGTCTGAAACGGAGAATCAATGAAAAAATTACAGTGGGCGAGGAGAGCAATGAAAACTCCTCACCAGACAAAAAGAAAGCTAATAAACTCAAAACTACAGTTCCCAAAGTGCAACGATTTGAGGGTTACTCGGATGAATCTGAGGATTTTGACCTGGAGGCAAAGACGTGCTCCAAGAAGGATGCTCCAAATTCACATGAAAGACAAGGAGACAGAGGAAGGCTAGACCAAAACAGAAAGAGGCAAAGTGTGAGTGCAAGGGACAAAGCAAGATCCAAATACACAGAGGACATCAAGGCCTTCACATCTTCAGAAGATGAACACACGACTCCACAGACGGAAAGATCCGGAGTTGAAGTGACAAAACACGGGCAGAGAGCTGCAACTCGCACAACGGCGAGACATGCAGGAGCGGCAAAAGCAGTTTCATTTACAAGTCTGAAAAGTCAGACGTCCCCGGCGTCCAAAAAAAAGAGCGGAACCATCGACAGCGTGCTAGGTTTGATTCAGTACTTATTGTAATATGGTAATCATCCGCAAAGAGCTTAATTTCAACGTTCATGATGTGTATTTTTCTTTAAAGGAGACGTACAGGAGGTGGTGTACACCCACTCTAACCAGCGCGTGGTTGGCGGCAGCAAAGCGGAGGAGCGTATCAGTAGAGCTGCTGTTCGGGACGTGTTTGAACGCAAAATATACTCCCAGCTCCCGGCCAATCACCTTCTAGACACCCAGGAGGTACGTACAAGAAACATCGGTCTGGTCCAGTCATTTTTCAAATAATTAAGCACTATACCCTTGTATCACTGGCTAGTTCAAGGATCAGTTCACCCAAAATAAAAAAAAAAAAATAAGAATTTGTCCATTTTTATTCCTTTCACCTTAAAGGTTAGTTTTTAGAGTGTTGCTGATATGTCAAAATTTGGATATGAAATAGGAGAATCTGTTGCCATCTCAGACTTAATGAAATAAATCCAATTGTGTTCGAAACACTTAACAAGAATATTTTTCCTGTAATGATGCGACGGGATTGCTCAATTATCTACAGACCTCGCAGTAAAAAGCATAATTTCGACCTGTTTTCTATTATAGCACGTGGCAGCTGCATAGTGGCAAAATCCGGCCTGTACTTTTTTTTTTTTTTTTTGTGACCCATAATGCTGCATGTTCACACCCAGTATCATGCCTGTCCATCTCAGCCAGCAGTACTGACAAGCAGAGGGAGACAGTCGGTGAACATACTTGGCAAAATAACTTCAAGTCGATAAATAAAAAAAAAAAGAAGCAGTTTTTGCAGGTCGAAAGCTAAACTTCCGTCTTGTTTAACTGTACCAGAGTCTGTCGGCGAGCTTACCAGACAGTCAGCCCTGCCCTGCCACTGTGAGGCTGCAGACGACGCCCGCTGTGGATCACCCGGTCATCTTTACCAGCAAGAGTGTGCACCGCACCAGGCACACCACCTTCATCATCGGCGGGACACCCAAAATCATACGCAGGTACTGAAAGCGTGTCAGAGGAAGTGAGGTGAAGAGAAAAAGACGGAGGCAATTACATTTGTTAAAACAAAAGGAAGAAGTGATTTGTGAAAAGTGAAAAGATTTACCATTAGAAGAAAAGGCAAGAGTAAAAGAGTTGTAGGGTAGAGGTGAGTGTAGGCACAGTAAAGGAAAAAAAAATACTGTAGAGAAAGGAACCTGCAATAATAGAGGAAACACCTTTTGATGAGGAAAAAAAAAAAAGAAGCATGAAAGTGAATGAAAGTCGGGTTGAAAAGATGGGGAGGGAAGAAAAAGAAGAGAGGAGTTCCTGGCAGCGTGGGGAAGTAGGCCAAAAACCCACCACAAATATAGTGCTGAGCGCCCCCACCTGGCCCTTAGTAATTGTGTGTGTGTGTGTGTGTTTGGTAAGAGACCACCTCTGAGCTTTCCCCTCCACCTATTTCCCAGCATCATGCCAAAGATTACCCAGTTATGATCGGGCCCAACAGTGCAGGAGTTTTCCCCTCCACGACCGCAGCCTTCCCGAGACGACCCCAAAAATGATCGCCTTAGGACTTCCAAACCCACACTGATATATATTGTACACACACACACACACACGTCCTAACAAGCATTTACACACACGCACTTGTCCTCAAGTGCACAACTCTGTCCCGCTGCATCACCTCCGCCCCCTGCCTCCTCGAACTCTCATATACAGACACCTTTGTGGCTCCAGTCTCACTTCCCAAGGGGGGGAAAGGCTGCATCTCTGCCCAGAGGCTCACCAGGGAGTGAAAATACACACTAGTTATATTGATATCGCCTCAATTAACCTTTACTTAAATCCACATGCACGTCAGGTTTTACTGCTCTTACTTTTATTTATTGTTTTTCCAGTGAAAGCCACAAATGGTAATAACACCACCATAATGCTGCTGTACCACCAGTGACTTTGAAGTATTTCTGTCCCCGAGTCTGGTTAGACCAACGTTTTAACGACTGCCTGGGAGCTCAGGAAAAACACCTCATACTGCTTTGCTGTCTGGATATGAGCCTGAATATGTGGCGAACTATTCATTTTAGGTTTGGAATGACAGACCCGCAGAATATCTGATTAATAGTATTGGCCGTGTGGATATTTAAAGACGATATTCGTTGTGTGATTTAAAGTTGCTTACAGGATGCTAATAAGTGCCAAATCATCTCCTCGGACTCGAGCAGAGGGCACACATCAAATTTAGTTTTGAACTCTGGAAATTGGCAACGGTGACCCCTTGAAATGCTCCAGGAAGCCCACCGCAATGAAGCAACGAGTTGGGTTGAAGTGTTTTGAGTGGCCTTCCGAGTTTTCGAGAGGGACAGAACGTCACTGTCCAAAACCAAAGAAGGCGTGTCAGGTCAGGTGTGCACCGTTCGCGCTGTGCACCGTGGATTCATCTCCCAGGGTCAGACTGTCAACACCTACTTCGACAGTGAATTACTGAGGCGTCTGAGGAAAAACATTTAGTGCAAACAACCTGAACCGTGGTGCGGTGGCAATGCAGTTCCCCAGAGTTTCTCGCCTGCAAACAAATCATTGCTCCCCACCGCTCCTAGTTGTCAAGATTTTGCTCCGCGCAAACTCCTTTCTGTTCCCCAAAAACTTTCAAATGTATTATGCGCTCTCTGCTCGAGTTTTAGCTTGTTGGTGAAATCACAAATATATGAACAAGTGGTTCCAAAAACGTGTGTAACAAAAGGGCCGATGTCGATCAAGCGACCTGACTTGGAATACACGTGAACGTTATTGCTTTTCTTTGCTTCGTGCACGTCAATGTAATGCGCTCCGTTCGTGAGCAACAGTGGCAGTCTTAAGAACTTTGCGATGGCACCTTGTGCATGTGTGGATATGGGTTTTTCATCAGGTGATATTAGTCTTTTTTTTTTTGTTCGTGGATGTTCTTTTTCACACTCCTCTCTATTTTGTCTTTTTGTAGGCAGCAGCTGAAGGAAATGGTAGACAAATTCAGATTTCCCTCAATCCATCAGTTCGCAGTTGAAATTCTGAGCAGAAACTCAACCCAGAGACTGGCCTGGCTACAACAGTATTACACTTCGCTGAACCACCCTGACCTGGCCAATACAGTCACAAGCAACTTCCCACAACCTGTTACAGCGCAGACCTCAACTGCTACCTTTTCACCATCCACAAAAAGAGCTGCCACAACCCGACAAAAGGATCCTCCAAAAGCCACAAAAAACGCAAAATATACTCAGAAGAATTTAGAGCCCAGAACTAACCCTGAAACTCCACAAAACAATGTTTCCAAGCTGCAGAAAAAGTCCAGGATCCCACAGAATGATGTAGAACCTGCAAAGAGGCAAAAGATCTCACAGAAGAATGTGCTAGACCCTCTGAGTGATGTTCCAAGTCCTGACTCAGAGGAGCGGGAGGAGACGGTCGACAGTGCCAGAGCAGGAAAGAGGACAAAGAGGGGTAGTGTTTCTAATTCTGGAGCCTACAGAGCTGGTGGTGGTCTTGGCGTGGATCGGGCCAGCAGCAGTGATCGGGGGTCTGGGGAGGCTCCCGCTTCCCCGAACCGCACAGACAGAGATAGCCCTTCTTCTTCAGACCTCAGCCACGGCAGGCCCACCGCAGCATCCAAACCCGCAGCACGGGGAACGGAGCGAGAGCAGAAATCATCTTCGAGGACGAGTGAAACTTTGCAAGGGCAGAGAGGAAATTCTCCGACCCCCGTACCCTGCAGTCATCGCTCCTCCCTGACAGACCTGATAGGAGATACCTCAATCCTTGACGACCTGCTAAAACCCAAAGCCAAAAGTGCACAGCGGATGAGCACCCCAGAACAAATTCCTCTGTCACCCAGAATCGCTTTCGATACCGATTTCAGCTTACGCGCACAAACCACACACCGGCTCGGCACACCGGAGCAGGCGTCAAAGGGCAGCTGCAAAGGCTTCTGGGACATCTTAAACGAGTGTAACGAGGAGAGCATCAACAGATTAACAGACCCAGAAGAAGTGCAGAGAGTTTGCGTCAACACGAACTTTGCAGCGAGAAGCAGACCTGGACAGAAAGAGAGTCGGAGTCTCTGGAAAGCTAATGACAAGTTCCTGTGGAAGAAATAATAGAGGAGAAGCGTTTTAGATTGTAATCTAGTTTTTTTTTCAAATGTTTACCGTTTTAAAGGAGAAATTGAAAAAAAAGCAAAGTTATTTAATGGAGGCTTTCCTCTCACCGATTTTAAATTTGATATTATTTCTACCTTTTCAAAGTTTTTTTTTTTTTTTTAATGTATTTACTCATTTGAAAATAGTTTGTGTTCACTGAGTAAGAGAGTTACCTTGTTTAAGTGTTACTCAAATAAATGTATATATTTATGGAACTTATTCCCTTATCCGCTACTTTTTTTTCTATATTTTTTTTACCCACACAACCCCTGGTGGAGCATTGTCATTTTTTTTTTTTTACCACGCATCATTTAAACAACACATCCATAAAAGGGTAAACAAAACAAAAAAAATCATCAGCAATAACATTTATATTTGTATCATAGGGCAACAACTAACAATGATTTCCATAATCCATTTATCAACTGGACTATAAAGGGTCCATAAACAATAAATAATGTCCATCACATGTTCATGAAACTAAAAGTATCGTCTTCAGAGTTTTTTTTTTTTTTTTAATCCAACCAACGGTTCAAAAGACAACGATGTTTGGCTTGCAATGATAGAACGTGAAGAAAAGCAACAAATTCTCGTGAACAGAATACTTGAGTTAGCAACTGAAGCTCCAGCGTCTCGTAGACGTTAGGCGTTAATATTTTGATGGCACAACCTGCTATGCATAAAGTGAGTTCATGCTTTTTGTGTGCGTATGCATTAGAAGGTCAGCACCAGTGTTAATACTATTGCTGCACCCGATTAGATGTTAAGCGGGGGATTTGTTGGAGAAAACCCAACCCGCTGTAGGCGTTGGCCATTATCGCTACAGGATACCATGACTGCCACCCCAGAGCTGTTGTTGGCCCTGCAGAGATGTGCTTTAAAACCTCTTAATGGCTGTTACTCTGTCACTCTGCACCCCCTCGCTGCCTCGCGATCCCCAAAAGGACGTGTAGACGGTCGGGTTCCCCTGCCGTCCTCCGCGCTGTAATCTGAGCAGTGTGTGCCTCTGCTCAGTTGTGCCTCAAAGGGCCCTCAGAGTGGAAGCTGCTGTGCTATTAGTCAAATAACAATAAGCGGTTGAGGACTTGGTGGAGGCGAGGGATGGCGAGTAGCAGTTACTTCTTTCCAACCATCCATCTTTTTGTGTTTTTAGTTCAAGTTGTGTTTTTTTTTCCAAACTCCCCAAAAAGTTATCAACATATGAAATGGTGACCGACAAATCAAACTCCTAGCGCTGCCTTAATACGAAAACAAAGTGAGCCCTTTTGTTTGTGGGTGTGCTGAAACCCACAGCTGTATTTGACCTCTTTCGGCTGTCTCACTGAAGTAAACAGAACCCCAAAGAAAAGCTGCTCTGTGTCAGTGTCATGTTTTGTTTAGCAGAAATGAGAAAGTGCTGATAGCTATCAATAAACAAGAGAGAAGGAGTACGTGCCTCGACAGAACCTGCAGGTCGGTGAACAGCGTGTGTGTGCGTGCTTCTGGGTGGTGGATGAGGCCGCACATCTGTCACACCTGTTCAAATCATAGACGGGAAGATAATGATCCCTTTCTCTTCCAAAACCCCAATCCCGTTCCTCTCTGCCTTTCTCTTTCTGCCTCATCCACACATGCAGATCGCTATCTGTCTTTTTGCAGTCGCAGTCTGGTTCAAGTGAGATGGCGTAGAGGCTTAGCATTTTACAGACAATTGAAAGGCTCACCAGCTGACTGACTGGCAGCGGCTCGAAGGCTAATGGAGGCCATCTAAGCATGGGCTCAGTGACAAACAAAGCTCACCGATTATTAATGCTAACTGCAGGATCCAACTAACAATCTGGAGGGAGGCTTACAAGGGATAAGTACTAATCAAGTCCCTCTGATGAGTTCATTCTATTTTATTGCATGCGGTGTGATGTAATTTCCCACTGATGCAAGAAATACCACCAAAGAAACGCTTTTTTTTTTTTTTTTTTTTTTTTTCCCAGTTCTCCCATTTGTTTCTTGTCTTTTTGTGTCAAGGTCAGGGTGAGAAGTCTGTTTATATTTCCTGGCAGTATAAACTGGGTGTCTGTGAGTCTGCTATATGCTGCACAGTCAGGCAGAGTGGTAAAGAGGCGGCCCTGGACCTGTAAGTTTATTTGCAGAGGTCAGACTGTGACACCTAGTTTGATTTGATTTGTAAAACGCTGCGAATGAGTGCTGACCCCGGCTGACCTGGGCCCCCAGTCATCTTTGGCTCAGGTTTCCACACCTTCACAGCAGTGTGTTAAGAAGATCTGCAAACTGTCCCCGATCAAGCAAATGCATTAAAAAAAAAATCCCTCAAAAGTATATTTTTTTAATATAAATAAATATCTTTGGCTAAATAATAAAAACACAAACAATACATATCTTTGGGTATTTTTCTTAGCGATACAGCAAAATAAAAATCATTTTCCATGATATTGCTAATCCGTCATCCTGGATTTTTCTGTTAATTGTCTAATTATCTGTTGGTATTTGGCAAGTAATGATGTAAAAAAAAAAATCATCAAAATTCCTCTTTTACTGTAAAACGTCACTACATTGTAAAGATTTTAGATGTATACATACATTTAGCAGTGGTGGAAAGTACTGTACTGAAGAACAATTTTACAGTACTTTAAGTATTTCCATTTGATGCAACTTTATACTTCTACTCTGATACATTTCCGAGGTAAATATTGTACTTTCTACTCATTTATTTGACAGCTTTAGTTACTTTTAAGATGAATATTTCAAACAAACAGGTAATAGAACAAGCTTTTAATATACAATACAATGCTAAAGATGAAAACAGGGGTGCATCAGCCATCTTGATTTGATTTGAGTTGTTAACTCCACTAAATAGTGATTTAAAAGAAAAAAAAAATTCCCTTTAAACTTCTCACATGGCTTCATTTCAGTGAATGTTCCAATGATCTATTATCTCAGCACAAATCAAAGAATAGAGAAAAAGTCCAAAAATTTGAAAAACAGATTTGTGGATCAGGACATTGTTTTTTTTTTCTTTTTTCCTCTCCCACTAATCATCTAACAGCTCTTCAGATCTATCTGCTTTCCCTGGATGTAAAAGTGGATATAAAGTAGTTTAAACCAGCTCCACCTGCAGCAGCTACAACAGGAACATGCTGCAGGTGCATCTGGAGGCTACAGTTACTTTTTGGACTGTATTTGCTGAGCTACACTTACATTTTTGGGCGTCTGAAGGATTGTATTTAAATCACATTTGAGTTTTTACTTTCATTTCACTGCAACTTTAAGATTTTAACGCTTAAAAACTCTGCTAATCTGTTTCCTCAGTCTTGTGTGTGCTTTAATCCAATTTTAACAGGAAGCAAAACCCCCGCCAAGTGTCATCAAGTCCTTATTTTAATGTTTGTGTAACATCATCTTTCTAACTGTGGTCGCCACACTTTTAACCAGTTGGAACAGCGGACAAAAACAAAGAATTTCTGATTTCATGTGGGATCTGATCACTCCTACCAAGATGATTGAGAAAATTAGTTGGCAGGGCTTTTAAGGAAAATATTTCACTAGTGTGAAATTCTCCTCTGGGCACCCGCAATACTGTAACTCATTAAATAATGTAATGAAAAAGTACAAATAAAGGCTAAAGAGTTTGTATCTAAAGGCCCATAAAAAAAACTTAGGTGACTCAGCAAGCAAACAACCACACACGAGGGGTACAGATTCCTCCTGTTGTTACGGTAACAGGCAGAGGAGGTCTCTAGATGTGAAAAAAGAAGAACTCCCTCCCTTCATTAGGAAATTACACACCATTTGTGCCTCATTCCTATCCAGTTACCCAGGCAACTGTTAGCTGTAATTTGGGTTAATTCACTGGCTCCTGGGCCCTTCCGTTCCCCATTGTGTCCCATCATAAAAGAGATATAACACAGATGCACACACATGCACGCACACACTTGTACGAACTACATTTCTGACGCAGTGACTCACACAGCAAGAGAGACTAATCCTCATTTTGTTTGCCTCTCCTCAACACGGCTGGAAATAGACCGTGTGTGTGAATATCAATGATTTGCACTAATTCCGTGCTTCAATTCTCTTCATTTCCAGAATCTGTGTGGAGCTCCAGCAATAATCTAGTGATGGAACTTTGTAGTCAAGAGATGAATTTGTTGAAACTCTTGTGTCTTATTTTCCAAATTTTACACACTTGTCCTTTCTGACCCCGTCCTGTGTTGGAGGTGGAAGAGACAGGAGTGAAGGGAGGTCTACTCTTTTGCTCCTTTCAGAATTAAAATGAATGGAAAATTGTGTGTGTTTTCCCATGGGGTAAATATTGAGAGAGTAGAGATGTAAACGTACGGAAGAAAGGCTTTTCTGAGCCGCCCGGGTCTCTGTTGCACTGCCAAAGTCCTGTGCGTCACTTGATCCATTGTTTAGTGTAGCGAGGGCTCGGTAAGCAAGCGGCTGCCTCCCTGCTCCAGCTGCAGCCTCTCTACTGTTTATGTTTGCAGGGCCCTTCGCCTTGAAGTGAGGCTATACAAGCAAAGCCTAGCCATATGTGAGCACTGGGCCATCAGAGGAGTCACTGGCCTTCTCCTTTTCGATCCATCCATCTCTCAGGAACTCTCCGGCTTCTTTCTCCTTCTCTTCCGGTCCCTTTTGTCCCTCTTACTTCGTCTTGTTTGCTTTCTGTTGCTTGACAGTCCGGCCCATCACTGACAGCCTGCTCTTTATGAGAAGATGAAGGGTTGGAATTATCTTCTTGAGTTTCAAAGATCCTGGTGGTGGTTATTATTACTGCCGCGAGAAATAATTACCCCGAGAACTCCTCGGAGAAAACCAATGTCCAAGTGCTCAGCAGCAAACTTTGAGAGGCTAGGTGGTAATCATGTCACAGAAATATTTCAGCTTGTATAAATATTCAAATATTTATACTGGAGTGTCGTATACTGACAAGCACATGCACAAAATGGAAAACATCCAAAGAGAAATTCACTGAAGGAAACATGAAGACAAACGTGTAGTCGACAGTTAGGGTTTCATGGCTTTGCATTAATCATTATTCCAATCATTACAACACTAAAAGAGTTCCATCAGAAGTTCAGCATTGTCCATTGGGTTAGTTGCTACTTGATTAAACCCTGTGAGATTGGACTTGTTTTTTTTTCAGGCATAAAGGTGAAAGAGTTCTGTCTAAGTAAAAGTTATGGGTCAACCTGGACATTTTTTGTTGAGCTGGGCTCACTGTGTAAGTGTGTGCATGTGTCTGAAGGTGAGTGGTCCTGACCTTGGCTCCTGGGTGGGCTGCAGTGGCTATGTGCTTGTCTTGGATCATCTGTGGACCCTTCTGTTTACTGAAACAACAAGCAAGCAGTGTCCAGGGAGGAGAGAGGAGTCACACAGCGAGCATCCTCAAAGGCAGCACCTCTCTCCTTTTTCTTTTCCCCACTCAAAAACACACACACACACACACACAGACACACACACACGCACACGCACACACACACACACACACACACACACACACACACACACACACACACACACACACACACACACACACACACACACACACACGCAATCCGCATGAAGAAAGCGACCTTGGAGCCCTGACCACCCATGTGAGCCTTGGTCATCCACTGAAATGAAAACAATTACTTTCTTTTGACCCTTTCTTTAATGAATCTCTCATCTGCTGAGGCTTTAGACTTTCACTTAATATTTGTACTAAAATATGATCCCATTCATGGTAAAACCATTAATCTGCAAATGCAGCAGAAAAGCTCTCCCACACTGATGGTTTGTAAAGGAAGGGAATTATCTCAGCTGCCTATAACCTGCTATTATGGGAGTAATATTGACTTTTCAACTCAGAGAACCTCAATTGATGTTAGAGAGGTGTTGAAAAGGTCAATTAAAAGGTGCCATGAATGCGTTGGCACATCACCTCAGGTGAGGAAAGTCCCTGCTCTTGGGTAACCCGGGTAAACAACTTTTGATTTCAGCTGCATTTGACACACACACACACACACACACACACACACACACACACACACACACACACACACACACACACACACACACACACACACACACACACACACACACACACACACACACACACACTGTGGCTTTGGAGATGCAGCGACATGAATATTACAGATGAAACACCTCCTGGAAATTCCAAGTGGTGGAGAGTGGTGTCTACATTAAATTAAACTGATACATGAAGTAAAAAAAACTAAAGACTCTGACAAGATATTTTTGCTACTTTTACTTTTTTAAGCAACTTTATACAGTAGTATTTTTCCTGTTTTTGATGTGGTAGACTTAGATCACTAATCAGACATAACCTGAACCTTAATCAGTTTTAATCATGTGTTGTACCTGCTGTAGATCCATTTAACAACAATCTGAAGGTGCAGTGAAACCTTAACATTTTGTGCCCTCTAGTGGCTATTGAATGCTACCACGCTGACAGGAGTGTTTGTCAAGAAAAAAAACGATACACGTCACCATTGATATGCTTTAAATGAATAAACTTAATCTCATCATCAATCTTCATTTTAGACATGTCATATAGGAATTATGTAGGGTATGTGGGCTTTCTGGTAGTTTAAGGACAAAGAGTGATGTGTGTTGAACAGATTGTAAAGCCTTCTGTGATATTCATACAATATGTTCAATTATCAAGAAAAACGACCTGACTTACAATGTTATGATAGATTTACTTTTCTATAATGATGCTTTGACCTCCTCTGGCCGTTTTTGGATGGTTTGTTATTTAATTTCCTGCATTTGAATCTTGGTCTTTGTTTTTCTAATCAACTGTTGCAAAAGTCCTGTAAAAGTCTCGAACATTTTATGAGGTCAGTGGTGGACCTACCTGTACTTTACTTGAGTAGCTTCATTTCATGTTAGTTTATACTTCTTCCCTTCAACATCTCAGGCAAATATTGTACTATTTATTCCACTACATTAGTCAGGCAGCTTTAGTTACATTTCACGTGACAATTTTCCCTTCAGTCCAGTAAAAACTACGTAAATTTGTTGATTTCGAATTTGTCTGATAAACTGAAGTGTTAAATAGTTTTTCAACTTTAGGTTAGGTAAACTCCTCTATTTCTTTGGCCAAATAAACTATTTGAATCCCACTTGAATCATCTGGAAAAGCTGAAAACACAACTAGATGCTAAGTACATATTGCTGCAAATACCTATATGCTTTCACTTCAGCAAAGTTTGAATGCAGAACTTTTACTTGTTGGTAAATATTTTCACAGTTTGGTATTAGCACTTTTACATAAGTAAAGGACCTGAATACTTCCTCCACCACCGTGTGATAAATACAAACAGTTCTTTATTTGAAGATTAGTTATTCTTTGCCTTTTTCGAACAGTCAGACCTGGCGTGGATCATCGAAGCTCAGGGTCACTCTGACCGTCCTCTCTCTTTTCCTGTATTCACTGCACTATCTCTCCAGGGGAGGATCATTCATCACAGTTGTCTAAACACTGCAGTCACCCTGTGATTAGTGACTCCTTGAGGTCAGACATCTCTGTAACACATACTAATTCAAATGGTTGCGTGTGTCTGCTTCTGCTGCACATATCTGTGCTCAGATGAAGGACTGTTTGTGTACTTTTTAAACACCGTACATCATTCTGTTTGCGGCAGGCTGTCAAGCCCAGGTCTCCAGTGAGGAACCAGGTAGAAGCTCATCAGTTCTTCTCTCTTCCCAACGGCTTTTGTGCGTCATAATGGTAACTGACACCAGCATGGTCTGGTGGTGCGTTCATATGATCAAATGTTTCCTCCATCTCAGAGGAGAACAGAGGATGCTGATGACACTGAAAAGTGTGTGTTTGTGAGTATCTTATAACAGTGATATATGTTGGGGCGAATCTACAGAACAGGATGGTTCCTTCGGTTCAGCAAGGCGCCAGACTCGTTATCAATCATATTCCTCTACGAGATTTATGATTCTGACGACGAATGAAAAATGGAATGTTCATTTTAACTTTGAAGAACATCAGAATGAATGCAAATGAAGTTTAAACACAGAATGTCATAGTTCTGCCTTTTTAGTTGTTATATTTCCTGGGATTATTTGGTAATCACTCCCCCCATGTACTTCTAGTTACTTCCTGCCTTTGTGCCTTTTCCCCGCCAGTTTTCATACCCATCTCTCGTCAGCCAATAACCCCTTTGTGTTTGCAGTCCTTTCTCTCCTCTTGCCAGATTGTCGCATGTCTTGTTCTTTCTTGTACGTTTTTTGTTTACTTGAAACCTGCAGAACAACATGAGTAAAGCTTGCAATTTGCATCAACTACCACCTCCTGCGCCGTGCGTTTGGGTCCTCTCCCCTGAGTAAATGTGACAGTAATAGTTTACTGCATTTAATGCCTGTCTGAAGATGTACTAGCTGGGACAACTGTGGGGTTTACGGTATTTATGGCAATAAAGGTCTGAGTTGTTTTTTTTTTCTTCTGTTATTGGTGTATTAAATGTCAAAACATGATGGCTTCTGTCTCGTAAATTTTGTCTGTTACCAAAAAAAGCCCAACTTATATCTGCTACATACATAACATTGGAATATCTTACAGGAAATATACAAAAATACACGAAGATGCATATAGCCAACGAGTTATATCTAAATAAGTCTAATAATGTTAACTTCTCGAATACAATTGAGCTGAGGGAAAATTACACAACTGTGCCCCCTTGTGGGTGTCTGTAAATGTCAATAAGTGTAATTTCCTCCATTGTAAGAGAATATAGTATATTTGTAATAAAGCAGAGACGTAAAGTGGGATACATTTTCTGAGCCATGAAAGCCATGATGAACATTCTTTAAAAAAAAAACAAAAAAACAGTGGTATCACGCCCTCTAAACATTAAAACAAAAATCATTTATAAAGGTACTTTCTTGAGGGCAGTTTACCCGCGATATCACCAAAGCTCAGACAGATACGATTAGACACACAAGACATTACGGTACATATACAGTACATGACACTTAAACAAATTACAATATTTGTCAGTTCACAGCAATATTTGAGCCAAATATCTTCACATTACTATTCCTATGTATTTCCTATGTATTTCTACCATTTTCTAAAGCTGCTCTTGATGCTGTCTGTGCTGTTTTTTTCTTCACGTAGTCTTGGAGGCTGTGAAGCACACACTCTGTATAGAGAACCCTGAGGGGAATAGACTGCAGTAACCAGCCCTGTGTTCATACACGCACAAACACACACACAAACATATTCAGAAAGTGAGTCTCTTGCCACGGTCATATTTTTTGGCATCATCAGATGTTTTTGCCAGCAAGTCTTACCAGAAATATATGACAGACACTTCCATTTGTTTTGTCTCCAGCTCGGAGGTACTGCAGGGAGTTTTTCACAAAGTCTTCTGGTGACAGAGTCACTATGTTAATTTGCTGGTAGCCTGCCATTCGAGTGGAGACCCCAAAAGGAGCCACTGTCTGAAAAAAGAAGAATAAAGAGAAACAGAAAATTGTGACAAGATTTGAAGAATTAAAAACACTTTGAAGTTATTTCCAACTAATTTCTTGTTCCTGTAATTTAAAGACCCTGAGGTATTAGAATCAAAGTACCTGTATAGTAATCCCTTTATCACTGTATTCAGCTTGAAGACCTTGAGAAAACCTTTCCACAAACACCTACAGGAACACAGATTAAAGTATGAGTGATGGTGGATAAGAATTTAGGAGACCTAGAAGTGTGCAGGAGATGCTGAACGTACCTTTGATGCAGCGTATAGTGTGTACAGGGGGAAAGGAATAGAGGCAATTCCAGATGAAATGTTCAAAATCACCCCTTTTCCCCTGTAGAGGCAGCAAAGAAAAAGCAATTGTTGGCTCATACTTGTGGCCAGGAACTCGATTGTAAGCAGCATGTTATGATCTTAATCACATTACATCTAATGAAGAAAACATGGGTAGGAAACCTGTTCTCCATGCCTGGAAGGATCATTTTGCACATCTGGAGACAAAATAAGTTCAGATTTGAGACAGACGTAAAGGTCGACAGAGTTCATTTATTTGTGAAGAAAACAATGAATCCTCTTGACTGTCCATCACTTGTACTATCTTTCTTAATGTTTTGGTTCACATTGAAAGCTATATAAATTATTGTCTATGATAAATTGACAAGATGAAGGTCTGAGAATTGAAATGTTGTCAATAAATAAAGTGAGTAACAAACAGTGTGGAGCATTCTTTTGTTTCCCGTCAATGAGACTTTATGTTGGGCCCTAAAATTCATTGGTGTGAAAAAAGTAATATCAAATATATGCTCTTACCTTGGCCATGGTTTTCACATTGCAGTTTATCACATCTGTAATTGTCTGAAAGCATATTTAAACATAAGTCCCAAGTAATCTTTATTTATTAAGGTCAACGAGGAGGAGGTGGGGTGTTTACGGATGGATACAGTTTAGATTACTTGTGAGACCCTCTGAGGATCAGCACCTGAAATATGCATGCAAAGATGACTACCAATAAAAGTAATTTATTAAATTATGCAACTCAATTAGTGCAAATCGTATTGGTTACTCATTAAAGGCTCCTATAGAGTTGTTGACCTATAATAGTGCTACAGAGCTGTGGAGGTCACTATTTTGTTGAACTTGTACAGCAGTACACCAATAAATTCAGAGAACACGAACATAGCAAGCAAGTCAACATGGATGGATTTGTGGGAGCTCAATGATATACTTGGTGCATTTTGGTGAGCAACAATTAATATAAACATAGCATTTGTTTTTTTTACAAGAACACTTCAGCTGCTGAGGAACCACTGACCTTGTCCAGCTCCTCCGACTCAAGGAATTTGCAGGGGATGAAGCTGGGCAACACACCAACATTGTTTACTGTGGTAGAAAAAAAAAAAAAAAAAAAGATACTGAGAGAGAAATCTTAAGAAAACTGTATCTGTGAAAGCATCTTGTGTTTCAAACATGACATGTAAGAAAAAATGAATCTGAAACCTAAAACCCCAATGTTGAGGTCCTTCAGTTGATCCTTAAGTTCACTGAAGATGTTTGGATTTATGAAGTCTGTTACCATCACTTTCACTATCTGCCCTGTTGTTTCACCTGTGAAGAATGATACGGTCTCAACACGCTGCACATTATGTACTTTTACAGATGACAATCAGCAAATTTGTAGATGCCATAAGTTTTAAAAGCAGACACAATAAAAACGATCAGATTTATACCTATTTCCTTGGCCACCTGATCCAGTGTTTCTTTGGTCCTACTCATAATAACCACGTTCATCCCTCGCTCTGCCAGCTGAGAAGAAAGAAGATGGAGGATGAGTGAAAACAAAATCGTCGAAGACTGAATCAAATCAAATAAAACTTGCACGATGACCTCAGCAGTAAAATATTTCAGATAATATCAGAATATGACACCATGTAAATACAAATAAACAGTTATAATATTGAATAGGGGTTTTAGCTGTGAAAGGACACTCACTTCTAGTTTCCTATACAGTACTTCACTTTCATGTACAGACATGATTATCATAACATGCAAACACAAGCAGTGCTATTGAAACAATCACTTACTGCAAATGCGTATGCTCTTCCTATGCCTTCTGAAGCACCAGTCACCACTGAAACAGGGATACAGGGGTCAGCATTACAAAGGAATTCATTCAGTTGTCATTCTCTCCTGCAGTTTCCATTCTAACCAGTTGGGGCAGTGTGATCCAGAGCTGCACTCACTCATCCGTATTCCTCTGTTGTCAGACAAATACCAGCATTGTGTTTGTTACTGTACACCCCACCCGCTCTGTTCTTACAGACTGTGCCAAAACAGCATGTTCCTCAGTTCTGATAAATATTAAAGATAAAGCAGAGAACAGACAGGAACTGCTTGTTTCTTAGAGATGATTTCATCCTGACCCTGATTATAAAGATCACAGACTATTTTCTGTACCACATTCAGAACCAGACTGATAAGTATTCGTAGCTAACTGGGTCTTTAAAAACTGAAATTTCAGATTAAGGAAGGCCGAAAGAACTTTTAAATGGGATGCACTGGTTTGAAGTGTTGAGTCAAACGAGTGATGTGACACTGCCAAGTAACTGCTCAGCCTCTTTTCATGTGTTCAGTTGAACACACTAACTAAACGCTCCTTACAAATGTGCACACGCTCCTTTGCAAATGACAAAATGAGAGCAGTGTCGAATGACAAAGCCCAAAACGTTGAGAAGACTCAGTGAGAATGGGTTGATGTTCGGCATTCACAAGAACAAACTAACAGGCTGTTGTTTGCATTGAGGGTTTCTTCATTATTGTTTCTCCTAAAAGCTGAAACCCAATATGTTCTCCTAGAGGGAAGTGATTAGTGTTGGCATACTGGCCCTGCCTTACAATGGAAACACCAGTCTTCAGAAATTTTGATGCCTCTAAAATGTTAAATTAAAATCATTTGACCCAAATCCCCCAGTTACTGTTGCTATGCCCATCAAGATTTCCCATTTACAGTTGAAATGAGCACAGATTTATCACTCAAAGGTTGTGGTAGTTTTTGAAACCAGAAGGAAAACAAAATGCCTGATTGTCGTTTCAAGCCAATGACTGTTGATTTTAACTGCAGACATTACATGTCACTGTACCTGTAGGTGTCTAGTTAGTTAAACTAATATTTCAATATTTTTGTTGGACTAACATGAAAAAGTGAAACCTGCAAAGGGTTTACATTTGATGATTTTATGTATGGACAGTTTTATAATTTGTGAGCAATTTTAGCACATTTTGGACCTGACTCACCAGGTTTGGTTTACCCAAATAAGAACAACAACCAAAATAAATCATGTTTTCTCATGTACCTCTAGTGGTATCAAGCCATGCAGATTATTTGGTTTTATTTGCCCAGGTGCCAAAATAGCTATCTGTCCCTGAGATTTCTGCCATCCTTATACAACAGAAGAAAATTAGGAGAATGTATTCATCATGTTCACAACAGTTATATATACAATAATCTGTATTCAGACCATTTTCACAGGAGTCTCAGACATGACTCTGGCATTTTCCTTTATGCAAATTAGTTATGTTAGCTGCAGTGGCCCGCGGAGGCCTTTCTTCAAAGAGAAATGCAGTGAGAGAGTAAAACAGAGAGGGAGAGGTACTGTGATTTAGACTGGCCAGTCAATAGGACAGTGTTTAGTACAATTACAGTCAGACAAAACATTACCCATCCATTCATTATCTATACCCGCTTTATCCTGAACAGGGTCACGGGGTGAGGGGTGGGGGGCTAGAGCCTATCCAGCTCACTTTGGGCGAAAAGCATTGGACACACTGGACAGATCACCAGTCTATCACAAAACATTATGTTCTCTAATAAAAAAAAAATGCATATACAGCTATTTTCATTTTATTTTCATAACTGTACTAATTCCACAGATGTTATTGTTTTGGTACCAATATTTCTTCAGCACAGTTCCAATTTGTTTTGTTTCAGCATTGCATAACTACCACTGAAATTCAAGAGTGCCGAGATTGTGCGCTAAACAGCTTTGTACTTTTGGCCAGATGAGCCCCAAATGTCCTTATCGTAAACAGTGTATCTCAAAGTCATGTTTGTCCAGAGTCCACTGTGAAACACAAACTTCCCCACAGTTACCATGAGACATGCTGACCTGCTGTGAGTTGATAGTGTTCTCACAAATACAGTAAGTGTTTCATGTATTATAATCAGTCTTTCTTTTTAGATGCTATTAATAAAGGCACCAAAGACAGAAAATTGAAAATCTCACAAATTGGTTTACAAACTTCTGATTTGTACTCATGACATTATAGATAATGTAAGTCAAGCACTGGCAACCACTTCTACAGGACAACAAACAAGAAGAGAGAAAATACTTTGAGATGTACTTTTGATAAATATCACATGACTGTGAAGGGATTTACAGTCCTGTTGATTTTTGTACTCTCAGCACACACTATGAACATGACATGCCATTTAAATCTCAAAGGCCCTGCTCACACCTGGACTGAATTACAAATTTCCCCACTGTGGGATTAATAAAGTCTAAATCAAGCATCTCCACATGCATCTCAGGTGACCTCCTGTGATCATATGTCACTTTCACGCTCTATATCACATAAATAAACAGATGCTGAAGCACATTGAGGGAGCAGTTGAAGCAACATGTACTTAATAAAATGAGCCATCTTTGCCAACTTGAGTTTTAGAATGCTGTACAACCACAGGCACACACACTTATTGTAAGCAAGTGATATTTATGTTATCAATTCACGCATGTGCCTTACTATACATCATAGGCCAGATGAGAATGAAAAGACTCAAGTGTGAAGGGAACACAAACTCATACAAAAGTGGTTCTAACATGTCAAGAGATAAATAAATGCAGAGGAACAGAGTCGAAGCAACCCAGAACAAACTGTTCTGATGTTGCTCTTCTGTGCTGGAAAGGAATGAAAGTGGGCTTTGGAGAGAAAGAAAAGATCTGCCCACTATTCTGCATTTCTCATCAAGCTTCTTTTAGCACTGTGGGAGACTGAATAACGTTTTCAGAAGAAGCCAAAGGAAATCCCTTATGTTGTTTGGACTGCTCAGGGGCCTGCAGAGAAATGTTGGCGGGAGACAGTGTGAGGTGTGAGCAAGAGCTGAATGTGTATCCTTAGTTGCATTTAAGTTAAAGTAACACTGTTCTCAAAGTTTAAAGGTAGGTTACAAGTTAAATTTGTTGTGCCAGCTGGAGGATATAAGAGCTTATCATGCTTAATTGCTAGCTTACCCTGGAGGCATGTTATGGTAAAATGTTCTTGAAATACATGACAGTGTCTGCAGTCACAGTATTGTGTACTCCAAGTGTTCTTCTTTTTCCAGTCACACCAGTTGAACCTCCTTGTCATTTACAAAATGTAAGCAGCTGCTAGGTATGTCTGAACAAATGGTTCCTCAAGGAAAGTCAGGACTTGCCCCCTGAGGTTTAACATTACACAAGCGCAAGCTTGCGTAACAGTGAAAAGTCTTAACAAGTCTGAGCTGGAAAATCTTCTATTTCTTGTTGTTTTGCAGCCACATTTTCTTCATTTATCTGTGACCTTTAATAAACTGCTGCATTTGCATTGCATTGTCTTTGCATGTACAGGCACATCCTGCCTGTTTATTTTGACCCACATTCGCTCATTCATGCAATCAATTACAAAACTTTTAGGTAAGGCTGTGGCAGATGTAAATTGACCTGATGCTATTAATCACATTTATTAAAGTCATAGCATTTATTAGTCATAGTATGACCTACTGTAGGTCTGACATACAGTACACACAAGCACACTCACAAAAACACACTTCTCACCTGCCCACTCTCCCACAGAGGTGAAGAAGGTTTTCGACAGTGGAAAACACAGTTCTGGAAAAAACATCCTGCTAAAAAGCAGCAATTTCACTGCATAGTAGGCAACAACTGCAGAACCAAGAGATATGAAAAACAGCTCCAGCAAATCCATGTTTTGGCACAGAAAAATCAGGGTATACTGTAAGTCTCCTTGTGTCTGTGTCTGCTGTAAGACAAAGTTTTTAGTGAAGTGATAAAGACTGACAGAAAGAGGGAATAACACTGCCAGTAGACACTCCCATTTCACCCACACACATACACACACATACAGACTTTCACTCCATCTCTAAGTTGCATGCAAACACTTCATCTATCCATTCGTCTAACCATTTATACCCACCCTTTCACTTTTTGCATACTTTAAATTGTTTCCCCTCCAACATACACACAATAACCCATAATGACAAAGTGATACATGTCTTTTGAAATTTATGCAATCTCCTTAAAAGACTAAAAATGGAAATCTCTCATCGACAATTAATTAAATTCTTTGTAGAAGCCCATTTTGCAGTGACTATACCTTCAAGCCTTCTTAAATAAGTCTGTGCAGGTTTTGCACACTGATTTGGGCAGTTAATATCATTTTTCCTGGCAGATCTTGTCAGGTTTTTATCAGGCTGGATAGGAAAAGTCAGTCACTTAAAGACAGTCACTCCTGTATTGTCTTGGTTTTATGTGTCTGTTCACTGTTGTGCTGAAATATGAACTGTTGCTCCAGTGTCAGGTCACTACACACAGGGGCATATTTTCTTCAAAGACCTCTCTATATTTTGATGCATTCATTCTCTCAACTGTGATTAGTCTCCCAGTCCCTGCACTAAGAAGCACAACTACCACATTATGCTACCACCACCATGCTTCACTGTAGGGATGGTATCAGCCAGAGTGCCTAGTGTTTACCAGACATGATTCTGGCCACATATTTTTGTTTTTGACTCAGCAGCTCAGGTAATCTTTTCGCTCGTGCTCTCTGTGTTGATTGAAGGCAGTTCAGCAAACTCCAAACTTCTCCCATTTCACGATTATTGACAACCTCTGTGATTCTAGGAACAGTCAAAGCTTTAGCAATGGTTTCATTACCGACAACAGGTTTATCATGGAGGTCTGCAGAGGGTTCCTTAAACTTTGTGGCTCATTTTTTGTCTTGATTTGCAATACTGTGAGTTGTGGGACCTTATCAACACAGCTATGTCTCTTTCTAAACTTTGTCCAGTCCATTCAGTTTGCAACAGGTGGACACGGTTCAAGACACATCTCAAAGATGATAAAAGCGGAACTCTTTATGTCTCTCCTGCAATTGTTCTTTTCCAATTTAAACTGTGAATTTATCTGTATTCATATCCAAAGATTATCTTTGACTCTTTTTTAGCTCTCTAACAGGAGGCTGCCATTGGCCATGTCCCAGTACAAACATAGCAGAGTCAGCCAACAGAATAATGTTGTGGCTGACTCAAATAAACAGCTCTCCAAAGCAAGCTGAAAAAGAAAGGAGACTGTCAGTGGCAAGGACTTTAAAGTGCTCAGTCTATGATCCCACTAAAAATGTATAGAAAGAAAATGCAGCAGGTTAATTTACCTGCAAGTAAATTACTACCATTTCTGTCTTGCTCAACACTTAAAAAAACATGTGGAGGTCAAGTATGAGACTGTAACAGCTTCACAAAACCCAACTCCAAGAAACTATGGACTGTCCAGACTAGAACCACAATTTTTCAAGCAGTACACTGAGTGGGCAACCTCACTGAAGCCTCTAACCAGATCCAAAAGTTGAATCCAAGCACGAGCATGATTTTGATCAACCTTTCAAAAATAAGGGTATTTTTTCCATGGGTCCCAAGACAGTTAAAAATCATTAACCCTCTCAGATTTACCTAGTTTCCCCAGTTTCCACATCTGATGCCGATACAGGGTGATCGAGCTGTGCCACTATGTTCAGTTGATCCGGTTACGTCAGGGTCACCAAATTGTTTTAGTCCAAGAGCTCTAAAAATGAATCATAAGATTAAATGATGAAACGTCTGTAGCTGTATTTAGAGCAGAACAATCTAGATGTTAATAAAATACAAAGATTCTGAGTCAGTCAATATTTCCTTTCATGTATTTGATTGATGCTCCGCATTTGGAGTACAGCAATGTGATACACATTGCATCAAATGGACAATTTTTCAGCATTGTGGGTAAAGGCAAATGCAGGCCAAATAGAATAAAAGAAAATAGCAGGGCTGCCGGCCTCTAATTAAAACTGTATCACATGCTAGTCACTGGAAAAGGAACAAAATGGGCACTTTGTTGATGGGGAGAGATGGCACAAGAAAAGCTTTGGAGCTTGAGCTCTGGACAAAGGTTGAAGCTAAAACTGTAGGCGAAGCAGATGAGCTGGTGCTGTACTGAAATCTGGGCCGATTTGTGGTTTGGTATGTAACTTTAGCCAAAATAGAGAATGGGCACATCGGCTTTTGTTTTCACTGTACATGGCCTAGTTTTAGGCTATTGTTTATCAATCTGACACAATTTATTACACATAAATTAGTGAAACAAAAAACTCCATTTACAGGTCAACACACATCAGACAGGACCGTTGTTCGTTTTTATTGACTGGAGAAACTCATAATTTACAACAACGTTGTATTACAAAGTTACACAATTTCCGACATACTATTAATACCATCAGTAGTTTCAAAAAAAAAAAAAAAAAAAAAAAAGACAGCAACGATAATGAGAACAAGCGACGATGCCTTCACATGTTTCAATTCAGTAGCCGGCTCCGTTCATTCATGACGAAGGACGCTTTCTTAAAACCCGTTACGTCATCAGCACGCGCCCGCTGCGTTCTCCCCGCCATTCCTCCAAAGCGTGTGTTTTCCATCTCTCGTCGCATTACCTTCGGCAGTAGCGCTTTAGCAGCCGCTGTTACAGGCACAGACTCCCGTTTTCTACTGGTATTCTTTTAGGTGAGTCCAATTCCGGTTCCCCCTTCCATGCAGCATTCGCTTCGTTACCAGAAGATAAACAATTTAACATCGCGGACGTCGTCGGCCTTTGGCTGCGTAATTGAATGTGTTTAGCTCGCTGGCTAGCCCAAAGTTAGCTTTGGTGTTTTTGGGTACTCCGGAGCCCCTGTTTTGTTCCTGAGCGGCCCGGTAACTACAGAGCCACTGAAAGTCAACTGTGAATCACCGTAGTCGCAAATCGCTGTTCCCCATCCGACTGCGCAGCACCGAGCTTGTTTCGGTTCCCTCTGATTAACAACAACAACAACAACAACAACAAACGAACCACCGTCACAGACACGCTGCTGCTGCTTCGTGATTCTGTCGTGACGCCGAAGTCGCAGCGTCGCTGTGCTCCCGACACGCCCGTGGACACGTCGAGCTGCCAATAACTTTGAATATTTAACCTTTTTAGTCAGCAGAGTTCGAGCCGTCGGCACGTTTTGTCGTTCGTTATCTGGGTAAAGTCGAGCTGGTGTTGGACGAAGAGGCCGCGGCGTGATGCCAAACACCAGACAACCAGCTGTCTTCACGTTTCACGTGTTCAGCACCGCAGCTTCACCCGGACCGGAAGCAACGACTAGTTCAAGCAAAAGAAACGGATGGTTTTAACAGAATCCTTAAAAGACTCGTCCCCATCCCGGAAAACAAACAAACAAACAAACAAAAACAAACAAACAAACAAACTAAAGGTTTTGTTGTATCCGTTGACATCGTTAATATACAGGAGGGACACGAGCTGAGGCCGAGTGGTGAGACCCTCAACGTGAAGTGTGGGACTGAGGTTCATTCACACAGCTGCGAGACAAACTGCAGACTTGTCAACAAGCACGTTTCGTTGGGTGCGTTTTGAACACGTGTGGAGAGTTTCATGCAGTTATGAACTGGTCAAGCAGTGTGAGATGAGAGTGACAGGTGCCACATGTCAAATCGGGGAATGGTGTTTCTACTGCTGTGAGTAAAGCACCTTACCTCAACAATATAAATAATCAGACCAACCGTGTGACATCACGGCACAGCTGGAACACCTGCGTTTCTGAACAAGCTCACGGGTTGACGCTGTGACACACAAGTTCAAGGGACAAAAAAAAAAAAAAAAGGTCATTTAATAACGGGAACGTCTCCGGCCATTCTGGAGACCCACAAACTGAATTGTAGTTTATTTAATGACATTTTGAAGTTTTTTTTTTTTTTTTTTTTTTCCCCATCTCGTGAATGTTTGCTTTTACTCCGTGGACCACCGGTGACTTTACGGGTGATATTATCACGCACAGTAACTAACTAACTGACAATACTGTGTAAATATTGACATTGCTCAGCCCAAGGCACAGTTGGAAGTTGTAATCACAGCGTATGTTTACATTGATGCTCGTGTTTTAGTCGCGAGTCTTCTCCTTGTTCGTATTCGACTTGGTGTTTGACGTGAACGCGCCACACAGGGATACCTGGTCGCTCGTACCGCCGCGCACAACACTGTTATTTTATTCAGGTTTCCGAGTCCTTGACCGTTGCATGCAGCCTCTCTTTGTCATTTCTGCACCAACTGAGTTGTTGTGGCATCGTGTGTGTTTTTCTGCTGTCTCTCTGGTTCTAGCGACTTCTAGCGGAGGATGAGAAGAGCTGTGCAATTAAGGTTTTCGCAAAGACGGTGTCAGACTTTTGCTCTCACTTCAGTGTGTCGATTATGGTGACATTTGATATATAATCACCTTTGTGGTTTTACCGTCTACCATTACGTAACTATAGTTGCTGATGCATCTGCGCACATGGCAGAGACTCGTCTGGTGTTGACATGCCACAGTTTCTCAGTACGCCGGCAATCATGTTTAGGTTTGTCAAATCTGAAATAAAGGACATAATCATACTAAAATACCAGTGTGCATGTGAAGTCAATGCATTCCCTGTTAATGCTACAGTTTAAAGGTGGATTGTTGTCTCTAATGTTGTTTTACATGGATTGCCCTTTGGAGACTTCCTCACAGCAAGGGTTTTTGTGGTTGCCAACAGGGACACGCATACATGACGTTAATGTCATTACGAGTGTGCTGGTACTACTGGTCCTCCAATCACACCTGTAGAATAGAAAAACAAACCTTCAGACTTCCCCTAGTCGATTGTTTGTCACTAAATTAATAATGCATGGGCGTTTTATTAAAATAATCTGTCTGTGTTCAGCAGGAACAGCTGTAACACTGCTGCATTATTCTTGTGTGGGGATAGCCTTGGTGCCTGCAGTAACAGAAGCGCCAGGTGATTTGTGGCGCTGAAGATTTGTGTCTGGACTGTAGGTGGCAGCCTTGATCTACATTTTCCCCATTCCCACTGAAACCTGGGGATAAAGTTTACTGCTGTCATTCTACCTCCGCTGGTCTCGCAAGTAAACCTGCAGTCAGTTGCTCGAGAAAAACCAAGTGTTCTTTTACATCGTTGATATCAGGAGTAAATTCATTCAACTCATTCGTAGTCCCAGCAGTATCCTGACATGCGTAATCGGCAGTTTTCTTTTGTTGCGGAGACAAATAAACATCAACAGTTATCCTATCGTAGGTCTGTTTAGGCGACATTTCATTATTCGATCTGAGAATACATGTTTTTGAGGCAGAGAGGCGACTGAGTCAGGTGCGAACTGTGAGACCGAAAAACACCTTCGGATGTGTGAACTCGGGGGCTTGAATTCTGTCTGTGACAGAGTGGTAGAGATGATTGCCAGCGTCTCTTTCAGGTGTGCCTTTCTAACGCCGAAGGATTTGTTTTGTTCTCTCTGCGTTTAACAGGGATTTCAGCGCTGCTTGATCTATAATAAAATGGTTTGGAATAGGATACAGCCAGGAAAAGCAAAAAAAATGAAGGTTCCTTGTTCTGATGGTTTTGAAGATGCAATTTGACTGCCTCAGCTGTCAGAGGATGTTTTATTATGTTGTTTTTCCCTGCACTCAAACTATTCTGGAAGTTTTTTTTTTTTTTCCTACCATCAGCCAGAACTTTTTACTGACAAATCGCGTCACTTCTGTTTTTTTCTGTCTCTCCATCTCCCCGCTCCCCTCTTTTGTTATCCTGCAGATATATCCAGCTATGGATATGGACAGTGCCAGTTCAGTGGTGCTGCAGGCCTTAACCCAAGCTACCAGTCAGGACACCGCTGTGCTGAAGCCTGCGGAGGAGCAGCTCCGGCAGTGGGAGACCCAGCCTGGCTTCTACTCAGTCCTGCTGGTGAGGGATGATATCAAATGTGTGAAATAAATCTCAGTCGGAAGCACAGAAACTTACATAATCGGAGGTGCTAACGAATGTGCTATTTTGCCGACGGTGGGGTTTCGCTGCGTACCAGTGTTAAAGTCTGAGTTGTTCCAACAGTGACAGTGGGTTACTTCTTTGAAGATAGTTATTAATAGGGAGGGAATATTTTCTAATCAGCATAACAATATTAGATTGAGGCTTTATATATTCTGGTCATGTGTGACAACTGACAATTCATCCTGGCACAATAACTGTAATCAGAGCAACAAATCGCAAGGTTGTGAGAGGAAGGGAAACATTCAGAAAGAGGACAATGTAGGGCAGTCAGCTGGGGACTGATTTGTGGTCATAAAGCCCATATTGTATAAATTTAGATTCCCATTTAATTTTGTATTATGAAGCCGTCGTAGGTGCTATATAAACACCTTTGACGTGTTAAAACGCTCAGTCCACAGGGAAGTGCACTCAACCTGTAATCAGCAATTGCGCTGTTTGGACTTCTTTAAGTTTGAGATGTTACAAACCCAAAGTAACGTCATCTATCCGCCCTCGGCACGTCACACTGTCCAACCCGTTATATAGTAGACAGAAAAAACAAAGAGCAATAATTTTGTCGTGGAGCGAGCAAGCTGCGAGGCCAAAACAACCTGGGTGTGCTTCTCTGAGGAGTCAGCCTGTCAGAAAAGAGTGTCATTAATATCGATGCGCCCTAAAGTCACAGACATAAAACAGCCTGTTCTTGGTAGAGCTTCAGTAAGAAGCTTGAGAGAGAAATAAAACTATACTGAGATGGTTTTTTGTACTTAAAACCACCAAAAAAAAAAATCTTCACATATCTTTGGGATGTCATGACTGCAAAAAAAAAAAAAAAAAGAATTACTCAAATATCTATTAAATAGTTCTATTAGAGTTCATGTGAAGATCTTTTTATTGGTTGTTTTTACCATTTTTGGTGCTTGTCAATGTGCAAGACCAAGTGCGGTTGAAAAGTAAGTGCACGGTTCCAGACCCTATTTACAACCCCTCTCTTTGATCACTACAGCTTGTAGTTGAGTGTTATCTGTGAATTCACAGATGATTCAACATCTCACAAGATAGCTTTCTATAAAATTGGGCTTATACTTCATTTTGTGCTGCCGCCTCGCGCCACAGTACCTCACAACAGAGATCGTACAGGGAGGACAACATCGATCAATCAAATATCAGCCGAACCCACTTTTATTCAACTCATGTTTGTTTCCAAACCTCCTGAACCCCAAAATAGGAGCGCCAAGATTCCAAATCTCTGATATTACTGCGCGGCTCTTTATGCAGCCCCTGCCTGTGCACTGGGAAGGAGAACGACTTTGAGAACTTTAAGGGATATAGCTACATTTTACAGCTCGGAAATGTTTGCTGTTAGAAGAAGTGAAGTTACATTCGTGGGTACCACTTGGACACTCTTGACATCGAAGTCGACATGACCTATATTTTACTGGAGCTGTCCCTTGAAGAGTTGCACGATGCCATCGCAGCTCTGCGCCCTTATACTTCAGCTCGGTTGAAGTTGTTACCTTTTCTCTCCTGTGTAGCTCGAGCTCTTCCACATCATTAAATCCAGTCACTCCCTAAATTGCCCGGTATTATTCCTTTGAGCTAACAAAGCAGTGTTAGCTAAGCATATGTGCTCTTTCTTTTCCACAGAATATCTTCAATAACCACATGCTGGATGTGAACGTCCGGTGGCTGGCAGTGCTATACTTCAAAAACGGCATTGACAGATACTGGAGGAGAGTAGCGCCTCAGTAAGTGGCTCCTCGTCTCTCTCTCTCGCGCCTCGCTGCCGACGTCCGTTCTCACTTTTCCATCTCGGGTCTTTTCTTCTCTCACTCGCTGGCTCGTCTTCACTCTCTCACTCATTGTCTCAACCACCGCTGCTCTGTCTCTATTCATCACTCTTCATCGCTTCGCCGGCGATTGAGGCGTGGCCGTTCTCCTCAGATCTTCTTTGGCACGGATTTGTAGTTGCGTTTGTCTGTTTTGTCTCTCTTCCTCTTTGCCTTCACTTGCACATTGTCTTTTCTTTTAGGGGTTATAGCTTACGTCGGCACTTCTCTCTGCACCACTTTTCACAATTGTCGTCTTTTCCCTTTTCACCCTCCATCCTGACTATTCATATTATCGTGCTTTGATTTTATACATAGTTTATTCTTTTGTGTTTCTTTTTGTCTGCTGTTAGATCGGCTTTGACTGTTCGCAGCCAAGAGTCTGTCTTTTGTTAGAGTTGAATTGGACGTTTGCTTTTAACGTCACAGGATAGCTGCTGGCTGGAGGTAATCAGTTCTGTCTCTTCTCTCCGTGGCCTCTCTTTAAACACTTCAAATTATTGCTGTCCCCCTTTTTCTTTGTAAAGTTTTCTGGTCTTACCAAAGTTGATTCACTCTTGACAGCAGTTCAGTAAACTGAATTTAATTTGCTGGAGTGCTGTGCAAGGGTTTTGGTCCCTGGCTTATTTATGTGCTTCCATTTAAACCATTGCCATTGAACCAGGAGCTTGGACGCCTGGTGCGTGACACAGCACAATGCATTTGGTGTCATTATAAGAAGCGTAGACCACATTACATGGCATTTTATTTTATAATTATTTACAGTGATTTAGAGTAATGTGCTGCAGCTGAGTTAGTCGTATTTTTGCGTGATTATAGACATAAAAACAAAACACCTAGTGAAATGCATGTTGAATTTTAAGGTCCATTTTTAACATATCTTTTTTATTTTTTTTATTTTATTTTTTTTAACTTTTTCTCTGAGTAGCTTGTCAAATTTAAGTCAAATAAGGTCTTAAGATATTCCCTGCTGTGAAGGTAAAAGTTAAATTAGTAATCAGTGCACCATCACATCTCTACTTCAGAGAGAACGAGCTCACAGAGTAAAAATAGATATTGATAAACAGCCCTTTTGGCCGAATTTGCTTTTTCACAACTTGGAAAAACATCCTGTCATGCCATTTTTGTAATATCACTTGAGCCAGCGATTTGTCTGTGATGTTGGAAGTAGGAGTTTATTTTCAATATAGTATCAGTCATGCTTTGTTTGTGTAGCACCTGTCATACAGCTTACTGCGTTTCAAAGTGCTCTTAATTGATATGATGATTAAAAGAGTACAAATGTAACAGTAATGCAAATTCTCCAAAACAAAAGAGAAATCAAATGTAATGAAAAACAAAACAAAACAAAACAAAAATTCACATTTCAAAATATAAATCATTTTTAATGCAGTGAATAATGCCCTTTAAACTTTCTAATCAAAAAGCTTTTTAAACAAATAAAGCTTTCAGCTGCTCTGAGATGCGGAGGCAAAGATGAGAATTCAGAGAGACTGTTGCAGGAACTGACAACATAAAAACTTAAAGCTGCCTCAACAAAAGTGAAAGATTATATATATATGTATATATATATATATATATATATATATATATATATGTATGTATATATAAAAAAAAGACTGAGAGAAATACAAATGTATGACTTTATTTGCTCATTGTTTCAGTGTGGATTATGTGCTGTTTGTATTATTTACCATACTTTTATATAATGACGTGTCAGACTTTGAAAACTCCTGCTCTTATGCAGCCAGAACAACTACTGAGCAACCAAGAAGACATTTGTGAACGGTATATGCAGGAAGGCCATTTGCACTTGTTTCTGGGAGACATTTTGATTTAACTGAACATTTTTGGTGCGTTTTGAGGAGTTGTTGAAATTGTATTTCATCAACATTTTATATAATTTATATTAAGCACACACAGGATTTTGACTAATGTGAGGCGTCTCCCCAACTTAAAAGCGGTCGGTTATGAAAATATGTTGTCATACTTTGACGATCAAGTATGTTTCTGTTATTGTGTCAAACATACTGTACAAACTCATCGGCCTACACAAGCTTACAAAACAACACAAGTTTATATAAGCTCAGTGCTGAATGCATGCATTTGCATAATTCTGTCAAATTCCTGACAACTGCATTCATTCCTGTTTGCTGCTGTCTTTTCTTTGAGAAAATTTCAAAGTAGTTTTTTTGTCTTATAATTAATATTAATAATTATAATTAGTATCAAATGAAGAGGCGTCATTGCAAAAGTAATATATGTACAAATTGAAATTAAGAATCCCAAGTAATTTACTGCAGAAAAAATAGAAGCAACACCATAAGAATTTTCTGTAGTTGAAGAAGACCAAATGAGGTAGTTCTACCCACTGATTGAGTGACTACATGCATGTTGGTTTTTATGGCCAAAAATGGCTTGTCGCAGCAAGAAGTGGAAATTGAAGTGCAGGAGAAACTTTTGAACGAAAGATTTCTTCAGTATTTGATGTGGAGTGTTTCTCCTTCTGGGCAGAGGTAATCTCTGTGCATTCTAAATTGCTTTATTGTTCTTCTTCTTTTTTTTTTTTACACCAGAATTTCTGGAAAATTTTGCCTACAGTTTTGCCCTTCTGTTAGTATCCCTTTAATTTAATTCTTTATATCTTTAAAGCTTCCCACATTGCCAAAATATGTTTGTGTCACAAATCTTGTTTGACTAATTCACACTCTCCCTCCTAGTAATGTGTCTCCCAGCATTATGTCTTCTTTTTGCAGCATGATTCATTCCTCACTCGTGTTCACATCAAACACTCTCGCTCTGCCTAGATTCAGTAGCAGTTTAAATAGACAGTACACGGTAGATTATAATAAAACATATTTTTGGACATATTCACATTGTCACTATTTTGTACAAACAAAGTCACGTTGCAGACTACGAGATCTGAGTTGGAGGACAAAGGGAGGTTAATCCAAAGTTTACTAACTAACCGTTTTATTTAAGAAATCCTATAACAAGTAGACGAAGTGATGACATATTCAAAACTTCATCATCTGTGAACGTCTGTGGTTTGCATGTCTGGAATCTGAAATGAGATTATAATGGGTCTTTTACATTGCGTCTACACAGAGAGTGTTTTAGGTGCATTTTTAAATTGTTTATCTCACAGCTCGCGTGTCACACGCACTTTATGCTCGCAGCCACGACCTGAAGCTTATTTTTTGTCTTGAAGTCTATGTTTCTATGTTTTACACGCTTAACTGCTGTCGTTGTCATTATTTGGCTTTGAGCTTTTCCATAACTACGCTCAGCACGACCTTAATGCCTCCTGTCTAGCTACGCAGACCGAGAACTTGCTGCTGCTACAAACGTGACGATCACACAACGCTTTCTGTGCAGACATGGTGTTAACATACGTGCTGCGTTCAACAACGCCCGAGCGGCTGGCACCCGGCTCATTAATTCGCCCTCAGCTAAACGTCCCGGGCTTAAAACTTGGCCCTCGTTTTAGTGAAGAATTTATATGCATGTTGTTCCATCCATATGTTTGCCTCTCTCTCTCTCTCTCTCTCTCTCTGTGTGTGTGTAATTCTAATGAATTCAATAATTGTGCACTGTGAGGTGCATCAGTAAATAAACTGTCTCTAACTCCATTAGCACCAATAATGTTTGGTCCATAATCTATTCAGTTAAAGGAGGTTCCTGAGCGGCATCATCCTTTGTTTCATAGTGTGTCTCTTTGTCTTCAAGTAACATTTGTACCGCTCTCTTTCATCTTTTGACCTCTCCTGGCCTCCTTACCTCCTCTGAACATCTTCTGATTGGTTTGTTCACAGTGCGTTATCAGAGGAGGAGAAGACGTCATTGCGCGCTGGACTCATCACAAACTTCAATGAGCCTGTCAATCAGGTTAGTGGGGAAAGGTGCCCCATTCATCATGTATTGATTACAACGAAATGGATTTTGATTAAGATTACTGCATACAAAAACCATATAATGTACAAGGAAACTGACTAAATGCATCACACCATTGTGCGACATGTTACAGTCTGCCGTAAGGAAATGTTCCATAACATGAGATTTGAAAGAATGCTGAAATACAAAATATAATTGTGCATATCGAGACTTCATTCAATTGTCGGGGTGTTTTTTGATGAGCCTTTTTTTTTTTTTTTTTGCTCTCACGGTAATCCTGCATCAAACAAATAACTCGGGAATCAAGGTTTGTGTAATACATCTGTCTGAGGGGGCTTGGAAAGTGGCCATCCATCCTGATTTCTGCAGGTTGTACGTCCCTGAGGGACAGCTCTCTAATGTCAGGACTGATAGGGTCCATATGGAAAGCAATGAATGCCATTTAAACACTATGTCTCACCAGTCACAACTTTTCCTTGTTGAATCAGATCTCAACGAGGGGTTGTGTGTGTTCGTGAGAGTGAGTGTTCCATTGTTTTGTGGTCAGTTTACATTTATAAATTCTATAATCCAAGTAAATGTTGTGACCTCGCTTAGCTTTCTTAGAAAACCAAATGACTTACTGGTAGTTGAAAATTACATTTCCGTGCTCATTGATTATTTATTGAAGTTGTTCAACAGGCAACATTTCTATTCCTTCTAACCCATTTTTTTGTACTATTGGAAAACAATAATGGGTTCGAAATGGCTTGAATAATTTATTCGGGAGCTAAATCGATAAAACTTCCATCACAAAAAATATTAGGTCTGACCAAATATTCACTTTACTACCTATATACGGGAAATTGGGTGCACAATATATTGGAAACACTATAATAATAGCAATATACCACGATGCAGTTAAACATAACTGCAAACTGCAGCCTCCAAAAGCACCATAGACTTAAATCAACACCTTCATCAAACCTTTGACTTTTCTCCAGCACATGGCTACAAATAAACTGCATCTATTGATTCAGCTGGATGTTTTTGCTAATCCTATGTTTACTATAGAACTTTGGAAAGTTACTTTTTGACAAGATCTTTGACGTATCAAATCAAACTGAGCAGATTTATAATATGAAAAAACAAATATTTTTGGTGTGTTGAATTAGTAGCAGGAGCTTCCATCATTTCTGCCCACTGAGTGCTGAGGCATGAAGTGTCCTTTACAATCTGGACATTTGACCTCACGTTTATCTTTAATGATTGGATGTCTTACTTCAAGTCTTTTGAAGAAATGGGCAGACTTTAATTGTAATTGCTCAGCTGGTGTGCCATGAAATATTAAGACAAGTGAAGCTTTGACAAGGTCACATGAGCCACTGATTTTAAATATGAACTTAATCCATGGGGCTGATTCCTCTGTAACAGAGGAGACATGCAGCATAGTATGTATTCTTTGCTTTTTATGATAGTTCTCATGTCAAATGTATTTGTCCACATTACTCATTTTAAAGAGAAAAAGATGGAAGTGTAAGAGATTTGAGATGTTTTTGATACAGTCAAATTCCCATCAAGTTTGCTTTGGCATAACCACCTTCTGCTGTGTTTATGCTTTGCCTCTGGTCATCGTTTTCTCTCTGTTTTTCCAACAGATAGCAACTCAGATCGCAGTACTGATAGCCAAGGTGGCCCGTCTGGACTGCCCCAGGCAATGGCCGGAGCTCATCCCAATTCTGCTCGAGTCCGTGAAGGGTCAGGATGGCCTGCAGCAGCACAGAGCGCTGCTAACCTTCTACCATGTCACCAAAACCCTCGCATCGAAACGTCTGGCGCAGGACAGGCGGCTTTTCCAGGATGTAAGTTCACAGTGTTAGCCACGGCCGGTGCTGGGTTGGATCAGCGGGAGAGATGCTCTTCCTGTTACTGGTTGTTATGTTGTGGGAGTGTTGGGGTGAGGGCCCAGTTGATTGACTGTGGGACAACCAATCACGGCAGTGTACACTTCGCAACAAATTATCACAGCATGAAGTGCAGAGCGTGCCTCTCTGGGCGATCCAGTCTCGCACCAACCACTAGCTATTTCTCAGTTAGTCTCTGTAGCATGTGGGTCACTCTCTATCCTTCTATGGCTTTATTTGTTCTCTTCACTTGATGCAGTAGCTGTGTACCCTCGAATATGAGGTTACTTTAGGTGAACAAGTTAAGAAAAACAAAACTTGAACTCTGTCTCCTGAACTCTGCTGCTTTTGTTGTTTGCCATTTTCTTTCTTTCTATGTGCCCTGCCCTCTGACTCTGTCATGTACCTTTTTCTTCTGTTTTTACTGCAAAACATTTGAAAATGAATAGATGAATAGTAAGATAATCTTGAGAGTTGCATTATTTTCAGTTTCAAATTTTGTCTGTAGGAGATGCTGTTTAGCTGATGTAAGAGAAATGTCAAACTTCCAGCAACCACATTTTCTGTGCAAGTATGTTTTACTGTGTGATTCAAGCACGAGTGGCTTGGTTGGTAGGAGAATTGTTTTTCTTGCTTATTGTGTGTTTTTATGAGTAAGATTGAGGGAGAAGTGCTTGTGAGCGTTTATTTACAACAGGAATGAACTAGATCAAATGTTTTTTAAATTTTTTTTTTTTTAAAGAAAGTAACTAAAAATAAAAACAATTGAAAACAGGTTTCAGGGAATGAGATTATCAAACAGACCAACAATGAAGATAGAGGGAGAAAAACAGTGAAAGCAGCAGACCAGTGGACATGAGAAGTGCTGACTGAGACCACATAGTTAGATGTCAAGCAGAAGCATCCTCTGTGGCAAGATTTATGTCCTAAGGCAATACGAAAATCAAAGGCAGTCTGAGCCCCATTAAACATGGCAGGTTTTAAAGGATGCCCTGATTACTTTGACGCTGAAAGGACCCTGCAGGTCTCCCTCATCCGTTTAAAAAATACAGCTGGCTCAGTGGCCAGTGTGCCACATTTAAATTTCAATTCCGTAGTATGATTCACCCCTCGAGTTAAAGCGTTTTCTAATGTGAAGTCCGATCACAGGACATATTCAATAATTTGGACACTTCAGTGACATCAGTTTCTGGAGCTATATGTATTTTCAGTGTTTGTTATTCATCATCCACATCTGTCAATACTATCTCTGCCTTGTGAGAACACTCGGTTCACCGCCACAAATCCCACACCTGATTATGTTGACTGAATTACCTGAGAAAACTGTGTGACTTTGGAACAAAGTGTAGCTTCATAGTGGCTTTCACTTATTTTTATTTAGACAGAAATGAATTTAGCAAAGTAATGCTAGCTTTGACAGGAAAACTCACAATGAATGGAGGGTTCCCCCCAAAGTCCATTACCTGAAGACTCTACGAGCAAGCAAAGACGGAGGGAGAGTGTCAGAGACACTCTCTGGGATAAAACCAGCAGCATCCATGAATACATCAGGTAGCTGGCACCCCCGGGATTAACTGCTAATTGAATGCCTCAGGCTGCAGAGAACAGACGGTGGTGGGGAGGAAGAGAATCTTTTATGAAATATAAAGTCCCTCCATAGATGAAAGGGCTGATGTCAAGAAATCTTACCCGTGGCTAGAGAAGGACAGTGCTGAGGTCCCAACCATGGCAGGTTGACAGGCCATAAGCACCAGATCCGTACCAGTCAGGAGTCTACCACATCTGACAGGACCCAAGGTGCAATATCTGTGGTCTCCATCAAGAATAATGCAGTTACGGGACAAGAGAAGACACTCAAACTCCTAGGCCTTAATGTTGAGGACCCTGAGGTTGAGAAACCCCCCCCCCCAACCCTATCGATTCCTCAAGATGTTTGAAACATTCCTTTGAGATTCTACTCCATGTGGACATGATATGCACATGCTTCTTGCTGATTTGTCAGCTGAATACTGCGAATCTTCGTTTCTACCCAAAACATCCCCAAGGTGATCTACTAGTATCAGATCTGGTGACTAAAGAGGACATAGAAGTCCACTGAATTTACTTTCATTTTCATAAAACCAGTTTGACTGGTTGAGGCATTAACACAATGACCATTAGTATGAAGACCTAGACAACATTACTACACCAGCAGCCTGGCGTGTTAACACAAGGCAGGTTGAGTCTACTGATCCCTGCTGTTGATGCCTAACTCTTGGCCCACCATCATTCAACAGAAATTAAGATTGATCAGACCAGGCAGGGCTACATTTTTCTAGTCTTCACTGCCTTGTTTTGGTGAGCCTGCGCTCGCTGCAGCCTTACACATCTGTTCTTGGCTGACAGAAGTGGAACCCGGCATGGTCTTCTGCTGTTGTTGGGACCCAAGCTTGGACATGTTGTGCATTCTGAGGCATTTTTCTGCTCATCACTGTTGTCAAGAGTGGTTATCTGAGTTACTGTAGCCCTTTTGTCAGCTCCAACCAGACAGTACTTTCTCCACTGTCCTCTTTCATCAAGAAGATATATCCGTCCACAGAACTACCGCACCACCCTGAGCCACCCCTAGATTGTTAGGGTGAAAAAGAGAAACAATCATGCCACGGCCAATGTAGCCGAGATCAAATTTGTTCCCAATCTGATGTTTAAATGAACTAAATCTACTGACCTACGAAAAGTGGGAGGATGAGGAATAGTGAGTTTTAGAGCCACTATCCAGGATGAAACAAGGACCATCCATGAAAATATCAGGAAGATGGCCCCTTGGGACAAACCGCTACGAGAGAGCCTCAGGCAACACAATACAGAGGGTGATGAGGTGGAAGAGAAAATGTTGTTCAAGACCATGCCTCTCCATTAGATCGGCAGATAGAGGAAGTAGTGATGTCAAGAAAGCCTGTCTGAAGGACAGTGCTAAGATATTGTGCTGAATCTACAAGCTCTCAAGCCTCTGGTTAGAAGACCTGAGCTTGAGGACTGTTTATATATATGATATGGCTTTGTCTTTGTCCTTCTGAATAGCAATAGAGGGGCGATATCCTACAAGATGGGTAATCATTAACAGATTGTCAAATGAAATGAACTGCACTGTTCTTGGGTGGCTTTGGTGTCAGCTTGAATAAGGAATCAGCTTGCAGATGGTGGAAATCGTTTGCTTTTATTGACATTTTTCTCTCTGTTGTCTTTATCTGTGTTTGAAAAGAAATCAGTGACATACATACACGCATACGTCTTGCAACTGCAGAGCCTTTCAAACACACAGAAAAATAGTTGATTCTTAAATGTGTTGCAATTCTCTCGAATAATTCGGCAAAAATTCCCCAAAATCATTATTTGGAATTCAGATGTTTCCCAAATCACCGGTCGGCAGCTATGTAAATAACCAATGGCTTCTAACAGCGTGGTTATCATTAGAATGGATTGAAGCTGTCTGTTATGAAGTTGTTTGTTATGGCGATGTAATCTGTTGTCATGGAACCCCATTAGTTTGTTTGAGTAGTAGTTTTGTTTCAATAATTTTTTTTCCCCCCCAGTTCTCTCCTCTTTGCAGTCAATGCTGCTGATTATGATGACAGATCATAATAGAGATTTTAGTGGGCCTCAAAGAATTAAACCAAACTTTGAAAAGCCTCACTTTTAGCCATGCTGATGAAGTCTTTTTAATGTTACTCTGTCATACGCTTGTGTGATTATCTCTTTTATTCTTGCTGGCAAACAGCAGATAACATTGGTTGGTTCATCACTTTTCTAATTGGAATAAACACTTCAATGCTCATTGAATGTACAAGATGGTATTTCCAGGGGGACTTGTTGTGCAGTATGACCTTTTTATGTTGTGTCTTATGTTGAAGTTCAGAATTGTCCAATGTCGTATCTTGGCACTGTAGCTGGTTCACGACTCTTATACATTTTCATTTTTCTTAGATAAAACCAATCAGCCCTGTTTACTTGGTTACTTTTCGGTTGGTAGGGGAAAGTAGGGGAATTTACTGTGAAGATGTCCATGTACTCTGTTTCAGCTTTCTTAAACAGGTTTCTGAATACTCTGACAATATTGTTTTATGAAGTCATACAAAGAAATGTGTTGCTTACTGCAGTTTGGTTGGATGATGATTATAATTTGACCTATTTGTTTCACCATTAAAAGACAGTGGGACTCCATTCATTATATATTGAAATAATATGTTCATTTCATTGGATTATGTTATAACTCTGTTAAGTTTGCAAGTGTGGTATGAGAGGATTATCAGTAAAGTGAAAGTTAATTCATAAATTTGACAAATGGCAGACTTGTGGCACTGCATAAAGGCTTTTCAGTTGTTTTGCAGGTCAGAAATGGACAATGTAAATACTGTTGTCCTGCACACACGGGACAGGTGTGAGTCACAATGATGGATAAGGAGCTGAACTTTTGTCTGACGGTGGAAGAAACGGAGGGAGGACAACTAAACCAGAAGTTTCACCGGTAGACAGAGTACATCTTGTCCAGGATCACTGGGTGGTTAAAATGCAAAGACATTTTTGTAAGGGCTTGTAGGATTTGGAAAATTATATAATTTGCAGACATATCTTATTGCGCAGTCAGAGCTGTTTCTGACCAGAATGCAGAACTTGGATCCGATAAAACACTTTAAGACAGACGAGTGAAAACACAACACCAAGAGTGAGGAAGCCAAGTAAAGAATATGAGATTGTTTGCTGAACTTGGCTCATCACTTTTAGGTTCCATGCGTTGGATTAGTCTGGGATCTGGGGAATGGAAAGTGGCAAGCTCCAGAGAAATCTGTCCAAATAAGAAACTTGCCAATCTTGCATTTTCTGTAAAGAATATATCAAAGCCAATGCTGTGCTGTCAAAGTAGGGATTTCTCTTTCAGCAGGCACACGTTTCCAGCTTAACCACCGCTTCTCGCATTTTTCTGACTTGACTCTTCCACAGCGCAGAGTTCCTCTGACAAAGAGATGATCAGTTGCTTTGTTTGAGACGTGGTGTTATCATTCTTTTACCTTCATCAAGTTGTAAGCCTTCATTTAATCGTCACATTTAACAGGATATCTGGGCGTGTTGTTTTCCTTCAGGACCAAAACACTGAAATGCCTTCGTATTGAGTCACGATGTTTGAATAGTTATTCAGATTTTGTTCTGTTACTTTTTATAAAAACACCACTGAAGCGTAAATTAAAGCTCATTATTTTGCCATAGCAGATTTGTTATATTTTCTAAGCTACTGGGCTGGACTATAGACTTTGCCTTGATGGAACTGAGAGTATTTTTGTCTTCCTTTGATGTTCTTATTTTGCTTCGACAAGAGAATGCCGTCATGAAGAAAAAAAACAAAAACATGATTGGTTTGGGCCCAAATGATGTTATGGCAGTGACTGTGAATGGAAGTCCATTAAGTGCTGGATTAGACCTGACTCGGATGTCCCTCTCTGCTCCCTGTTTGTTTTAGTGTATTATGTTAAAGTGCTTTCATATTTGCATCAACATCAGCGTCTGCGAGTGTCTGATGTTATAGGTGCTTTTTCCATGCATATAAACGTGGTGTGCTGATACATTTGTGAATGACCTCAAATGCCTGTTCAGGTCCTGAATAACGTTGTCTGTTCGTGACTGACATGTTTGTACTCCTGTGTATGTTGGCAGCTGGCGTCAGGCATTTACAGCTTCGCATGCTCCCTGTGGAGCCATCACACCGACTGTTTCCTCCAGCAGAACTACGCCAGAGATGAGGCTGCAGCCCTCGGCTCATTGGAGAGGACGCTGCTCTCCCTTAAAGGTAGCAACATTTGCACACACGCATAACTCAAACATTCCCGTAAGCTCACAAGAAATTGCATTCGCATGCAAAGAGCTGCGGGGATCTGTTAATACAAAATGGTATGTAAATCATGGTCTTAAATGACTGACTGCATAGTTCATAAGGTTATATTCATCACATAATTCTACCTAATGCCAAAAATGTAATTAAGCGGGTAAGTTGTGAATTTATGGGAATATTCATGTGTGCCGTTCCTATGTGAAACACTAATTATGAGAGCGGACTTTGTAGTTAATTTGCAGTTAGCGGCAAACCAGCATACTAATTTAAATTTTTTTCTGTCTGCCCCTCTCAGTGCTTCGCAAGTTGACAGTCCATGGATTTCAAGAGCCACAACAGAATATGGAAGTGATGGTGAGCTTTGAGTTATTTCAGCTGTGTGTGCCATAGAAGCGCTCATATTTTGGAGAAGCTGATATTTCTCTGTTTGTGCTTTGAGTTGAAAATGACTCCAATCACAGCATGCAAAAATATGGATGGCCGTGATGATTGAAAGTGCCTTAAGCCTTGTCTCAGTTCAAAGAGTCAAAAGTTCTGTGTGAGCTCTTCTCCCACTCTTAGTGGGAAGAAAGTCCAACTCCCTGAAACTGTTCATTCAATTTAGTTTAAATCTGGTTTAGAAAAATCTTCAGGCTGTTGCCTGGATAGGGCTTTGGTTTCCCCATGGCTCAACGTTAATGGAATCCTTTTTACAAAATTCCGTGGTCCTTTGAACTGCAGCTCTAGATTCTGTCTACTTCCTGTTTGGTGAAAGAATACCAGTAAAAGTTTGAGAGCATAATTGTTGAAAACTGTTACTGGTGAGTAAGTGTTTTAAAAAAAAAAAAAGCTTTTGAAAAGTACAGCTGACTTTTTATTTTAGGAAACATCTTTTTGGCTTGTGCTTTTTAAACTGAGAAATCTCCAGGGTATGGTTTGATACTGGAAGTAGAAAGGACTGTCACCCCGTTGCCCATTCATTCACTTGAATAAAAGCAAATGCTTTAATTCACTGCTTTAGGGGTAATGGTTTCAGGCTTTCAACCTCTCAGGTACTACTTAGCATGCAGTTAAGCTAATTGCTGGTTAAATTTCACTGTCAAGTGAAATACTGTATACGCAAATAAAACAACCATAAAATAACTTTTAATTAAAAAATGTCTCAATATCTGCAAGACTCAAAGACTTCAGAACTGTAAAAAAATGCGGTCCTGAAAGAAATGGTACCATTTTGTTGTACAAAAAGAAAACCAGTTATAGAGTAAGCCTGGTTGCAAAAAAAAATAAATCTAAATCATACAGTGCATCTACCAAAGAAGTACCAGCTTGAAAAATCAGTGCAATCAGGTGTCGTAATGAAGTGGATTTAAGTGTTTTTTTTTTTTTTTTTTTTTTTTTTGTAAATCATAAAATCTAGACAAATATTGAAGAGTCACTTTTAGTCTTTATATTGCGTGAAGTCAGTAATATTAGAAGCCTAAGTCTGCTGCTGTGCTGTCTCTCTCTCTCTCTTTTAGTCTTTGTGTTTCTATTGTAATGTTTCTATTATAATCTTTTATGGCTTTATTTGCTCTTTTTTCGCTCTCTCTGTTGATAGGGTAAATGTTTTCAGTCATAAAACGTCCTTGCCATCTATATCCTACGCTCTGTTATTCCACAAATGAGGCAACTCTTTAGCTTGCAGGCTGAGGGTTGTATGAAATACTCATTAAAATGTCATTTGCCTTCAGCTGCAGTTGGTAATTCTAGCTCATTGTAAGTTTTTGAAGTTAATATTTCATGTTTAAATTCTTATGCTATTATTTTCCTCACACTCACAACTTATTACTTTAACTTGTTGTTCCCATTTTTCATCCTTTGTGTTATTTAGTCTGATTGTGAGTTTACAGGGCCACTTTCTAAGTGTGAGCCTAACTGCTTTCACAAATGCCAGATCCTGGCTATTCCTCATACTATCTTATATTCTAACAATGTGTTGAGTTTGCTCACAGAAACAAATAATGCCATCATGTGCCTTCATCCGGCTCCACGCTTATATCGGACTGTCTCAGTGTTTCTCTCACTTTACTGCTGACACTCATTTTTGCTGCTGTTGTGTGAGGTTCTAAAACTGCAGGTTAAGCACATTTTTTTGTTCTTCCTTTCATTGTGTGAACGCACGTTTGTATATACAAATACACTGACTTCACATTTCAACCCGCACGTGTCTGAATGCTACGTTTTTAAGACCTAGTAGAGAAAAAAAAGAGTTTCTTTTAGTATTGTTAACAGACAAGTGAGATGAGTTAGACAGGAATAAAGTATCTCAATGAATGAAATGCAATGGTTGAATTTGCTCAAATTAACAATACTCCTGAAGATTGTTGAATACACTGCCACGTTAGCCCTTTTATCCTGTTAAAAGGAATCCTCATTTTGACTATTTCTCTTAAGTTCACATGTTTCTGAACAGATAAAAGGTCACCAGCAATTTTTATAATGTTTTTTTGTGATGGTTTAAGGATATGTCACACTCTTATTATCTGACTTATTGATTAGGTCGTCCATGTTTTGATGACTTATCATCTCTCATTTTGCTCATCACGGGTTTGATGCTAAAAAACAACAACAACTGTTAATTCATATAACATTGTTTAATTTTTAATTCAATTTTAAGGATGTATTGCACACAGTGACTGTAGAAAAGGAGTCTGCAGGTTACATACCAATAAAGGAATTTAGCCCCCTGACGAAAAGTGAATAAATCCATTTAAAATATTTCCTGTGAACAAATGTCATGTTTGCTCAGCACAGTCAACCTGAACTTTAACAGTAATTTTCAGTAATAAGTCTGTCACGTCAGATAATTATGCATAATATATAACATCTGTTTGTGTTTACTTTGGCCCTCAACACATTTTGTTGTGAATTTGAGCACTTCATAAATGTAGGAATCATATTGGAAGTTAATGGGAAGATGTTAACAACAACCACATTTTGGATTTAATATATTTTTTTTGTGGTGAAATGGCATATTAGGGATGCAACTATTATGTATTGCTTAATAAATTCGTTTTTTGGACTGCAAATTGTCAGAAAATGGCAAACATGCCCATCAGTATTTCCCAGACCTTAAGGTGATACATTCGGATGTCTTTCTTTGTCTGATCATAAATCTAAATCTACAAAATATTCAGTTTTAATTAAGATATATGCGATAGATATGAATGACTTAATTAATTTATTATCAACATTCATTAATTTATTGTCAAGATTCATTAATTGATTATCAAGACTGAATCATTTTCTGTCCGTTGATAATTCATTTCGGTGTTAAACCACACAATTAAAGTAACTTTAATCATCATGTAATATAGTGCAATTCTGTAAATTTGTAATCTTAAAACACAAGATTAAAATGGTGCAGAGTTATTCACAAATTACAATTGAAATAGTCCAGACAAACAGATTTCCCTTTCTGGTTCTGTCAGAGTGATGAGGTTATTGCTGGTTTTCTCTCAAAAATACTTGACCTAACTATGTGAAGTGCTTTGGGATGATACAAATTATGATTTGGCACTATATGAACATCTATAAATGTTTCCAGTTTTTTTTTTTGGTACACTGTGTCCATTTTTATCTGTATGCTTTAATCCAGCTCATATGATACTTCAGGTGTCGAGTGCAGCGTTACTCATCTATGCACACTGTCACCACATGTGGTTTTGTTTGTTTTGCTATTTTGTTTCTATCTAGTCTTATCCTGTTTGAACTGGAAAATATATTAACGTTTTTGTTAGTCTGTTAATATTTTTTGGGTACTGGTCTATACAACACCAGTTTGTCCTTGTTAGTGCCGGTTTTTGATACAACATTTTCTCAGGTTGTAATCCAAGCATGTGTAAAGACTCATTCACACATTCACAGTGGAATGAAAATGTTTGGCTCCTTAGTTTTGTTTGTCTCTTTTCTGTGATGATCGTTGGAATACAAAGACTACTTACTAGTTATTTCCTCTTGCACATGCACATAATGTATGTGTCTGGTTTTGGTTTTATGGTGCAGCGTGTTCAAATTCAACTTTCCCTCAACACAAGCAGTGCAGCCATCTGCTTTTGTTTGGCACTGCTTGCTCATACTCTGCTTGGTGTGTCTTAGCCCCGTGGTAATAGTTTATGGCACTCACTTTTGCATCGCCTGTAAAAACTGTTGTACAGTGGGTCTCCTCACGCATGACATGAGCATTCTGGATGGATTAAGTTCCTTTTCTAATCTTAGTGGCACCATTGCTGGAGAACTGTAGCGAGTTGGAAAATACTGACTCTAAAGAATGAAGAACATTGTCAGTTTTTACACAGCCTGCCTCAGTGATGAATTTGAAAACTTATTTTGCAATTTACTTTTTTTTTTTTACCTTCCTGGCTTAATTGTCAAATAAGCAGTGTGGGTGGGAGGCTAAAATGGACAGCTCAGTAGATCTTCATCAGAAACAAAACTCACTTTGGAAATCACTGTTGCTTCTCAGTATGTAAGTAAGTACCATCTTGGAGTTAACAACCATCCTTGTGTGACTACCAAAAAAACCCCAAAAAATGGCTCATTCAGTCGAGCCATTTTAAGAAACAATATACTGCAGCTTTCTACACCCAGGGATGTGCACATATAATTGACCACATACAATTGAAACATTTGCTAAATTTTAGCCTTGAATTGCCACCCACTGCTCTTTTCTTTGATCACATGTGGCTTTAACATTCTTCTGCCTTAACAAACTACTTCTCACAGCACTGCTTCCATGCCCCCTTTGATGCCCAAAACCCAGTCTGAAATATTCCATCTTTTTTTTTTTTACCATCCCAGTTCATTTTATTGACATTTGTTTACTTTTCACTTCATCCTCGTGTATTCTTCACAGTTAGCCTTAATTATTTTCCACTTAAATTGTCAAACCTTTTGTTCTGTCACAACTGAGTCACTGAATATCTGTATTTTGCACTCCCTTCTGCATTTTGTAATTCCTGCATGCTCTATTTAAGTATCTCTTTTCTCATCTTTAATTTTATCCACCTTAGATCAGCCTCTTTTTTGAAGTCCCACCACAGCTTTACAAATGTCTGCTGTGAACTGTAATCTCCCACCGTCTCCGCTGTGCTCCTCTCGTGATCCCACTCTTTCTTTTACTAGCTCTGTTAGGAGCTTTAGTTGCTGGCTGGGCTGCGGTGGCTGAATGTGTGATTAATGACACTGCTGTTGACCTCATGGCTGAACATTAATGCAGAACTAAACAGCTTGCATCTCCATCTATCATCTAATTTCCCATGCTAAACTGCTACTACACCAAGCTACAGAAAATTGATTCTGTTTCATTCCGGGTAGCTGACACTTTTATTTATACTCCTGAGTACAGAGGCGAGTGTACCCACGCACTCTTGCTCATACACAACAGTCAAATACGAAAGATATTCCCTTGTTAGTATATCAGCTTCTGGGCAATACTTATTAAGCAATCATGAGTGATTCAACTGCAGGAATGTTGAAGAGATTCAACTTTATCTCACCCTCTCTTCATCTCTTCCTTTTCAGGGTTTCCTGAATGCAGTGTTTGAAAGGCTAAAACAGTTCTTGGAATGCTGTGAGTACTCGTCTCTTTCTCTGTCCTGAATCTCTGATTCAACGCTTCTCCCTTCAGTAAACAAACGCAGTTACCGGTGCTTCATCTAAGGCATGCAGAAGGCACGTACTTAAAAGTCAAATATATTTTATGACGCCCAAAGTCGAGGTCTCATGGCATAATCTAGGTGTAGAATTAAAAGTTCCGATGGAGTCATCCTGAGGGGCTTGGTTTTTAATTCATGTCTCTTCACAGGTATGAGAAAACGGAAGTACAACTTATGCTCACAATCATTTAAGAGTATGAGCTGGACTCAAGGAATGGGAATCTGCGTAATAGTTAGAGAGAACAGATTAAAGACTCTAGATACACTGCTAGATATGAACATAAAAAAACAAGCAATAAAGATTTACAAAAATGATTAAGTAATCCCACCCTTCTCCAACTCCTTTCAAATCAAACCATGTTTGCCTCCACTGATATTTTACTAGCTTCCATGTGATGGTGATCTGTCACTGTTGTTTCCCAGCCCGGCATCCTGCGTTAACAGCTGTTGAAGTTTTATACTCTGATCTTTTGAAAAAACAAATTGTGCTACTTTAATATTTTTCGCTGTGCTCTTACATTTCTTCATGTACTCCTTGTTTTGTTTTTTTTGTTATAGAGGAGCACTTGTGCTCCTTTGGAAATAGGTCAGTGTAGAGTCCTACTGTTGTAGTACTCACATGAGCTGAGTAGAACTGAAATCTAACCATACTGAGCCGGAACTCCCTTCAGTGGCAGGTATTTACCCTTTTAGATTAAATAGTTCCAGGTACTAAAAAAACCAAAGAAAAAATGCCCAGGAACCAAAAATCCCCGTTTCCCTGTTTGTAAGGTATATTAGAGTGATGTTTTCCAAAGTATCTACTGTTGTCCTCATACTAATACTACCATCCTAAAAGTAGAGTTGGCCAGTGTCTTCATCATTGTGTGAATGAAGCTGTACAGTGAAAGCAGCTGCAGTATTAAACACTAGGCTATTTTCAGACAGTCACTCCCTTCACTTGATCTCACTGTCAATGATCCCTCTTTTTTCTTTTCCATACAAGTTTGTCAGAGTCAACTCCACGAGCTGCCATAGCAGCAGATGCTAGCTAATATAATTTTGTATATCAGCCACTACCATCACCTCCAATATTCACTCTGCTGATGGCAAAGGAGACAGGATCAGGGTACTGTTGGTATTTGGGGCTGGCAGATAATGGAAACGGAAAGGCAGCTCACAGCCGGGACGGTGAGAAATATCAGCTCTGCACAGCCTGATAAGGTCTGCCATATAAACAGGTGTTTTTCGGACACTCTTTGTGCTCCATTCAGATGTCTGGCTTTTTCTGTTTGATGTTTGTCCCCCAACTGAGGTCACCCGTGTACCTTTGTCAGTCACCATATTGTTGAAAACTTTTTTGCTAAGCTACCTGTCTGTCAGAAATAATGACTACCCTTTTGTTTCATCGGCATTCCTCTTGTCTATGTCTAGATTAGCAGATTTTGTCGGCTCAGATAAATTACCTCGGTGACTGATGACTTTGGACAACATCTGCTAACATTACCAGGTGTCACACACCTGCAGACAAAGAAACAGTGGAATGGACACTTTGACAATAAAATATAACGGTGTTTTGATCTGCATGATTGCTGATCTATACAAAATCTGAAAAAAGCAAGTGAACGACACATCCTTTGAGCCAGCTAACCTTTTTAATGAATCTATTATCGCTTTAAATTAGTACTTGCTCAATTAAATTAACGTGTGTATAAAGCAAGAGGAAAACAATGACTCTGCCTGTTCAGAGATGATTGGACGAATGCCAGAGACAGTTATTGTCTCTACTGATTTCATCGGCGGGGTTGACAAGAAGGTAAACTACATGGGACATATTTATTAGCTCTGGCATTATGAGTGGTTTTATGGAGCCAACATTTACATCAGAGGGAGTGAGTCATTCATTTTTTTAGTTCTTTTATTACTGTACTTTATTATATGCACCAGTGCTTGTAATGGGCCCATGGGACTATTGCAAGGCAGCAAGGTCAAGTGGGAATTTTACCTTAAAGAAAGTAAATTTCTTCAAGTAAATCAAGATAAAAATAAATTTGACACCCTCTTTCTTTTACTGCCCCTATTGTAATATGCTGCAACTGCTGCTGTTGGCTTTTGATACTGGTTAATTATGCTGCAAATCATATCTGTTGGGTAGAGGCTAAAATATTTGTTGCCCATGGTTTTTACTTAAGTCCCAAGATGGTTTATAGAGGAGTCTGTCAGTGTTAGGCAAACTGCCATATACACTGTACATAAATATTTAGTATTTTCTGACTTAGCACTGTAATACTCTTTTTTTTTTTTTTTAATGCTGATGACACTCTCTCTTGAAACATGAGACACTTTGATGTTCCCAATCCTAAATGGAAATCTAATTGAGCATCGTAAACACTTTGGAATCTTGTTATATAGTAGATTGTCCCAAAAAAACTGATGTTAAACAACTTGGCTCAAATTGGATAGTTATACCAAGAAAAACCTACTATATGATTAACAGTAGAATACAATTAAGTGAGCAAGAATAGCTCCTCATATATTCCCATTACTTTAATTAAAATCCACTGGATTCAAAAGCTTGAATAATATGTAAGTTGCTCCCTCTGTCTATGTTCCTAGAGAGAACACTGTAACTGTGTTTTAGTCAGGATTCACTTGTGGTCAAGAGATATTTGAGTATTTGTAATTAAATGAATATAGATCTTTCACTTTGAAACATAACTTTTACACAGCATTACATTTCATGAATGTAAGTCAGCCACTGCATTTACAATAAATAAGCTCTAAGGTGTCCTGATAGAGGTATATATACTTAATTTTTTTTTAAATTTTTACTTTGGTAAATTTCACATTAGAACACCTAATTTCACTAATTTTAAAATCATTTTTGGCAATAGTTCTGTCTCAGTCCTGTGTGCTGCAGTAACTGGGGACAGGTCGCTGTGATTTGGCACTATATACATAAAATTCAGTGGAATTGATGTTGCTTCATGTGAGGTGTTTAAGGGACATCGCCTACTGAAATAAAAACTAAAGACTTTGTGTAATGTGTGATGTATTTTTCTTTCTTTCTGAATGTATTTTTATACAATTTTTATTAATAGGTGTCATTGAGGAAGCGGTATTGTAGTCAAGATATTGGCACCGTTATTATACATTTTTGAACAATACCCAACCATACCCAAGGAGGCTGTATGTTTGTGTTAAGTGTACTGCTTCTGTGAAGTAACAAGCCCGTATGGTTTTGTGTTTCAGGTCGCCAGGTTGGTTCAGATAGCACATGCAGAGAAAAGCTGGAAAAGACGATCATACTATACACTAAAGTTGTGAGTTTACTTCAATATTATTGAAATAGAAATACATAAAAATTGTCTGTTTCATTATTAATGTACAAGTTGTATATTTTGCATTGCATAGTTTCCAGCTCAATTTTGTTTTAATCTTGTTCCCTTTCTGTGTTTGTCTTTTTCTGCACTTTCCCCCTCCTTTCCATGTAGCTGTTAGATTTCCTGGAGTGCCATCCATGTGCATTTATACCTCTAATCCAGCGTTCCCTGGAATTTGCAGTTAGCTACGTGTTCACACCTGAAGGAGAAGGAGTGACCTTTGAGCGATTCATTGTTCAGTGCATGAACCTCATCAAGATCATTGTAAAGAATGAGGCCTACAAACCTGCTAAGAACATTGACGGTAGGATGTGAATGCTTTGTAAAAGAGAGGAAGGCTGGAGAATATGAAGGATGAATGATGTGATAACAACAAGAAAGTTAAAAAACCATGGTAGATTAGTGATCAAAATTGCAGACATGGATGAGGAATAGAAAAATCGGAATGAAAGCTGCACAATGTCGTAATACCATCGGTTTTACTGTTCCTCACCACAGCTCATGTTTATTTCATGCAGTCAGAAGCATGCAGAGCTTCATAAGCAATGGAGGACTGCACTTGGTCTTTGTTCTGTCAGCTGGCATGGCCTTTGGTGTGCCTTACTGAAGATCCATCTCCAAAGCAATTATTCTAGCGAGCCACATTTTTGTGTTTCTTGGTTTATTGCCCTGGTTTCGTTTGAATGTGCTGAGGGTCCAGAGATAAGTCTTACTTCCGGCTCGATTTATAAATGAAGAGTGCTTCAAACAAAAGACAGTACCAATATGACTCAATGCAATGCATGCATTCTATTAAGTAACTGTACGTTAGATAACTGTAATTGTGTTTAAATATTAATGGTGAGTTCATTCTTCTGATTTCCTTTATTCCTTTTTGATTCTCTTCTTCTGTCATTGTGACTCCTCTCCCTCCCTTCTCCGCCTTCAGACAGTAAACCAGAAAGTCTGGAGGCTCACAAGATCAAGACAGCCTTCTTCACACACCCCACTCTGACAGAGATTGGGCGCCGGCTCGTCTCACACTACTTCCTTCTCACAGAAGAAGAGCTGGCAATGTGGGAAGAGGACCCGGAGAGCTTTGGTAATAGCACATCCCCAGATACTCGGGCCGAATCCAAATGTCCAGACTTATCTGGACTTGCAGACTGTCCCAGTTAACACGCATGTTCTCAGGAAGTCCAGGACGAGAAGAGTTTGATAATTCATGAAGTCAGCACTATGGCTATGGGTATTTTTTGATGTACTAGTGATGTGGTATCAATAATGGTATCTTGAAATGTGATTTATAACCTAAAGCATCAGACAAGTGTTTTTTTTTCTAGCTGTTATTTAACATTAAATTCAGTGTTAATGCATTGATGTTTAAAATAGAGGAGCAATTTCATCACAATTTGTAAAATGCTATAAGTTGTGGTCACATGCTGATATTTATCTCAAGCAGTATTACTCCATGTTTTATAGGTTGTGTGTATTTGTGTGCAATCAAGGATATAAGAAGGTCAATATCGTGGTGTTGGTTTTAACTATAGCTGCAGATAAGCTCTGGCTAACAGATTTTATTTTCCTTGCAGCCCAGTGTCCTCATAGACTTGATCAAATAACCACTCAGACACAATACTTCATAATGTTGAGCCCACAAGGGCCCAGTGTGGCAGTGCAGAGTGTTGATATTTGGATTCAGTTTTATGGTCAGATAGAGCCACATATTACGGTGTAAAAAAACATGTCAAGATGTACAGAGTTGTTGCCGTGCAACCTCAGGCAAAACCTACCGATCAGCATTTTCTACGAAGTAAACATTTTTCATTATCTCTCCAGCCGTTGAAGAAACAGGTGGCGACTCTTGGAAATACAGTCTACGGGTAAGTAAAGATGACATTTCCTACGTACACGCATACCAAGAAATGGTCCATTTTATATCTTTGTTCTAATCACCCCAGCAGTAGGATCGTATAGTTTTTATGTTCGTGTCCAGTGATGGTCATTGTACAATCTGTTTATTCTGCTCTGACAGGTTTGATGTCGAAAAAGGAAAATAAATAATGAATCATATTCCCACGTAAAAAATAACAAGTTCAGCATCAACTCATGAACCCTTAACTTGAAGAGAAATGTTGATGAGAAGAAACTAAATCAGTCCCCTGAGTTTGTGATAAAAATGAAATGTCTGGAATGTCTTTATTATTAAAATATATAAATGTAGAATTAAAGAACCACGGCAACATTGCAGTGTCATTTCTATAATATTAATTGTGACAAATCTTTTTAGTGTGTGCTATATTTTCAAAAATTCAAAGCAGCGTTATATGTGGTGGCCCTTAGAAAGGTGTATACATTACAGCATCAGAAAACAGTTCGTGCTGCCTGGAGCTTCACAGCTTTTCTTGGCGGCTGACTACTTAGTTGGCAGAGGCTCATCGTCAGCTGTTGCGGATGCATAACATAATCTCTTATCCACGGTCTTATATTTGCTGTCAAGTCCTTATTTCTCTTTGCCTTCCCGTTCTGCGTTGGGCCCCATTTGACTTGCTTTCATCACTTGGGCTGACAAACTTTTGCCCTGATGTTTTCTTTGAAGTACAGTGACGCCATTCCTTGATTGAACTTCAAGGTCGTGTCGCGAGCCTTTTTATTCATTTAAAAATCGCTGCAGAAGAAGAAAAGTGGGATTACGGTCCATGAAAATTTATTCAAGAGTTAATTACATACAAATTTGGATTTCTCAGTAGAAAAAGGCTATTTAAGAGCTTCACTTACTTTTTAATCCATCAGTGTTTCTTTTTTTTTTTTAGGTCAGTGTTACATTATTAAAGTACATAAAGACATTCAGAGATTAAAACACTAGCTGCCTAATTAATATTTTTAATGCAAATTTAAGAATATGCTAAAAGTTTTTAACTGTTTTGTTTAAGTAAAATAGTTAAGATCATAATTTTAAAGGACTTTTTTCTGGATAAATGGCTCATGGAGATGGACTAATCTGTGGATCCATGCTGAGAAGAATCAGCACATAGGCCTGAGAGGTTAATTTTAGATTGGATTCAGTTAGTTTTACACGTTCTCTTCTGTAAATGCTTAACGCTTGTTAAGGAGCTCATCCCTTTCCCTCAACAGTGCATTTCCTCTTTTTGACCTTCGTATTAGCACATCGTCATGCTCAAGAGGGTTCTGGGATCAAATGTCCGTGCCTATCGTTTCTTTCTATGGTCACCAATTCTAATGGTTGATTATAGATGACCTTCCCTTATCAATATTCCCACCTGTCTATACAGACCAGAGAGTTTTGTGTTTGCGCAATTAGGTTTTTAGAAGTGTCATGTAACCTCTGGCCTTTTGCTATCGGAGAGGAAGGGAAATACTTACATGCTGTGAGATGTCACTGATACCATGTCGCATGGCATGTATATGTAGGAACAGATCGGTCAGATTTCTCGCACCTTTTAGATGGTATTGATTCTTTTCTTTGGTGACATCGAAAATCAATAATCTAATCACAGGGGGGGTGCACCATTTCTCTATTGAACACAGACACACAAACACAGAAATCCCCTGACAACGTCATATTTACTTTTTATTGAGCTGTTAACTCGATGCAATGTTTACCATTATTTGTGGGAGTGAGTTTGTCAAGCCAATTTGTGTAGTTTTTTTTTCTTTTTTTTTCTTTCTGACAAAACTACACAGTTGGTTGCCAAGAGTGTCGATAGATGTGATACTAGGGAAAAGAAAACATGAATTATAATTATGACTTCCACATACAGTAACACAGTAACATCATGCGTGTGCCTTCCCTTCTGGCAATTAACTAGCTTTCTGTTTGTCCCTTCTGCTCTGTTTCTCTGTTCAGCCGTGTACTGAGGTGTTGTTCCTGGATATCTTCCACAACTACAGTCAGACCCTGACACCAGTGCTATTGGATATGGTTCAGAATCTACAAGGTCAGCTAAAATGTCAATTCAAATATTATTACCTGCCGAACACACAGTCTGCTCTCGTTCCAGTGGAATTTTAAACATCTTTTCACGACAGGAAAAACATGTAGTCTGGAGCCAGTTAATTAGATACACCTAGCTAAAACAATGTTCTCATACTGTTCTGAAATACATAAATATATTCCATTTATTGTCGTTTTGGGGGCTGATTGTGAAAGGTATTATGTGGGCTAGTTTTTAATGAGAGTGAGAGGTCTTTCTAATATTTGTCCACCCCAATGCAATCATAAAGAGCCCCTTTATCATGTATTTTAATTTAAATTGTGGACTTTTTGTGCTGTCTTTTATGAACCCTATGCAAAATATTTGAAACCTCCTTTGATTCTGAACAATGTTGTGCCCATACAATTGCCTAACATTGCCTCAGTTCACCTGTAACATAGATAGATGTGCTTCAGATCACAGACCCTATTTCCCATCATTAACTGTAGCACTGTCACCTCAAAGCAAGTGATGCATATTTCATGTCAGAAAACAGTTGGTGTTCATGTTGCCTTAAGTAGTCACGGAATCTGTAACATGCAATCTGAAGTCCTGATAGTACCTTGAGGTTCCCCGGAGACGACCATCATAACCACCACCCTCATCTCTCATCTCTCCAGTCACTCAGTCACTCAGTCACACAGTGTCTCTCTCACACACACACACACGCATGCACACACACACACACACACACACACGCATGCATGCGCACGCATATGTTGGGCACACTGCTCCTGGTCTCCTGGGGCTACTGGCGTGTAGCTCTTGTTCTATTGCTTTATTGTTGCCATTGCTCACAAGGGCGGATTAAAGGGTCTGTTTCTCCCTTGTGGCTCAAGCTGCTCTCCTTTTCAAGTGACAGAGTGGAAATTGGTTCTGTTGCAGCAAGGAAAATGCGAGATTGAGTAATTGTATGGTTGAAAGAAGGCACCGATTGATTTTGAAACGGGAGTACACAACAAGGACTAATAGAGAGGGAGAGGACAGACCAGTAAAATGACTAATCAACACTGATAGAGAGGTGCTCACGCCTTTTCAAGTTTCAAGTGTGTTGTGATATGGTCACTGGGTGGATTAAATTCTACCCTTCTTTTGTTGTCATTGAACAATGTTTGTATAGTAAGAATATTGTAAATTGCATTCAATTACATGTATGTTTGTGTCTTTTCAGGCCCGACCAATGTGGAGGACCGTGTTCAGTTGCTAATGAAGGATGCAGGTCAGTCAAAGGCTCACCTAATCGTGCTGTTTCAATAACTGCTACCATCCTTTATGTCAGTTTTGTTAACTCATAAAATTGCCAAAGTTAGAGTTTTCTAGTGTTATTATTTTATCTTTGCAAAATCTGAAAGTTGTGAAGTTGCAATGTTTTCCAAACCCAATGCTAACAAATGGAGTGAGAGAAATTTACATTCAGACATATTAACACCGACATTAAGACACATTTGAATAGAAAGAGCTTTAAGATGCATAACACATCATTTCTGGTGAGGATAAAAAAAAAAAAAAAAAAAGAAAAAAATCCTAATTGTTTGAGAGATTGCTTTTTTTTTTTTTTTTGGTTACCTTTTTACAATGTAGTCTGTTCTTGCAATAGTGCTCTTGCACTATGTGACATCCATAGGCTTCTCTTTTCCCCTGTCTTGTCTTTTCTGCTGTGTCTTTTTCTTATCTGTACCTGCTTTTATTATTTATAACTCTGGCTGACCAGGGCTGCTGCTCTGATGGTTTTATGGTATAAAATCATTGCCTGTGAAGAGGGTATCTGTTAAAGCCTGATGCCTGTAGCGATCCCAGCAGTCTGCTGACAGTGTTGATATAACAGCCGACACCATTGGGATGATGAAGCTGTTCTGTGGTAGAAACAGCAGTGACAGAAAATCGTAGCTGTGAGAGCTAAAGCTGGTTCAAGGCCTAGCAGGGCTCTTACTCAGAGCAGTGCTGATATATATATATATATATTTTTTTTTTTCTCCAAGGAAATAAATGGGACAAAATTTACAATTGTGCTAATACAATTAGAAACTAAGACCTTGACTAAATTATGTGAAAAATCGGGTCCAGTGTTTTTCTGTGTGCCAATCCAACGTTACCCGCCATAGCTTGCGTCAATGAGCGGAAGAGTTGAACAGGCACATTAGTTCATCCTACAGTACGTGCTACAATGACATTTGTTATATATAATATGCAGTGCTGCATAATAACCACAGTTGTGACAAAACCACAACCTCCTGCTTTAGAGTCTTTTTATAGCTGACAAATGCTGCTAACTGGCATTTAACCAAACGTAAACTACTCTTGAAGGCAGCGTTATTAATTTTTGTTGCTGCAGATATCCATGAGGTGTTTACAGGTTTTTATATTCCCTGTATCAGTCATATGCTTTTCATTTTGATACTGCAGGGACATTAACTTGCAAATCAATTTTTTTGGGAATGCAGAATAGTGCAGACCCAGAAATTATTATACTGTATCCCAAAGCCAGCCAAATTGAATTGAGTAACAGAAAACATCGTGTTGTATTGACAATAAGGAAGTCATCAGATTCGCATTACACGATTATCATGGCGGAAATAATTCACAAACAAAATCATTATAATTATAATGCTATCAGCAGGGATATCATGTTAAACCGGCAGTAATGAGAGGTGGCAGTATTACTCTTTAGCATATGTTGACATCCGCCACTAAACACACAAAAATGAAAGAGCCGACACATTGTATTAGGATTGAAAATAGCTGACGACCGATCTGCTCAAGGCCTGGCAAGTTTCACATAAGGTAGACGAGAAGTTAGTCTTAGCCAAACTAGTCGGCTATGAAAGACTCCTTCACAATGCTATATGTATATATACCACTGCACTATCTTGTGCATTTATGGTTTTGAGTCCTGGCCCATTTTTTTGTTTTTGTCTTTATGGAAATATTCAAAAACTGCATGATTTATTTAAAGCAAGTATTTCTTCTCCCTGACCTAGTGCTGTTTAATTTCTTTGTTCTCAAAAGTTACAAAGGAGTAATGCATGCTGGGAAATGCTCATTTGTTTTGTCGGAAGACCTCACCCCATTTAATTTGTGATATGTTGTGTGTCAAAGAGGCATTTTACATTGTTGGGATTGCAGCTGTTTCGCAATCCTCTATGAAAAGCACATTTGGCCATTGTAATTAATGGTCACAGCAATTTGCATATGCAACGGATCACTAGTTTAATTGTTATGCAACTGTGCTATTTATAAGGTTGGGGATACTTGCAGTCAGCTGAGACTGATGAAGCGACTTGAATAAAACATTTCTCCCACTAAACTTTAACTTTGGTTCCAGATGAAGCTGGATAATTGAGCATTCCTCAAAACAGCTCTGCCTTGCTTTTCCTCTTTGGCTTTTCACTCTGTTTTTCTCTCATACACACTAGGGGTGGACGGCATGGCCCTAAAATAATATCACCACATATCTGGGTATTTTTGCGATAACGATATTTTTTAAGTCAAAATCCAGAAAAATGCGTGATTATTCATTTGAATCCCATACAATTTCTACAAACATGTTATAGATTTATTTCAGCATAAACGTAACATTATACCATCAAATATTCACAAAAAACTAAACAAAAAGCATCGCTGTTCTTTAGTTGTAAACAACAGTAACTCAAAGTGAGATTCGGGTTCTGTATAAAGCACTGAGTGGGGGATTTGGAGGTGCAGCGGTGCAGGAGAGGGGCTGCTCTGCCAGGACGACGACATGATCAGCCGCAGAGCTTCTAACTACTTCCTCACCCCTGTTGGCAGATTCAGCGACGTGCAGGCCTGATTTTTCTGAAATGCGGCGTCTACGTTCGCCCATTAATAACGTGCTTCTGTTGAACTTTTATTTTGTAACGACTCGACTGGTTCACCAGAGCGTCTGCTGCGCTCCGCGTGAGGAGCTCTTTGTGTGTGAAGTGGAGTGCAGCTGCCTGGTGTGAAGCACACAGAGAACAGAGGAGGAACGGAGGAGAAATAGCTCCAACGTCAATTATGCTCGTAACCGAGCTGAAAACCTGCCGAATACAGCGGCTCTCAGTCGTGCCTGTTGCTCGCTACGCTGCAAATGCGTGCCATACATTTCTGCTGCGTAAAAGTATGAAGTCATTACATCCATTCACGATATACATTTTTTTTTTTTTTTTTAATATCGTCACAAAATTATACCGGTATTATCGTGAACGATATGATATGGCACACCACTAATTCACGCATAAATCACACACTTGCAGACATACAGTACATCTCAATATAGTCCCTCCCACCGCCAGCCTTACATACAACTACAGAATTAAAGTAATGGAAAAGGTGGGTTTCTCTCCCATTAAATCTTCTCCTTTTTCTATCTTTGTTCTTTTCCACTCACTCCCCTTGTCTTCTTTTTGCATCTAAAAATGTATTTTTCAAGATAAAATATCATAGAAACACACACCATCTCTTATATTTGTTTTGTTTGGGTCCCTTTATCTCCCTCTATGATATTGCTCTCATACTACCACCCCCTTTTCTAATCTATGTTTTATCATTATTTGTTTCTTTTTAGTTCTGAATTTCATTATGAATACTGTGACTGATTGATACTGATTATCCAACTGTGGTTGTTTTGTCTGCAGTTTACAATGCAGTTGGACTGGCAGCCTACGAGCTCTTTGACAATGTGGACTTTGACCAGTGGTTCAAGAATCAACTCCTTGGAGAGCTCCAAGTCAGCCATCACAGGTATTGTTTTGGAAGTAATGCAGTAGTTTTTCCCCCATATCTTTATTTCATTTCTCTCCGTTTCAATATTTTATACTTTACAGTGCAACCAAAATAATACCCAGCTCTGCCTAAACTAGGAAAATGTTTTTGGTAATTCTCTCAGAAGAGTTGGAGGGAGTCAGGTTGCCTTCTCAAACCCTTCAGTGTTTATATTTCAAAAAAAGTAGGTGGTGAACGACACTGCTTTTAGTCCAAATCACATATGAGCTCATAAATTACCGCAGAGTTAAATTGCAATCTGTGTGCCGAATTTAATAGGCTTTTATGAGGACATTCTTATTGCAGTGCATTTAAAATTAATTGTATTTTATATATTGCATTCTATAATTGATGTACTCTGATTTGAAGGTGATCACTTTTGTTTATGGCACATTTGGTCTCACAAGAACTATACAGGGTTGAAACAATAATAGTGAAACTTAGACCAGCCGAGTGGCTCTTTTTTAAATGGTTGTGTTACTCTATGTGAGCTCACATTCACACAATAGTGCTGTCTGATATGTTGCATAGTTAACACTCCTTCTAGTGTAATTCAAATTAACTGACTATCGACCTCTTTCCCGTCTCTTGATAACAGTCAGCAGCAGAGTGAAATCATGCCCAAAAAGCTCATAAATAAGACACTAATACTTGGAGTCAATTTCCGTCATGGTCACATCAACAGCTTCTGCTTGTAGTCACACAATCACGCTACGAGCAGCAGCCAAGCTTGTTATAACATCGGCCCTCACGCAGACTAATAAAATAAAACAACAACAATCAAAAAAACAGTTGTCCAAAAACTCGGAACGAACCTATTCACGGGTCTATAGTCAGCTCAAGTAACGATAAACAGGAAGCTGCCAGATGAGTGTTTTTTCTAACACTTTTTAAGTGTTGAAAAAAACAGAATGGCCGAAGGCGAAGTAGTACGAGTGAAACGAGGAACAAAGAAGTGCTTCGCACACACAGACTCCAAGACCATCAAAGCAAAAAGCCTGCAGCATTCAAAAGGTCGGCCACTCAAGTCGGTCCTGACGTCAAAGGACAGGCATGCTGATGTCACTGTGCAGGTGCGAGTCAACCCTCCACTTTTTTTTTTTTTTTTTTTTTTTACTTTTTATTTTTTATTACTTTTTCTTTTGTAAGATTGTTCACCTCCTCATCCCAATTGTGTTTTTGATTTTTCAAAACTGCACTTTATTGTTTGTTTTGTTTGGACAAATGGAGCTCATCGAGACACAACGTAAACTGACCAGAGATGTCACTAGAGGATAGGAAGAAGAAGAAACCCAAATGAGCAAAAAGCACAGTGATGCAGCCAAAGGACACCTCTCCTTTTTTTTTTTTTCTCAATCTTTTATGCACTTGCATATCCATTTATTAAAAAGTGGTGCAATAATGAGAAACCTGTAAGAAAACCATCCTGAAAGAATCATGCCACATGTCATATTTACTCTTCAGCTGCTCAAAGATGAAAGAGTACTTCCTAGCTTGTTAACTGGCATCGCAGTGGACACAGCAGTGGCATGTCAGCCCAGAGCAGAGTGACCGTCAAAAGCAATCAAACATTTTCAAAACATTTAATTGTGGAGTTGACCTCCAAATATAATACATTGCATGTGTTAACAGCAATGAAAGAATGTCACCGAGTGCGACAGCCTGGTAATACATATAATATAAATACATTATTGGCTTTAATCACCTGAGGAAAATTGTTGACAATGAAAAGATAACACTGACCTTATCCTCTAACTGTCAAATAATGTATTTTTAAGCGACGGAGATGTGCTCAGATGATAACCCTATTGCTTTGTTCTGAGAGGATTTTCTACATTCAGGAAAGCCAACGTTAGTTACATGAATGGCAGCAGATCAACTTTTCAACTCCCATTAATATCCGTGTTCTGAGGTGCTAAAGGAAGCTGTATTTCTGTCAGATTTCAGATGTTCACACCGTCTTTTGAAGCGCTTTCTGCATGATTCTTTCTGCTAGTTTCATCACGGATTTAAATAGTGTCTCCGTCACCGAGTGGAGGTCTTTCTTGTGTGTGAGTGTGTGAGCATACATATGTTCACAGACTTCCTTGCATTCACGTTGCTTGTCTTCACGTTGTCAGCATGTCATCTTGTTTTACATTCTGTGGCAATTCAATATTTGATTCTCAATTCTCAGTGGAGTGCAGCGGAAAGAAGAATATAATTCTTCAGATATGTGGGGAAAAAAACTCTGCCGCTAAAGTTCATCAAACTCACATTTTTCCCTGCTTGATCTCTGTCTAGAATGGGGAGTAACATGTGACATCTCACCACACTTAAGTCACTCTATGTACATTTCACCCAGCAGCTAAAGTAACCGCTGGTCAATCGTTAAAAGTCCACTACTTCTCTGTTCGCCTTTCCTACATATTTAATCTGAAACCTCTCATTATCAAGCAGCATCTTTTGTCACACTCAGAGCACCTTAACACCAAATTTCTCCTCTGCATGCTGCAATGCATACATTTTGAACGGATTTGTATGGATTGTGGTTTTATTTCATGCGTAGGATCTTCTATTTGATACTGTAGATGTAAACGACACCTTTTAAACATTATGCATATTACATAATACCACCAGACAGTCACCAGACAGTTACAAATCCCTGTTCCATACTGTGGAGGCCCACAATTGAAAAAGCTGTCACACTTGTGGCAGTGACTAAACAAGAGACCTGTTGTGCCTTGGTATCAAAGCCAGCCATGCCAGACATCAGTGCTTTGCACAACTGCCCAAGGTTTATAAGAGGATGTTCCTTTTTTACTGATGCTGCTTTCAGGTTAATCCCAAAGGTGCAGTTGGATTGACACTGGGAAATAGCGAGGACCAGGTCATAAAGTGTGTATTGTAGACTTGTGATAATTTCTAATGGTCTGTGCCGCCTGACTTATCTCTACTCAGTTCAAGTTTTTGTGCTGTGCTACACTCGGCAAAGTGCCACAACTGTACAGTCTTCTAATGATCCTCTCTAGCTCACGACAGTAATACTTTTCAATGTTACCTATTCTGTCTGTTCCATACATCATTATTTGCAGTTTATTTAGGTGCTTATTTTGCAAATAATAAAGAGTGACCCTCTGCTTTTGCAAGACAGGGTCGATATTATATGTAGTCACAGAGTGCGCAAGCACAATAAATTAACAGAAAATACTGATTTGTCCTGTCTGATCCAACAACTTTTATGCCTCCAGGGTGCTGACAGCAGGTGTCCGTCCATTCTTTCGTCCGATTTTTGGAAACACGTTTTCTCATTAGGAAACTATCTCAGGGACACCTTGAGGGAATTTCTTCAAGTTTGGAAAAATGTTCACTTGGACTGAAATATGAACTGATCAGATTTTCTTGGTTGAAGAGCAAAAGTCAAGCTCCCGTCCCGTCCATCCCATTCTCGTGAATACAATATCTCAGGAAGCCGTCGAGGGAATTTCCCAGAATCTTTTACTGGGACTGATTAGAATTTGGTGATGAAAGGTTTCATGCAAAACATGTATACGGCCATAAATCAAGAATTCCTATGCTAATTATGACATAATTTCCCACAATATCTAATATCCATTATTCAAGCCATATCTTATGAATAGAAGGGGATGCTGAGACATTTGGTCGGATACAGCATTGGTGATAATAATCTTGGTTGTCTACCGTGGGGGACTGTGTGGTTATTCTGTGCTGTCAGTTTGAAAATGTGAGTGAAGCATCCACGTTTTCGAATTCGTAGCTTCATCGCAGCAACATCCATATTTAAAACATTGTCTATTGTCATGGCTTCAACTTTTGTGTTCTATCCGAATCATCTTAATTAACCAAGTCGGTGAACACATACAAAGGATTTCAAAATCTTTATCGCATTTATTACACGAGTTTGAACAGACATTGACGTAAGCTGCAACTTGACTAGTTGGCAAAGGACTACAGCTCGGAGCGGTGATTTTAGCTGGTTTCTATTTCAGTATATAATCCAGCCTCAGTCAGGTTGTGGAGGGGAGCTTCTAATATGTTCATTTTCTTTGCTTTTGCTGGACTGTCGCATTTTGGATCTATTTCAAGTGTGTGTGTGTGTGTGTGTGTGTGTGTGTGTGTGTGTGTGTGTGTGTGTGTGTGTGTGTGTGTGTGTGTGTGTGTGTGTGTGCGCGTGCGCGCACTGGGGTGAAGCTAAAGTTGGCAGAGCTGAGCTGAATTCAGCCGATGGCTTGTTGGTTGAGAGTGTGTTTACTCTATATACAGTACTGTTTTTATATTGCGTCTTAGGTAATGTAGGCTTTTTAACGGAGAAATTATGTTGCATTATTGTTACTTTCCACATTCAACAGGTTAGAATATACTATATGTTCTCACACACACACACACACACACACACACACACACACACACACACACACACACACACACACACACACACACACACACACACACACACACACACACACACACACACACACACACACACACACACACACACACACACAACCCTCAATATATATTTTTCTATTGTGAAAATAGGAACGCTTGATCAAACACAGTAGTGACATGGCTGAACTATTTCCCCAGCTTGGCAATATCTCTGAGAAGCAGAAGGAAAATACCTATTTGAGTGTTTTGCCAGAGGCCTCATTCAAATCAGATTTTCTGGCAGACACACTTTCCTGTGCACATTTGTGGTTGTTACCAGAACAGTTCCAGATACTGCGCTGTCTGCCTTCCTTGGCCCTCTGGGTGATGGCTGTTGGAGCATGTAATACAGCATGCTTATTTTGATCTTTACATCTTAATTGACATCGTAAAACAACAAATAACAAACATTTACAACAATATAGAAAGCAAAGAGGAACAATTTTATATAAATAGAAAAGTGAAGTAAAGTTTGTTTCTATGGGAAAAAAAACAAAAACAGTCTCATTAGAGCAGCTAAATTCAGGTTTTTGACAGACTGGGAATCCCAGGTCTGAACCCACCTGCTCTCACACCTGGAGGATGTTCTTCTTTTTTCTGATCTCACGATTTGTCTGTGCCAGTAACCATGCTGGTTCCTTAGGGTTGGATATTCTCTCGATCTTATTGATTTTTATCATGCTCATCACTTCTGCTTCTGAATCAATGCATGCTTCTGAATCAATGCATTTTATCAGTGTTGGAAGAAATATTCAGGTCCTTTACTTAAGTTAATGTAACAATACTCCATTGATCATTTTAACATTTATTGAAATATATATATATATAAACACAAAAACACAGATATACATACATGAAAATATAAAATATATTTGTGTAGAAAATACGCTTTCTGGAAGCTACTCACAAGCTACAGTTTTTGTTTTTGTAGTGCAAGTATGTCGACATAAATAATCTTCTTTCAGTAATTGTTTGGCTGAAACCAAACGGATCAGGAAGAATACACATTTGCCATTAGGTCTCTAATTAAACGTTTTCTCATTCCTTCCTCCTTTCTTCAAAAGTTGACTGGACTGTATGATGCAGTAAAATTATTAGTGACATCAACCAATGCTTGCTTTTTACTGATTGGACAGCAAAACCGGACACAGAGACAAAGCTTCCAGTTGAGAACCATACAAATTTCATTTCAAACATCTTTGATATTTGCATGAATCAACCGACAAAGGAACTTTTTAAATGATGTTAGCTGAAAGGACGTTTGTATCTTGTGGATCTGCGGGACGGTTGCGGTGCTGCAGCTCTATTGTTGTCGAGTTTATTGTCTTCATATTTTGAGAGAAATCGTGTGAAAGCTCCCCCCCCCCTTTTTTTTTTTTTTTTTTTCCCAAAGCATGTCAGGATTTTAAAAGTGAAAGCAGCCTCTAGCTAAATATTGCCAAGCAATGCAAACATCAGGAATTCTGCGGTGCCAAAGTTTAAAAGTGAGATAAGAATTGCTTACACGGGAAACTGAAAAACGGACAGTTTTTTGGCAATTGGTCACGGTAAAAGGAGGATAATATCCTTCAAGTTTCTATGTTCATGATTGTAATGGATGTCTGGATGAGGCGAATCCCCCTCGGCTTTACATCGGGTGGGCCTGAGCCTCTCCGTCATCCAGTGCAGCCATAGAATGCAAACTTGAAGGGTAATATTCCCTACCGTTCATGGTCAAGTTGTGTACGTGTTTACTTATTTGCTTGCAGGTTTCATAATCTTTGCCTTAATGGGCTGTGATAGTGCTGTTTTGCCTCTTCACTGATTTCAGCTTGCGACCCGCGTAAATCTATCTGTAACACGCAGCATGAAGCAGCCACAGTGTAAATATTATTAACCATATCTGTCAGCAAAGCTGTTGTGTGCGCCCTGCTCCTGTGGCTGGGCCTCAGGCAGCCACTCGGTTAGTTGTCATTTTTTTACATAACAACAACACAAACACGCAGAATGCAGTCATACTTGCGCACTCATACTTTGATTTTGAATCACTGTCAGTCTTTTGCTTCCATCTCTGCCTCAGCCAAAACAGTTGACATACCTGTGATGAGTCATCATTCATTAGAGCAAACAGAGGACGGCAAGTGATCTTGAAGTCCACATACACACATGCATATACGCGCAACAAACTTACACGACTCGTACTTGGGCTTCGCCACACACACCCTTAGTATCACTTATGTGGACATCTGAAAATAGCCAGGAGGAGCTTTTTGTGTCACCTCCACAGACAGATACAGCTATAGTGTATGTTCCATTATTCATCTGTCAGACTGCTTGCAAACCAGTCTGTGAAACACTTGCCACATTTGGCTTTTCGTGGCAATGTCAAAATTGCAAAAAGTTATAAAAGGCGGTCCGTATCCTGGGTAACCGATAGATCCTGTAAAATTGTTTGGTCTACTGGTTCTCTTTACTTTCCCTTATTGGTATTTTTTGACACCACAGATAGATTTTTGTTAGCTTCATATTGCAAACATAATTGAGGTGGTTGCGTTCACACTGGGGTAAATGTTGAAGGTGTGATGAAGAAAAACAATCACATTGGATTTTTAAATTGATTGAGCTGGCCAGGTCATTGAGTCAGACTGAATGAATGAGACTTTTCACACTGTTTGGTTCATGACCTAATACACTGTTGCCTGATTATAAATATTGCCTGTTTGAGGTCTGTATTTGTGGAGTTTCCAATTCTTAAACTACTTTTAGAATAACTCGGCTTACTTCTGTTTCTTTTGTATCCCAGTTTCAAGGTCTTTGACACCATTAGCAGAATAAACTTGGAGTCCCAGTGAGGATACTGACATTTGTTCACAGGGCTGTAGCTAAAAGGCTAAAAGGCATTGGCCCAATGCAAAAGAACAAATACCAAACGAGCATTGTGAGACACTCTTCACATTCTCAGTCCAAGAGGAACTTGCCTGAAATCGCCTCATCCATATTAAGGAAATTGGGTTTCCAATTTGCATCACATAAAAAAAAAAAAAGTTATCACAGCAACAAAGCAATAATCATATTATTTAAGCGCATGCAAACACTAAATATTAAACAAAAGAAGCATTGCACAACATTCTTGTTACTTATTTTACAAAGTATGTCACTAATCAAGGGGAAATGTCCACTGAATAAAAACAAAGGTCATCTCGTTGGAGGATAATGTAAAATTAGGATTCTGCCATTCTTTTTCGATCATATTTTGTCCATGGATTTCTCGTGTTCGCCAGAATGACGAGCAGGGTTCCTGACAGCTGTGTGAAGTTTTGGAGGTGGAGACAGGTTTAGCATGGATGAGTCATGTCTTGACCTTTTGACTGATATACAAATACCCACATCAACCTGCCTGTCCATCTGCGTTTGTTCTTTTCTTCCACTTTGCCGGTGCACTAATAATAAACAGTACCAGCTGTAGACTCCCCGGTTGAAGCAGATATTCTGTATTTGACATATCAAAGATGGCACACATGTACCAGCCATATGTTGTATGTATTGGTTGGAACAATTACCTTTTAGCCACTTCCGCAGATGCTTTGAATGACTAATAATTAGCATAATGGAGAGGGAGGCTGTGGCTCAGTCGGTAGAGTGGGTTGCACACTGATCCCCAGCTCCTCCTGTCCACATGCCTAAGTGCCCTTGAGCAAGACACTGAACCCTAAAATTGCTCCCGATGGTGTACCATCGGTGTGTTGTAAGTCGCTTTGGATAAAAGCGTCAGCTAAATGAAATGTAATGTCATAATGAAATATTCCTATCAGAATTCATTGTTGAAATATTTCAGAATTCATTTTGTATCTTAAGTTTAAGCTTTAATACATACTCAAACAGATAGTATTTCCCCAATGGTTGTCTACTGCATGTTGGAAAATATCAATTTTTCTTGTGTTCTCTTAAAGAATACACCAAAAAATGTCAGTGTCCTAGATTGAATTTTTGTGACTGGTAGTGGGATGATGGATAATGATCTGTAATTTCATAATTTACATGTAATGTCACTCACTTCACATTGGAGTGCCAGTGTGCTGGTGCCAAGCTGTTGTGTTCAACCTGATAATAGAGAGAACTCTGGGAATGTGCCCATGGCCTGTCGACTGGCCTTGCTACACCTGCTCTATTGTGTGACAAACTTCCAATATGTTCATGGCATTAAGAAAATCAGATTGGCTGCTTTTATTTTCCTTTAAAAGTAATTGAACGCTGGTTTATTTCTCCTTGCATGCTCCACTGCTTCTGAGCAGTGTCGTCTTGTGCTTTTAAGATGGTTAGAAATCAAGTACAAATAGGATTTATCTTAATGTTATTAGTGACAGTAATCTTGATGCTTGGTCTTTGTTCTTAAAAACAAAAGCAAGCTTTTTTGCTTATTAGTATTAAACTCTCTCACACACACACACACACACACACACACACACACACACACACACACACACACACACACACACACACACACACACACACACACACACACACACACACACACACACACACACACACACACACACACACACACACACACACCGTCTCTAAGTCCAGAGTCATGCTGTTGTCTCGTATCCTCTGGCCAGCGGCCCAGACTTTGGTCTCTCGCTCCCTGTGGATATTTGACAAGAAGCCAATAAGAGTGTCATCCCTCCGTCCTCTCATCTCTGTCAAGGCGGTCCTTAGAAACAGTTTCTGCCTCAGATACAAAAAGAGCACATGCTGAGGGACACTTGCCCAATACAACTGTTGAAAAACCAACACTTCCCAACAGCAGTGCCTCACATTTGGGACAGGCAATGTAGGGCATTTTAATTCCTATCCAACACCAACCGGCCCCAGTAGGTTTTATTTTTTAACATTCAAAAAAGCACGCAATATATTCATTCCTAACTTTCTTCACCGTGATCTTCTTTTTTAACCTCAATCCGTTTTTTGTTGAAGAATTGATCCCCTGTCCTCCTCACTTTTCTCTATAATAGTGCCATTGTATCTGCTTCTGTCTTGCAGTGAACTACACATGCATGAAAAAATGTGCATAAACTGAGTGCGGGCGACGTAATCCTGGAGTTGAATTTGTGTAATACAGTGACCGCAGGGGTGAAAGAAATATTCAGATCTTTTCCTAAAGTAAAAGGAACAATAATTCAATGTGAAAATACTCAATTACACAGTGCGTGAAAAATGTTCCTTCAGTGCATAAGTATTTGTAACAAAATGTGGTTAAATACTGGTTTGGTCCCTCGGCCTGATATGTTATCGTTTATCACATCATTAGATTATTAATACTGAAGTCATCCGTGTGTAAGCAGCATATTACCGTTGTGGCTGCTGCAGGTGAAGGTGGTTTGAACTACTTTGCATTTGGTTTTATATCCAGGGCCAGCACATAAATCTGAGGGATTGTCAGATGATTACTCGCTGAGGAAAGAAGAAAAAAAACACCATGTTTTGTGTTATATGAGGGCTGAATCATGTGAAAAGTTTAGAAGTAAAGAAAATCTGCGTTTGGTAAAGTTGTTAACTCAGACATCTGAAATATGACTGATAACACACCTGCCAATTAGGTTGGAAACAACTGGGTGCATCTTTAACAATATATTTTAAAAGCTTATTGTATTATCCATTGTGTCAAATCTGCATTTGAAATGTAACTAAATAAATGTAAGTGTGTAAGTATTAAATAGTGTTAAAAAACAGTACTTGAGTAAATATACTTAGTTACTTACCACCACTGAGCCACGGTGATATTTGGCTCTCTCCGTCAGAGCACATATTTACAGTCTCCAGCATACACAAGCTCCTAATAGAAGAATTTCGAGGATGAGCTATAAGCATTGACAGCACAGATTTCATCATTTGAATAGCTGGCCCTGGAGTTTTTGATGGTTACATCACTACTTCATATAAATTGTAAGGATACGATTAGAGAGACAGCTGGTTCATCTTTCCAAATTAGGATATGGATGAAGAGTGCAGAGAATTCATCTGTTGAAATATTTCTATTTCACCACAACTTAACTCCTCTCTTTTTCTCTCCTCCAGATACAAGTTGATTCGCAGACGAGTCATCTGGCTAATAGGACAGTGGATCTCCGTTAAGTTCAAATCTGACCTACGACCTTTACTGTACGAGGTCATCCTGAACCTTATGCAGGACCCCGACTTAGTGGTAAGGCTGCTCCATACGCAAAGTCTGTCTTTTTTTTCTTTTTAAAATTTTTTTTTTTTTAAAAGCTGTTTATTATGACTGGAGCGCCAGCTTTCCTCCTTGAAAACATTGGATTCATAATAAGGCTGGTCGATACGTTTGACCATATATCGATATATATATATTTTTTTGGAGGATATTGTAAGAGACAACATCGTTTATATAGATATATTTGCTATTGGTGTTAAGTGCTGCCTATATTGCCGTCTGGTGAAACATAGCACTGGCTTCTTGCTTTCTACGGGTGCTTCCAATTCACTGAGACCCGCCTTAATTTACAGCAAACAAACTACAGTAGTTACATGTTGGATTGTTACTACGGAAGGCAGATGAATAACTGAACACAAGACACACTGAGCAGCAGAGAGCCGGAAAGAAGCCACCGCTAACTGCTGAGCTAAAGTCGCTAACAGACCTGAACAACTTGGAAACATTTAAATCGTTTAAGTTTACAGCGGTAATAAAACGCAGTGATGAAGAATGGAGCAAGTGAACTGGGTTGAGAGAGCAATAACACAGCTGCGCCGTAACCCGGAGCAGCACGTCAGTCTGTTTGATGATGAAAACAACTGACGGAGCATCTCAGAGAAAGACCTGTCTCTCTTTAACATAGGCTATTTTCTTCATATAATCTTTCATTTACATGTTTTGCAACAGTATATTTTCAATCAAGAAGGAAACTCTTGCCTTTGTATTATATTTTAGTCACACTGTGTTAATAAAAGTGCTTGTGACCTTTCACATGTCGCTTTGACTGGCACATGAATATTCAACCCACTTCATAGAAAATGTTTAGCTATATATTGTATATCGCCACTCACCCAAAAATATGTCGGCATATGACTTTTGGTACATATCGCCCAGCCCCAATTCATAATGACTGAAATGGGCCATCAGTGAAAGTGCACAGTCAGCTACTCAAACACAGTTCTCTGCCTAACAGCATGGAACCACGGCTATTATGCTGCCGGCTTTCTACAAACAAATCGTCAGTCAGGGACTGTAACAAGATTTTGCCATCTTAGCTCTCGAATTATTATTTTAGATTTTCCTTGATATTTTCTTTTGTTTGTCTCAAAACAGATGCTGTTGAGATTAATACTACATTTTCTATTTACCCATAAACATTTTTATTCAGCCTTGATAAACTCCAATCTTATTTTGGAAACCTGGTTGTTATTATGCCGCAGTCATCCTCCGTTCAAATTACTTTTCGCCAGTGTTGGGTTTCCTGCTTCATGAGCCGTGCACTTGATTGATTTTTTTTTTTTTTTTAACAGAATTTATATGAAATGATGTGGACGATTTTGTGTTATTTAGAGTGAAATTCAAGGAAACCTCATCATTAATAACCCACTCTCATGAATCACTGGCTTCAAACTCTATGCCTAATTGCCTGTCTTACTTCATAATTCATCGTGTGGGCAGCAACGTTTAGAGGTATATTTTTGCACTCCGCTTCCAATACACTTCCAGTATAATGTGGTTATATTGTAATTAAGATTTCAATGTAATTAAGGTAATCGTACACGTCAGGCAGATACATTTCCAGGTGCTTTAGTTTTAAATGAAGGGAACTGACACAGGGTGACGCAGGTATGTCGCATGCTACTCTTGTGGTCGCAGCCATCGATACGTTGCCACGGGACCTGATTCTACCTTTTGCTATAGATGCCAATTAACTGATGCTGGATACATCACCCTACATTTCATTGTTTGTGGATACAAATGACTGGCAGGCAGCTATAAGCTGTAATTAACATTCTATGTATGTCATGTTTTTCCCCATGTAATCACGTGTTGACTCATTATGAAGTTATTCTGTGTTGAGCATACTTGGCATACAGATCTCAAGGTTATGATTTGTTTTTTCTTTTATATTATGTAGCAAGGGTTATTAAATTATTAGCTTTTCTACTTGACAATGATTTTATCCCCCAGTGAAGTTAAACTGGTGCGAAGACTCATGCTATATATTGGAAATGTCTCCAAGCTTTATGAGGGTAATGATGCCTTTTGAATGGTCTGTCTACACAAGCTTGTTATTACATCATTGAACAGCTCACCAGTCATGTTGTGGTTACTCATCAATATTGTCGGGGCCAGTCAGAAACTCTCGGGTGGAATGAATTATCAATCATAAACTTTTAATGACCCAATGGAGAAAACTCACCTCTTATCAGTCAGTCCAATCGGTTATCGATATCTATCAGTTAAGATAACACTGATATTTCTCTCATACTTTTCTGTACCTAATTGACATCAGCAAGAGTCTTATTGATTAACCCTCATGAGCATCCCTCAGCTCGGCCACTTAGGCGCATAACTGCCAAGCTTTGTAGTGTTGCAACTTGTTTTTTATTGAATGATACTGCCTGCAGAATAAAAGAAAGGAAGAGGTTGCAGAAACTATAATAATTTAATTTTAGATAGAGTTGCATTGAAATGTAAAGGTTTCAGTAAGTGGTCAGTTAATGTTGTTAAAGCTGAAACTGGTGCCTTGGATTTCTTTGATCAATTGTCAATTAGAAATGTCTAAATTCTAGATGGTCTTATTTTGTCGAAGAGTGAACAGTTCGTGGTATTGTAGCAGCTGGCCTGACTTTATCTGTGTATGCTTAGTTTTTTTCTTCTCCTTTTTTTTTTTTCTATTAATTTCTGCTGTACTATATTATCTACAGGATTAATTTCAAGGAACTTAGAAATTCAAGTTAACTGTTAGGTGACTAAAATATCTCGAGCGTATTTGTCCTCTTTCTTCATGAGGCGTCTCACTGCAGCGTCTTGATGTCTTGCGTGAAGTCTAACAGTGAGATGTTTTGTTCGGCATGTGATGAATTGAAGGTGCATTCCAAGAGTCATGTTAAAAAAAAAAGTTTCTATATTTTTGTTTTTCAAGTAACTGATTTGTAACAAAGATGCTAATATAATTATATTTACTATGCTTTTGAAAAGTATAAATATACACAGTAAATACATATTTTTGTGGTAGTGTTACACCCCCTGGTAGCTTTGTGTGAGATATGCATGCATGCAGTTTATTGGCATTCATCAGTGGCATTCATGAGCTGAATCACAGATCACTGATACCTGCTGCTCGCATTTTGCCAGTTTTTCCTCCTCATTTCCTTCGCATGTCTCCTCTTCTTGCTTGCAGCTGCATTTTTCTTTGATTTTTACTCACAGATTCAGAATAAGAGCTAAACATGATCTTGCGACTAGTTCAACTCCTTCTGGCTTCAGACTATTTGCATTCTGGGTGGGAGGTGATGTGCTTGAGAGTTTGTTGCTTATCCAGCTTTGGCAACATCGAACTGACTTTATTTTCAACAGTTTGTCCCATTTCTGCACACATTTCCTTGACTTCTGAAAATTTGCTGAATATTTTAAATATGAACTTTTGCCTCATGATACTAATCCCAGGTATTATGTTTTTGCTTGCTGTAGAGCAAACTCACTATCCTGACAGACATCAGTTTTCAACTACAAATTGTTACTGGAATTACAGTTTAAAACCTGACAACAAGGAGAGAATTTAGCAAATATAAAATTGTAGTGGCTTGAATGGGAATCTCATAGGTTTCCATTTTGGCTCAAATATTTCTGTTACATAAAGTGGCTTCCATAAATATGTGTCCTTAAATTAAACGTCCGCCCGTCTTTTAGGCTTATTAGATATTTTGTTTTGTGTGCTTTATTCTCAAAAGTTCTGAAGGAAATAGGCAACTGCTAATTGGTTTAGGACAGTAGTTTAAGGCTGGTTTGCTGAATGGGAGTTTCATTGTGTGTGTCTCCCTGGTGGGATCGAGTTGTCTACCTTGCAATAATCTGTAGTGTTTGTGCATGAATGTCCGTGCCTGTGTGCACTCACATGAATGTGCTTATCTTTTTGGGCGTAAATAGGGCCCAAGATAATTATTGGCACGCTACATTGTTAATATACATGCCGTTTGGTTGAACACAATTCATCATCAGTTTGTAGTTTACTCCAACTAATTGTTTGGCAGCTGGTATTGCATTTCACAGAGTAGTTTCCAAGTTAAAGATCGTCTTTGTTCTGTTCGCATTCACTAGAGTGGTTCAATAAAACACTGATTCAACTTTGATACACTTTTCCATTTAGTTTGAACCTGTTTTTTTTTTTTTTTTTAATCCCTCGCAGAATGAATAATAACGTGAAGTAATTGTTTTGACTGAATGATTGTCACACATTATGTATGTGCATGTATGAGACCCATCTGAGAATTTCATCAAGCAATCTATTATCTTCTGGGTTCTGTTGAATTGGAATGGAGTTTCTCTCATTAGTGTTTGACTTGCCAGCAAGGCCAGCGCTGATGGCGACAGATGGGCCTCCGTTCATCAACATACTCCTTTTGTTCCTTGTTAATGTATTCAGCATTACTAAAACTTTATTCAATATTTAATAATCTTGCAGACACAGGCTGCAATTTGTACACCTCTGAATCCAGCTCAGTCTTAAATTCAACTTTAAGCAATTTTATATCTGTAATGTACATTTTTCAGGGGCTTTCTGTATCTTCTATATATTTCAACATAAGATGTGTTTGAAACTATTGTGAATGAAGGACAATTAATCGACTTAACCAGTTTTAATTCTATTGGATAGGTTTGTGTTGACATGACAGACTTTAATATCTTACTGATTGAACTTTCAGTTCAAAGTTCAAAGCTGCTCTTTTGAGAGAGGATGAAACTCTTTGACCACATTATCAATTGTATTCTAAGGACATAACTGAATTTGAGGTTTTGGTTTCCAGATTATTATTGAGTCACTACAGGGGATATCGAAGCTCTTATTGCAAGTGTTAAATATTGATGAAGTGCTCTCTTGACAAATCAATGTTAAATTATGCTTATTACCTTTTTTAAATGGGGAGTGTTACGGCAGCCTTCGAGTCTATTTGCTCTTAGTGCCCCATAAACACAGACTGTTTGTAGTTAGTTATAAGAAGTATAAATGTTATCAGCTTTACTGTTGTGATTCCCTGTGATAGTGGAGGCGTGTGGTAAAGATCTGGAAGTTGTTTTTGTAGCATTTTTTTTTAAAAGCCTTCTGCTCATTTAAACCAGTCAAATCATAATTTGGAAAAGGCACCAGCTAGTGAAGTGATATCTCACTTTTGGTTTGATCCTTGAAAATATAAGCAGGGGGCAAAATAAGTAACTTTCAAAAAAGCTGATTTACCTTTGATGTGAACTGATTGGCATTAAAAGTAAAAAAAAAAAAAAAAAAAAAAAAGAGAGTATGTAAAGAGAAACTCCAACCACTTTAATGAAGATAGTTTGTGTGTTTTCAGAGGCTCAACCCCAAATATGGATGTATTTATGATTTATGAATAGAAAATTCAATACTGAAAGCACATTTTCACCCTGCAAATGAATGCTATCATCTAAAACAACATAATTATCTAGGATTATCCATATTTATAAGAAGAAAATGAGTATTCAAATGACTTATTTTTTCATGGTAGATACAGCAGGGTGACTTATGCTATACGACTAACTTTTTTTTGAATAATATAAACTAAAGAAAAGTGTTTTTCGCGTCGGGGTCTAACTCTTTTTATATGAAGACACACAAACTTCTGTTTCCTCTAAGCTGCTCTATTTAAAATGATATTGCTGTAAACAGAGCAGTGTAAACACTGTTTCTCTGCAATGAGTTCCTAAAACAGGAAAAGTAGATCGACAGGGACACAGCTTGGATGCTCGCGTGCTGAGGCTGCCTATATTTTGGCTAAGAGGTGAGATATAGAGAGAAAAGGAGAAAGCCAAAAATAGAGCCCAGGGATGCTCCATGTATATCAACAGCAAATATTTCTGTTGTACTATTAGATGAAACACCCCGTGTTCTTTCCAATAAGTTTGAGTTTAACCATGGGAGACCCAAGCCAGAGAGGCCAAGTTGGTTTTCCAGTTAGTTTAATGATCTATGGTGTCAAAAAAAAAAATCCAGTAAGGAAGGAAACACAGAGGTGGACTTGTATCAAAAATATTATTATAAATGATAATGTGAGTGAAATATGCAGCTCAAGCAGCAGACTCGCCACACTTATAATTATAATTCAAAGATGGATAGCTTTTAGTTTTCATTTACGCCGTCTCCTGTTCCAATTACAGGTTAAATACACACCTGTGGAGTAAAAATACATAACAAAGCTTCCAAAGACTCTCATAGATCGCAGCACTGCTCCACACAGTCAGACAAAAATCACACATGCTCTCTTGCTAATGAACCCAGAGAGACATGATTTGCTGTGAATATGTTGTGAAATAACTAGCTCTAATTGAGTTCTCAGCCCCTTACCTTCCTCTTCACTCATTTACCTTTTTTAATATCTTCTCCTCAATCTGATCACTTTCTCCCTGGTTGCCATTTCCACCTCCATCACCCTGACACTTCCAGGGCAGAAAAATTGAGTGGATGCTTCCTTTTACATTAGATTCAGCTAGCTTGCTGAAGGCATATACGCTGAGTGACCATTTCTGAAAAGATGTTGCTATAAGTGAGGATGGTTATTTTGATTTTCTTGAGGCTGCCATTAAAAATGAAATGTAATTATGTTCTTTGTGTTTGGTTGGCTATCTTCTCTTCATGTTTCTCTATTTGTATATTTCTTTTGCTAAATTTTTTCATAGCTTTGTTCACCACAACCTCAAACCACAAACTCAGTCTGTCTTCTTTCTCTGTAGTTTACAGAGAAACTAATAACCCAGAGTGCACTGATTGAAGATGAAGAGTGATGTTTAGTTTTGCCTTTAATAATAAACTGTTTGTTCCCCCCCCCCCCCCGTAGGTGCGGATTGAGACGGCTACAACCCTCAAACTCAATATCCTTCTCACGCTCACACTATTTGCAGCTAATGAATTAATCATGCTTGTTATTTAAGACTCATTGTGGCTGCTAAAGCAAATGAAGAATGTTTTAGTGCCTGCTGGTGAACTGCTTGCTATCTATCTGTCTATCCTAAGCAGTTTGATTTCATCCTTGACTCATGATCACCTGTGGATGACTTTGAGTTCCGGACAGAACAATTTCTCCCAGTGAGTACAAGCTTCAAATTTCAGAACAACAAATAAATAAATAAATGATTTCAGCAGAACAACTTCCTTTTTTCTAACGTTTAAACTCTGTCTTTGTGTCGTAGTATCTTGAGTCAATCTTTGGACTCCTCTTCCAGTTGTTGCAGCAGGTGACAGAGTGCGACACCAAAATGCAGGTGCTCCATGTCATCTCCTGTGTCATTGAGAGAGTAAACATCCAGGTGAGATTTTACATGATTATACTAAGTGTTTGGAACAAAAGTCACATATTACTTTTCCTATTCTTTTCTTTACCACTACCATTTTCCATTATGAAAATTGAAGTTCAGGAAAAAACTTGAATATCTTTGAAGTAGCCCTTGTGTCACACATCTGGGGAGATGTAATTTACCGCATGCTTTGTGAATAACAGCACAAACAGTAGTTACTGACTCTGCAGGGGACATGCGAAGCTGTTTAAAACATTATAACACAGACGTGAAACACTTGTCACCTTGTACTATCTCCAAATCCCAGAGGTAGAACAATCATCTGTCCTCAAAGATAGCCAGACATGACTGATTTTTCTCACTTCCTCAAACACTGGCATTTGCAAAGCGACTTAGTCCAATTCTTGACTCTTTGTAAATCAAAAGGCCACAGGCATTACATTACATTAATTACATTTCATTTAGCTGACGCTTTTATCCAAAGCGACTTACAATAAGTGCATTTCAACCATGAGGGTACAAAACCCAGAACAGGCAGCACTTGTTCTGATGCCTGCTCTCATTTACCATGAAGATACAGTGTCCTCTCTGCCACTGTATTGCTTTTGTGGCCATATAGATCCCCCCCCCCCCCGAGCATCCATTAAATCGCTCTAATCCATTTAACTGCCAACCCCTTAAAAAAAATGTTACCTTCCTCTTGACGACCCCCCCCTCCAAGGGTTTTTTTCAGATCCATTTTAAGCATCTTCTCTTAAATGACTTAAATCTGTCACAGAAAGGGCTTTCATCTTAGTGAAGTGTCAGTCTGGTTAAGTCCTCCCCAGTCGCTGGCCCTTGCTAGACTTCTAGAGTCAGTGGAAGTCCCATTAATATTCTAACCTTTCTCACAAGGGATTTTGAACCCACAAAGAGTGGCAGCAGTTGAGAAAACTAGGCAATGAAACCATGAGTGCAGCTCGAGTTGAAATGAACGCGATGACAGATATGATGAGATTTTTCTCCTTTTTATGCTGTCAGTCTCACAAATGCCATCCAAGGCTGGTTTGTGGAGCTGTTTTTCTCACATTTGATCTCTCTTCTCAAGGCTGTATGCCATGTTTCTTTTTATATTGCCCCCTCTGCTCCTAGCTGGCTCCTTATGAAGGTGTAATGGAGCAAAAAAACACAGTCTGGGGTCCGCAGCCTGGCCACAGAGGCACTACAGGGAATTCGAAGGGTTAGCGCAAGTCAGCGCATGAAAAAAGCAGAACACTTGTTCTAGCTCTTATTCAACACCATACATGGATATCTTGGAGTTAACTGCGCCTACATTACACAGTGTACCATCACATTTTCCAATTTCACACAGTATTGAGAGTGATGGCATCCACTTGATGTCTCACTACCTGGATTTTTTTTTGTATGTAACACAAAAGAACTTGATGTAAATTAAGTAGAACAGAGGATGCAGCCCATTTTGGTATAAGAATAGACTGTTATGGAGGTCGCTGTGGTATGGAGCAAAGTCACATCTGAGGAAGATTAACTGTGGTGACGTTTATCAAAGTTCTTGTATGAAAATGTACATGCATGTTTCATATCCTCCAATGTTTAGTCAGATGTTTTTGTCAGTATGATTTTAAAATGCATACTAAAAAATCTGGACATCTTTCTACTACCTTACACATGAAAGTATGTTAGCAGATATCTAATTTTCCGTCAGACTAAGAGAAAAGTTTATATTCTGTATTTTCATCTACCTGTTTAGTGTTTTATTTTCTCAGCGGTTCCACTAAAACTGTTATTTAGTAGCTGATTTGGCCTCATAGAGGTGATGAAAGCTAAGGGTATTGAGGTCTGAATTTCCTGCTGAAAAAAAACAACCTAACCAAATCCACAAAGCTTTGAGAGGAAACATTACACTTATTGCATTGTTGATTTTTGTTTTGTTTTATCCTGCATACACAATGTTAACACCATTTTGAGTCTGAATAAGCAGTTGGTTGAGTATTCTGTATGTGTGTTTAGGCATGTGATAAATATGCATCGTACTTTGCTCAGAAAGCAGAAATCACTATTTTTCCTTCTCCAAACAATACTTTTTTAAATTTCAGCTTTTTCCACAGGAGACTGTAAAACAAATTGGATATGAGTTCAGCATATTAGCTTTTGTGGAACCTAAAATTGAATCACAGGAATATGTGCTTTGCTTCTTATTTTTCATTTTATTGTTCCTCTGCTTCAGATCCGGCCATATGTAGGCTGTCTGGTTCAGTACCTGCCACTCCTTTGGAAGCAGTCTGAAGAACACAACATGCTTCGATGTGCCATTCTCACTACACTCGTCCACCTAGTGCAGGTATCGTGCATCTTCTACTTCCATTTCTGCATGCTCAATGTTTGTGTGCAGTAACTTCCTTATCAGTCAAGCAGCATTACCAGATTCTGCCATGTGATAAATGGTACTGTTCAGTGGATCAGGCAAAAAGTGTGTTGTTATTTTTTCTGGCCACATGTTGCCCTGGCTCCAAAACTGAGTTGCACAATGTCTGCGAAAGAGAGCTTGGTGAGGTGCACATCACCAAAACAACTAGTGCTTGCTCTCACGTTTACATACAATTGTCACTCTCTTTAAAGTTCCTCTCTGTGCATTGATGAAACCCCTAAAAATCCATATCTGTTCATAAAAATTACACATTTAGATGTTTTAATGTCTTAAAGTGGCTTAGATGTCACTCTGCGCCTTTGCCTTCATTCAGTATGCTCAGGTCTATGTATATGCAAATAGTCCCAGCTTATATCTTCACCCACCCCTCCGCCACTTGCTTTGCAGCTCAAGCTGGCTGTTCAATGATATGGAAAAACCCACCCTGCAATGTTTGGTTTCCTTAGGTATGTGATGTGTGAAACTCTTGGCTGGCTTAACCCATGTTTTTGAGTGTGGAAATGCTCAATCTTGAGGTTTACTGTTATTTCACTCATAATATGCCTTGTACCATGCAACCACTTTGACATGTTAACAAGGTTAAAAGCTTGATTTTCATTAGAGGGGGTTTTTAAATTACAAAAAATAGCCTGAGACAGAAGCACTTTTCCCTATAGGATTAAAGCTGCCTTTCTCACCCTTCAATAATATTTGGACCCCATGTGGCTGCAGCTTCATTACTTCTGGGAGATGAAACACTTGGTGATAAAGACATGCTCCATTTGAGAGAGTAACACCAGTACACATTTGGCAAACTGAATTCAGACATTGAGGCTGCACAGCTGAAAGGCTTCGGATTATCCAACTGTGTTAGATAATCCATATTAGTATTTGCACATATCACATACTAATTAGTTTGTAATATGTGTAATATAATGCGTACTTTAAAAAAGTAAAGAAAAACTATGTTTTCTTGGATTACTTTTTGAGTCATATTAGTGCTACTGTACAGAAATATTTATGTAGTAGTCGTCAAATCTTTCATGTATGCTTTGGTTTAGGCGTGACCTTTTTTTTATTTCCCCACTCAACACACAGCAAAGCACACAGAATTTGGGCAACACTCCCAAATATTAAACATGTATAATACAAAGGACAACTGCAACACTTTGGAACAGCGCGGTGTTTACCTTCTCACAGCGTAACTCATTCATGCCTGTTAATGATCTGGTAGCATTATGTCAACTTGTACGCTCATAAAAGCTGCCTTCTTGGCTTGCTTGTTATCAAACTTATATGAATTTTGCCTGCAAAAGACTTGTTGCTTGTGATAGAGATGTGACGTTGTGCCAGCTGGGGATTGAGCAAGGCTCCATCTCTGTGACACCCACATAGATCCTTGAGGGAGCATATTAAGGCCAAATTAATGTCACGTCACCAGTGAAGCAGTGGTGACAGTTCAGAAACACTGCTTTGGATCCTCTGTGCCTTTAAACAGACTCATTTCCCCACTGCAAACGCACACCCATACACAAACAAAGGTCTGTTTCCATAAATTTTGAGGACTTTTGAAACTTAACTTAATTGTAACCACAACCACTACTTGCCTTAACTCTGCCCCGAACTGTGACCTTAAACCAAGAGTTTATGTCCCCAAAATGGAGGCGAGTCCCCACAGATTTATGTGTCCGCAATGGGTGTAAGAACACGCACACATAACTAGCACCTTCCCCTCATTACCCTCTTCCACATTCTCACTTGAGAATTTTCCGTGAGTATATAAAGAGGCTGAGAAAACCTTGAAGTGACAGGGTGCTTTGAAGGGGCATGGTGTTTTTCATAGCAAGTTTTCATCGACAGACAGGAGTTTCAGGGTTTGTGTGAAGAAGATGGAAGTTATGTTTCAAGGGGAAAGAGTATTTCATAGGGCGTAATTCATAACTAAGACCAAACACGGTTGTTAGTGCTAAAGGTTGTAACTTTAAGTGCTTGAGTTCATGTGTGTGCGTGCAAAACTATTTGTGTATAAAAACACGTGTGTTTGCCTGTATTGTCAGTAATTGTGCAGACAGTTTTGATTGAGGGTGGGCTATACTTTGCCTTTAATGAAATACACTCTGAACTTGCAATATTTTGTTCATACCAATTTAGTTTGTTGTGTTTGATCCAGGTTCTTCCAGAATATAATCAACACCTGGGAAAAAAAAACTTAAAAAATTCCTGTTCATTACCAAACAAACAATACAATGAATATGAATAAATCAATGAACTAATGCTAAGTGGCAGTATTTGAAATGAGAGGCACAGCTTTGTTCTACACAATTTAGCTTGGTGTAGTTAAAGCTATACGGCACTTTTCTTTAATAATTTAATCTCAATGTCTGCAGTCATGAAGGTCTATTAAAGGTATATATAATCATATTTTTAATATGAGAGTTAAGTCAAGTTTCTAAAATGCATTAAAGAACGTAATATTTTGTCCTCTGTTTTGTAAGCTCTTATGTTAGGTGAGTTTACTTCACAGTATGTAGTCAAATGGATGTAGTCTTCATGTCCCTAAGAGAGGAGGTATTACAGATAGAAATATTATGTAATTATGAAATATTATTATTCCTTAAACAACTGTGCTTTACCAGCAGCTAAACATATACACACACACACACACACACACACACACACTAGACATAAAGCAGCAGTATAAACTGCTTGAAAGTAGACAATTTGCAGTTGTTGCAATTTTCCAACGGACACTGTATCTGCAAACATGGAAGCCGACTCCAGTTATAATTGGTCACTCATGCATTTGAAAACATTTTCATGCCAACTCTGGGCTGCACTCTGTCACCATTGGATGTAAAATCTATATCTACATAGTGTACCTCAAGCACATGAAATAATAGATGACTTGATGTTATTCCAAAAATGGAGATGTAAAATTATCAATTACAGCTGTATTCATATTCAGGAGCCATTGGGATGAAGAGCGTTTTGGCGTTGAGCCTTAATGTAAGACAGTAAGACAGCTGTATAGCCAAATCTACCAATGTTGTTGAGGTAATGGGTTTGGTTTGCACATGTACTGTAAAGGTCAAGGTGACACACTGTTCATCTGTTCATTCTCCTTCTCTATCTTTACACTATATACATACTTACTGTATGTCCAATTCATGTGTAACAAAGTGGTTTGTGAATTTGACTATGCCAAGAAACTTGCCCTAAAGGAAAATCCCTCCCATTTTATTCAAATGAGAATGACCAACAAGTGAAAAAAAATAAAAACAAAACAAGTTTCATATCAGCACATATCAGAAAACATATGTGCTAGTAAAGATACAACTCTGACAAGCTAATATCAGCTGCTAAAATTAGTCGATTGATAAATTGGTCAGAACAAGGTATGCTCTCATGGTTATAGTTGGGAAAGGGTCAGCCGCATGTTGAACTTTTCCGTACATTTATCCGGTGATCTGTAATGAACACCTATTAAACTGAAGCCTGCAAGGTACACTTTTTAGGTTCCCTGTCTCCATTTGTTATCAGGTTTTTAAATTCCTGTATCTTTGTGTTCTCACAGGGCCTTGGGGCAGAGAGCAAAAACCTGTACCCTTTCCTCCTTCCGGTCATCCAGCTGAGCACTGATGTTTCTCAGCCTCCACATGTGTATTTGCTAGAAGATGGACTGGAGCTCTGGTATGGACACACATGCAGTGCGCTAACATTTAGTTCTAGGAAAAACTCCCAGAGGCCGACATTTATGAAGCACTTCCGAATGCAGTCACAAAAGCGCCAACAGATGCATACTAAGGCTATAGCTGTTTTTCTCTTTCTCCCTTTATTGTGTGGCTCCATTTACTCAGGAGTCCTTTTTGTTATATTAGTCATCAGCCTCATTTGCTGACTCATGTTGAGTGAATATCTGGGGACCAAATTCAAACACTTGGCCGATAAGTAGTGATAAAGCGGCTCACCTTTACATCTTGTTTGCATTTGCTCTGTCACAAGCAGCACTCTTGGTGGGTGATGAAGCTGTTGATAATTTATGTGGCTCACAGCCTTGCCCTTATGTTATTGTTCTGGGAATGCGCTATTTTAAAGCAATCTCAACAACTAAATGCGTTGGCTGTCAAAGATTTAGTTTATAGCGAAGAATTTACCAGGTTACCATTTATTGCTCTGCCATCATCTCTTTTTACCTCCCTCCTAATCTCATTTTTTCTATCTGTCCCTGTGGGAAAAGTCACTGTTCATCATGCTGTGCGCTTGTAGTACCAAGCCTCAGCCCAGTGTCCCTGTCCTGTCTTTTATCCTGCCTGATAAACAGTCGTGCCCTAAAATTTCGTTTGCTTTGTTTATGACGTTAGTGTAATTTTCTCTTACTTTTTTCTTTCATTGACTGTGTTTTTTTCTCTCTCTCTGCCACTCAGTTTCTTCCATGTTCATGTCTAATCATCTTAAGTAGCTTGTGAACTCTACCGGGGTTTTTAATCATTCAGCGTTCCCCTATGTGCATTAACTGTTACCCCTAAAAAAAAGAAAGAAAAAAAAGCATTTTTTTTTTTCTTCCCAGTTGACAGAAAAACTAAAAGTGGCTTAGCGGATATTAATAGATATTTTCATTTGATATTTTGCTTCAGAGTTTTGACTCTGTTTGCCTATTGCTCGCAGCTTCAGTTTTTGCTGTGAAAAAAGTCCGGAAACCCTGTTTGCATCAAGGTTTGCTCAGACACTTCTGACGGGCGGACTCATTAGCTACCAGTGCGGGTGGCTATGGTGAAGTCATGCAGATGAAGATACGAACAGTTGTAGCAACACTGGCAAATATCGAGGAATTGAAGCCAGAGTAAGGACTTTGCTTAAAATTGGGAAAAAAAAAAAAAAAAAAGGTCAGCAATTGTCATTTGCATTGAGGTTTGCATTGTGTTGTTTACAAGCTTAGTGAGTTTTGCTGCACAACATACATCATACGGTGGTCAATGCTGATTGGTTAAAGGCTTCTCCAATATTTTAAAAATTCACTTGCGGCGACTGTAGACAATGCTTGATGGAGCGTTCCCTGACCGATATATTGATGGAGTGAATTTGTGTCCGGGAATATCAGGCAAACAACGGTCCAATGATTTTATACATGTTTTTAAGGCCCATGTAAGGCTGGTTGAGCTAGACATAAACAAACAAGAGAAGGACAGACAAACAAAGGATGGCTGAGAATTTGTCTGTAACATACTCTCTCTTAAGAAAATGAAAATGTAAACATGTATCCACACATTTGCAAATGTAAACAGGTGAACATGTGCATGCTTTTCCCTTTTTAACATAGAACCATTATGAACATATTTGGTACTTGTTAGAAGATCTTGATATATAAATTACTTTGACAACCCACTTCTATATGACTAAACATTAGGGGAGAGACTTGGAGGATCCATGCCATATTTATATGTAGATTGAAGTTTTGCATAAGGCAGTCAACACAACTACAACTACAACTCAAGTGTGAAAAGTATGAAAAATGCTCTAAATTTAATAAAGCTATTGGAACTTACAGCACCCTGTCTAACCTAATATTCCTTCGTAAGTTTTACCAGTCGCCAAAATTCAATTTGCTCTCTTTACTTCAGAATAAAATATGTATAACTGTCAACCTTGTGTCAGTATATTGCCTGAATCAACCAATAATCAGATTTATATAACACATTTCTTTTTTATCAGATTTGCCATGACACAGAAAAACCTTTTCCTTTTTCACCACCTTCACAGTGTATTATGTTTTTCCAGCCTAGTGATTCATATGTTCTCTTTTTCTGTCTGTCTCTGTAATTTCTCCTTTTCTGTTTCTTGTGCCATTTTCTGGGGCCACCCCTCATCTATGTTTATTGCGCTCTTTCTTCTCCTATTTTCTCTTTTATTTGTTTCCTTTGTGTTCACTCTCTTTCTCTCATCTTTCTTTTTTTACTTCCTCCTCTGCCTGCTCTCCTCCTTCCTCCCTGTCATCATGCAGGTTGGTGACTTTGGAGAACAGCCCAGCCATCACCCCCGAGCTGCTCCGAATTTTCCAGAACATGTCAGCTTTGCTGGGTGAGCTAACACTAGATTATTAGTTTGCTGGTCTGTCTGAATGTTTGCTCCCCTCCCCCCCTTGTGTTACTTTAATGCATTTTGCATTAATATGGAAAATAAATGGATGATAAGAAAGGAAGGTATCATAATAACATCAGGGCGGATGGGATGACACATTTTGTGTGTTCTGTTTAGCACGAGGTCAAATTATGGATTCCTGTATAATAGGACTATGTGTTTGTGTATGAGCTCAGAAGAGATACACAGTCATAGCAGAGATAAAAAAGAAAATAGATGCATAATCTGAAAGAACTAATCAGCTTCATATGATGAAACACTTTTAAATCACAGAGAATGAGGAAGGTTGATGCAACCCATGACCATGGACTTAATTTTCAGTTTCTTTACCTCAGGCTGTTGTAGCTTGTAAAGATCACTGTTGTGGCTTCACAGCTGCCTTGAGGCATCAGAGCCACTACTGCAAGTCTGTAGGCAGCTGTGAGGGGTAGCAGATTGAATGGAACTGGTTGTATGACTTATCACAGGCCCAGAGCATTGGGGCACCTCATATGCTGTAGTCTGTGGTGGTGTTTGTGTGACCCTCAGCGTGATGAGGAACAGTATTGATTTAGTGCTTCTGCACATAATGAGTGAGTCAGAGTAATATGACCACTAGTGTAGCGTGATTGATTTGCTGGAGCATTTGATCACTTATAGCGTGGATGGGGAATCCATGGGACGCAGAAAAGCAAAGGACTCAGATAGATAGTCATGGACTGATGAAATGGAGGAGGAGGGAATTAGAGAGAATCAAGAAAAGGGAGAAAAATAACGCTGGTTGTGGATGAAAATGAATTATTTCAGAAGTGATGGCAGAAAAATTCATAAAGAAAAAATGACGTTAAAAGAAAGGTTATACACTGGAGGAGCTTGGACATGGATGGATGGAAAGATAAGAGAGGCCCTTATCAAGTGCTGAACAGAAACAGGAAAACCAAGGCAATGAACAGAGCAGGAAAGGGGAAGCTTTTTTCTGGCAAAGCATCACAACTCTTCATGTTAGATTTTAGACCAGTCACAGAAATGTACAAAGAAGAAGCTTGAAGGTGACAAAACCAACCGCGGTAGCCAAGAAGCCTATGCACAAAGGCATGGAAATTCCAGCACGGCCAAACTTAAAAGAGCTACTGGGCTTTTTTTTTTAAAATTCAATTTTAGCTATGTGGGACGGGATCGTCACAATCTGAGTCCAAAGCAACGCTGAAATGTGTTGCTGTTTCTAAAAGCTACAAGTTACAAGCTACAAGCTACAAGTTGTAGCCGCTGTTTCTACAAGAAATGACGGATTTAGCGACAATACAAATAACATAAAAGTTGACTAATCGCACAAATAACATCAAGGCACTCATAGAAGTCTGACAGTAGGATTGAGAAATGTCATCCCTCATTGCCTCCTCATGATTGATGACCATCTGTCAAGTAATCAGTGCACTGTAATCAGCTGCCACATTACTGGTGTAAGTGGCTTTAATGACAGATTAAAGGAGGGGGAGGCATTGTGTAATATTGGACACAGGGTGTCAGAAAAAAAATGGAAGTTTGGATGGAGAGAAATGAAATACTGAAATATATGGATGGTTAGGTTACGAAGGCTTAGAGGTCGACAGGTGGAATTGGAGGCAAAGATTCATAATGTATTGAAAATATGAGCTCAGTCATGCGGTACTATATGGTACTCATGTCGCTCATTTATTTTATGATGGTACTGTACATGAGCTCATAGATTTACCTGCAGATCTCAACTTATTTCTTTGCACCATTGTCTCACATCTCCTTTTTAATGCAGTTCAACACATACAGGCTCAAACCAGAGCTGCAGCCATTAGTCACAAATTAGGTAGCTAATGGGCACTATTTAAATAACTGATGAGTAGTTTGTCATTTTGCACACAAAAATGGCACCTCATAATCTGTCTTTTCTCCCAGTGATCCGAGCCTAGCAGTAGAAATTAAATATTACTCTCTCCTTAGAATATATCCTCTTGTGCCCACGTCCCTCTTGGTCAACATAACATGGAAATAAGCTAATTTTGTGATCTGAATTTGCTTACAACTAGCACTTTCTAGCATTTTCTGTGTTTACTTCTGAGACCTTTCTCTGCTTTTTGTCGATGCTTGGTTTCATTGGAGATGAGTGCCGCTTTTCTCTGACTTTGACAGACACATTAAAGCAAAGAAAAGAAAAAAAAAAAGCTTCCACATCTCTCCAGGTACATGGTAACAGCATTCCATTAGTAAAGTTGAAAAAAAAAAAAAAAAGACAAATGCATTGTGGGGGTATTTTGTCCCTTTCCCAAGCTTTTTGCTGTTTTGTTCAAGTCACATTCATGACAAAAAATAAGGGCTCAATTCAAGGAGTTTTCACGACCATACCTTCCAGTGCTGGAACATATTGTGCATGCTCTAATGTTGCACTTACATAAAGCTTGCTTAGTCCGATTCTGTTTGGCAGTTTCATGTAAACCATACAAACCCATCATCTTCTCGTATGACTTTTGATCTGCGATTTTAGTCCTCACACGTGATCAAAAAGTTCTGAGACTGCTCCTGTTGTGCACAGAGGGCAGCGCAATAACGTGAATAGAGCAGGGGGAAGCAGTACGTTCCTTAAGTAAGTACGGCAAGTGAAATGGCTTTATCAACATCAGCATCTGTGTTAGATGTGTTTTTGTGACCACTGGTATGTGCACATTTGCGATGTGAGGAAGTGACAGAGCCTAAGTGTCCATTTTACAGAACAGAACTTACAGGGAGCGTTTTCAGTATGGCAGGAGCACTGGGAGCGGTGCGTGCTGCTACAATGGGACTACTTAAAGGAGATGGCGGCCATATTTTTAAATGTGAATATTTTCTGCTCCCTTTCGTCTTCTGTGATAATAAACAGAATTTATTTTGGTTGTGGATTGTTGGTAGCGACAAAGAAATATAAACATATCAGGCTGCACTTTGGACTTTGAGAAATACTGGTCAACATTTCTCAACATTTTCAGACATTTTAAAGACCAAAAAGCTAATTTCTTTAATAAAAAAAAGGGGAAAAAAAGACATACTAAGCAATATAGAAAAAAAAATGGCTATTTTCAGCCCTAATCAGACTTGAGAATTCATTTCATAGCTGTTTTCTTGCCCAGTTGTCATGGGATGGTAGATGATACATTTGTTTCTTATTAATTTCAAAGTTTAAGAATGAAAGAAAGTTTATTCTGAACTGCTGTCAAGAGCTCAGTCTGGACACAGGGTCCATGTTGTAGATTTTTATTTATTTTTTTATTTTTTTTACCTTTGGCCAGTCTGAGATTGACTTCTCAACTGGAAGGACATGACTGATATTAAAATTTAATTTAGAGTTCAGCTCGCCTTTTATCTCTACCTCTTTCATATCTTAGTTCTCTACATTTACACTTGTGGATTTGAATGAACCCAAATTCGTGATGTCATGCTTATATTTTTTTGTTTCAATAATACATAATTTGTCTCTCCCATCAGTAGATGTTTTTACCTTTGTGAATATGTGACTTCTGACATTTGCATGCGTGTGCAGCTATGTTTATTAAGAGGCTGTGTCTGCTGCTACGTTAATTAGTGGAAGAAGTCAGTCGAAAAGGCTTTAAAATTACAGGCGCTTGTCACCACTTAGTACTGTCTCCACACCTTGTTCCCTTTTTACTGACGGTGTCTCATGTTACTGTGGAAAACACTTTTTTCTTAAGGTGACATTAGCGCATGTAACGCACATTGCATTGGATGTAATTAGCTTGTCAATGCAAGTATTAGAGGGGACATTCAAAGCTGCTGATGGAAGATGATAGCTTAGAGTTATGGTCACAGGTCAGAACAAATTAGCACATGGTTTCAAAGTGTATCTATTTACTACTGTGAGCATGGAAACAGGAGAAACATTTTACATTCCGCACTTTTGCATTTATTTGCATATATTGCTGAAAAATCTTTGTAGGAGCGATTAACTTTTAGTTTTTTCTTCATGTATCTTTTTCGCCAATCTTCGGCAAGTCATCATCTTTGGCTGGTTTTCACTAGGACATCCGGTGGTTCATTTATTTAGTCCACGGAGAGCAGTGGAGGGATGTGGGCCATTGACAGAGGCTGGCTCGGTAGGATGTTTCAGCTTGCCAGGTATGTGGCCTGGCCTGCCTGATAAAGAGCCCTGCTCCATCACTGCCTAACTGGAGCAGCAAATTCCCTAATTAGAATGTCAACAGCCTTGCTTTGGCTAAATTGTTAGACTCGCATTATGCTCTGTATCACTGCCACCACGCTCTGAACGGGGACACATTTTAGCTGTGTGGTGCACCGACTTGTGATGATGGAGAGTAAGCAGGGACGATTTTTGTCTTTGTTGGCATTACACTGATTAATGAGAGCAAGTGATAGAGCCTAAGTGTCCATTTAGTTCCATGCTTTTAAATTTTTTTATTTTACTTTGCCATTTTGAGAAACTCAACACTTGCCTGTGTTTCAAAGTAAATGCCTTCCAGGAAAACTAAAGCACAATGGTTAATGAACTGCTCGAGGGTTTTGGTTGAAAATGGATGGAGGAAATATTAAGATTACTCGGGAAAAAAAATTAAGTAGCGACAAAAGAATATTTTAACACGAGAATATCACACATCATGTGGAGTTCTGCCTAAAACTTGATTACATATTCTTATATAATAAAGAGCTGTCTCTATTAATTGTCTTTAGGGTTGCAGCTAAAGATTAATTGTCATTGGTGTCTGTTGTTTATTGTTTAATCATATTTAATGCATTGCTATTGTTTTAGTCTATTGAATTTAAGATGATGGCAAAAGGTCTTTTGCAATTTCCATAAATACACAATGATGTCTTCAAATAGCTTGTTTTGTCCAAACAGCCAACCACATTTCTGACAACTGATTTACAATTGCATGAATTAAGAAATCTGCTTCTTATTGACTAACATATCAGTACTAATAGCCTGACTCTTTACATTTTAAGGTAAATAAATCACAACAGACACTTGCATCATGACCCTTGTTAAAGTGATTTTAAATAAATGGTAAGTGTAAAATATTGCCACATTACTGACCAGCCCATGAGTTAGCAACCACGGGTACAACCAATGACATCAGACCTGATGTGGGCCTGTGAATGCTCTGTGAGTGACTCACTAGCATTCCTCGTCATATAGTCTCACAGTTAGCTGCCCAGCTAATGTGCTTCATGGATTAATCTGGACATCCCCATTAGATGACAAGCTTTTTATTCAGGCTTCTCAATTGGAAGTAATGACTTTGCCATCAGCTATCGCAGACATTGGGCATATTTGGCCAGATTTAATGCAGAGATTGAATAAATTGTAACAGTTTAACCTGAGGTCATAAGATACCTGTTATAGTTTATTTATTGTAATTCTGTGTCCATCTTTTCTGTCGTTTTTCTAAAACTTTGATTGTGTAATCCATGATTGTTCTAAATCTCTTTAGATTTATTTGTCCTGTTCAATCTTATCATTAGCTGTAATTGTATCAATCAAAGGGAGATTTTTCAGATTTTTGCTGGCCACAGTGCTGGGAGTTTTCGGCATCCTCATCATTGCTGTCATGTCACACGAGGGATCTCTCTGTGAAGTTGATTTGTGCCACTTCGTCGCTTCTTTCAAGCATGGTTACTCAGCCATGACTTGCTCAGTCATGAGCCAAAGGGAATCGTTTCCCATTTTGCACCTGTAGCCAAGTCTTCTGTTGGCCATGTTGTTTTTCATGCTCTTCCTTTATGTATAGTAAAACCTGACAAAAGTTAAGTGTCTACAGGGCTGCAGGAGTACTTTTGTTTTTACAGCTACGGAAATATTTCTGGGTTATGTGGCAAGCCATCATCGGCACTCTACAATAACACATTTTTAAGTTTTCTCCAGAGGTTTTCCACTTTAGATTTACCTCACTTTCAGGTTTAAATTAAAAATAAATTAACATGTGGTTCATTTTATGGCTGTCAAACCTCCAGCTCATGTCTTCACTGAACTCCAGCTTTCTGTAGCTGGATGACTTCAATAATCCCAACAAACATCTGTCTTTGCAGCACAGTACAGATTTTGGCACCACTTTTTTGGTGTCTGTTAACTTTCCTCGCTTTGCAAACATTGTGAACCACATCACACTTTGTAAAGCAAGAATTGGTTTAGAAGATGACCACATATTTTAGCAGTGTCCCCAACCACCATTAGAGGTATTTCAGGGGCTGTTATCACTGTCAGATGTGAGGCTCATTTTCCTGTTAGTGTTGATAACTGAAGCGGATTTTGCAGCATATGCCCGGGGCAATGAAGGATGTACTGACTAAGGCTTAATCAGTGCGTTAGCAGCTGTTTTTGTGGCTATTTGATTATGGCGGTGTGTGTGTGGAAAGAGAGGGATTTTGTCATCCCTTGCCACATCTTTGTGAAAATGTAATTGCTTTTATAGTATTTGGCAAAACAGTTTATTCTGACTGAGACTCATATTTCTAAGGCTTTTCTAAAATTGTATTCATGTGTTTTTTAGGCATGGGAGGACAAAATAGTACATTTCACAATACTTTTACCTCATCTAAATACAACCAAGGGAAAATACCCTCAATTGACATCTCTTCAACAGTTCCAATAAAAACACAGCACAATTGCATCACAAATGTAGTATTATTGCATCGCAGCAGAGTGTTTGTTCACCGCTCTTTTTCTTTAGTCTTTTGGAAACTGAGTGTCTATTTCCAGAAAAGCTTAGTTTTCTCAATTTAATTTGTGAGAATGAGCCTTTTGTGCATTTTTTTCATGTCTTAATTGTTGGAGCAGTTGCATTATAGAGCCCAGGAGAGATTCTTGAACAACAAAGGCAAGACTAGCATTAATCAGGTGTCTGCATTGCTACAGAAAAGAAGCAGATATGCACAATCCGCCTTTCTTTTGTTCGCTGTATTAGTGTCACACTCACAATGTTTGGGGATGCTGCGTGGAAATGGAAGTAAATTTGCTTCCAATATCCAGATGCAGAGTTATTTTGTCTGGTCACTTGGGGTGCCTCTGCTTCATTTGTATTAGTGAGGGATGGGAATGATGAAAGTCTTATCAGGTCCAGGCTTCAGTAGCATGAGCTGCCTGACCTACCTCGAGCCCAAAATGAGAATTCAATTCATTTCTTCCTTTTCATATTAATACTTGTTCCTCTCCCTCCTCTTCTATTGATATTCATCAAAGCTCCCCTTCAGAGGATATTGCTACAGTATGTATGCTTATCAGCAACGTCAGTCATGACGGTGGTTATAGTGGTACCATTATAGAAGGACAGAGATCGTACAGCTGTCACAAGCATTTATTTACCTCCCTTTTTGCCTTTGGCATAAAACAAGTGGAGAATGTAAGACTTTACTTGCAGATAAAGGAGTGTAGTCATATTGTCTCAGAGTTGTGATAAAATGGTTGACAATATTTCCACAGGCACAGAGCAGAGAACATTGTGCTCCCCGATTTGTTTGTACCAGTTTCACTGTCTTTCTGGAGGTTATATTTCCATAAAGAGAAATTACATTTCAATTCTTCAGAGATCTAATATCAGAATCAGATGTTGAGATAGGTTTTTTTTGTGTACTTTGTGGTGACTTTTCATTTGTCTGTGTGGATTTCAGTCACTACAGTGTGTTATAACTCACTTAACAGTCGTTAAGTAAACCCCTCTACACCTGGGGTGTTGACTCTTAGCTCGCTCATTAATGTTCCCGTCAATGTATGTGCCAATCTGGGTCTTTGGAGACCTATTGGGGGCATCTCTGCTCAAGCTGATGATATTAGATGCCGATCAGCTGTCACTGCAGGGTTGCATTAAGGGCTGTTCAGGTATGTGCTACCAGCTGGAGCCAACCAGTGGCCTTAAATCCTCCTCTTCTAAACTCTCAAATTATTTCAGTCACTCTGCACTGCAGATCGAGGCACATTTTGATCACTATATGCATGAGCTTCTTAAGCTAACCCTACTGTATCAACTTTCCAATACAGTGTTTTTGGATACAAGATTTCTGACTTGCATGAATAGATCTAAAGATTGAATCAAAGTAATACTTTTCACATTTTTTTCCTGTTTTGCATCGAATTGCACAAAAATAGTAGTTTTGTTCATGATGAAGAGCTATATTCAAATAGTTTAGCATTTTAGATTTTTGGTTTACCATATTTAATTTTGGTGCCCTGATCTGATGGCCACTTCATAACATGGCATTATTTCGATGCTTTTGTTTGTTTTTCAGTGGTTGCGTAAGATGTCTTATGTGCTGTTTTAGCGACTATAGTGTATACAATTACACGTGGCTTAAAGGATGCTCATTTCTCTATTACCATTGCTTAGGGGCATAATTGTGGGGTTTTGGATGTTTGCTTACGTAAGCATATGTAGTAATTGTCTCATTGCTGTAAATTATTATAATTTGCATATTGTGAAGGTCAAAGGAGTTACTTTAAAATTGATTTATGAAAGCGTCTTTTCTGCTGAACAGAGCCCAGCAATTTACCCATCTTACTCACTACTTAAGGTACCCTGATGGCAATAAATAACTAGGACACATCAAAATAATTTTAATCTGTTAAATCAATCCACATTTGTGATTTTGTGGGGCGCAGCTAAAAGGTTTAATGAGACTGTAAATACATCAGGCTTTGCTGACCTGAGACTCAGCATTGAGGTTTCTCTCTTTACGCTATTAAATTAATGTTTTCCACCAAAGGTGGAATTTATTATCATTCACCTCCTGTGCAGTACTGCGGACCTGTTGTGCTTTGCATGTCCAACGACCCTGTGTGTCCTTGTTCACCCACTGTTAAGCAATCTGTTGTCGTTGCATAATTCTGTTAAAAACAGAACAGCGTGGCAAAGACAAGAGGAAAGCATTTACTGTCATGGAGCTTTCATCTTTTCTCATAATTCTCAATTGTCCAGAATCCATGCTGCGGTATACTACAGAAAATGACACCGTAGAACAATTGCTTTACTGCACAACAATTGCTTTACTGCACATTTGAAGTCACTATGACTCTTATGTGGTTTTGGTGAACACGCTTGTTTGGTTTTTAAATCAATCATTGTCTTCCCCTGATCTATGCTCTTTAAATGTGGTGGCACACTGCACGTGTTCAGCATAATGTTGCTCCATACTGTGTTTTTAATGTTGAATATGTATATAGGCTGATGTGATGACTAGATAGGACCAAGAATACATTATGTACCTGACAAGACAACAGATGGCATATTGCATGCATCAGCATTAATATCAGGTGTTTGAACCAGCATGGTCAGACGGGACTCCTCTATTTAAGTGTTGTTGTTTTTGTTTTTTTACAAACTGTTAATCTTAAACCTTTCTCCAAATATTTATATAATGTGTCATTTTCATAAATTTTCATGCAGCAAAGAATGATCTCCTTTTTAAAGACTGGAGTTCCTGTCGTAACAAACTGAAGCTCGACTTCAAATAAACCAAAAAATGAAATATATATCCAAAAACAGCAGGACACCTAAACCTAAACACTGCTAGCCAGTAGCACTACTGGAACTACTGGAACATAAATGTTGCCCTCCTCTCCTTGTAGCCTAATAATAACCAATACTAAATACATAAAGTCAGCCATCTCAGTCACCAGCTTCTTTTCCATTGACAGCATGGCCAGCGTGTCTCAAGCATGGACTGTATGCTGCAGCGGTCTGTGTGAGACGAGGAGACGGGGCTCTGTGTGGAGCTGCCCCGATGTGTGCACACAGTAGTCCTTCATTTACTCGGATGAATGACTTGCATTCACTCTCATTTGGCCAGTGCCCCGGTCCAGGAAGTATATGTATTTACACAGAAATGAGCTAAATACTATTTATAAACAGTTTTTATTGAATTCCTTACAGGCGCTGACAGAGTACCGTGTGCATTTTACCAGCAAAATATTATTATAATTAATTCATGTTTTACATGTTGAAGTAGTATTTTTGTTCTCTCAACATTGGTGGGGGCGGCGCATCATATTAACAAACCGCCATTGCTCCCAACCTATTTTGCTTTTGAACCCTTAAATGAAACAGTGTCTTCTCATCAAGGGTTATGACCAGCAACTCAAACTGTGATTTGTCCTTCACTAGGTTTTCACTTGGAGAATTGTACAAGATCCAAAGAAGTATAAAGCAATAAGGTCCCAAGGTTGGGAAGCACAGCTTTAAAAGACAGGCTTTTGTGTTATTACAGTGAAGTAAGTGCTTTTGGTGTTTGAGTTAGGTCTTAGCTTCCCTGTCAACTTGTATGAACTAAACATATTCTTGGTGTGGGAGTCAACCACAGTGTATTACTTTCAGAGTAATTGCACTGCAGATGTTAGTCTTGGTGTACACAGATTCAGTTTGCATTGTTTTGATTGATTGGACTTTTCGAGGTCATTTGTGTTGGCATGCAGGTGTGTGTGTGTTTCTTTTCCTGTCTGTCCATTTGTCTGAGGAATTGTCTCGTATTAGTTCCTGCTTCCTCATGTCGGTGTGTAAACACTTGTGGCTAGAAGTATGCAGGCCATTCTCGATGTTAAGCTCCGTTACCCAACCAGCTTATAGCACTGTCAAATTGATGTTCTATCGTGTTAGTTATGGTGTATGTTTAGGAATTGTTCATTATGTTCATACTCTAACATCCCCCCCTTTTTTTTGGCCACCTCATATCTCTCATGTCCTTCTAACTCTATGCCGTGTATTTGCATACTGGACCATACTTTACACACGTTACTGATCTCATTTATTGTATTTATCCATGGTCTTCCCTCACAGTCTTTACTCATGGCACCAAAATCCCAACCTCTTCTCCTCAACAGCTGTTATTTGTTAGATTCTGTATTGTCTTTCGCGCCCGGCAAGCGGTTTTGGCTCAAGCTGTCTTCCCTCCTTCCGAACAGTTTTTACACATTAGCAGGTCATGCAATTTGCACTGTTTATACAGTACAGTAACAGCTCATACTATTTTTGAATGGTCATTTTTCACTGTGCATCCACTTCTGATCGTTACACAACTGATAGCCCAAGAGGCCATGAACCCTACTCTGCTACACTGGCTTTGGATTCCAGCGCTACACACACACACACACACACACACACACACACACACACACACACACACACACACACACACACACACACACACACACACACACACACACACACACACACACACACACACACACACACACACACACACACACACACACACACACACACACACACACACACACACACACAACACACACACACACAAAATCCATAATTCAAATCTTTGCACTCCAGCCTCCAGTGTGTATTGTGTTTGGTAGAAAGGGCATTTTCCTTCTTTTGATGTATTACCATATCCGCACAAAATGCATCACGAGCAACCTTTTGAGCTTGAATTGTCTTTGAGGTTACCTTTGCTGAGCTGTTAGAGGGTATCTCCTCTTTGATGATGATAAAATGCCTGAGCTACTGGTTTGCGATGTTACATGAGGCATTGTTGTCCTCTTGAGTTTTATATCTACCCTGGTTTCCTTTTAATCCTGTTTCAATGTATCCCACTGACTTATACTCACTTCCCCCGCTGATATTAAGCATATATTAACACAAGCTTTATTTATGTTGTTCACGTCTTTGATGCATCACAGTGTGGAAAAATGGACACAATACACAGAGCAACTCCAGTTACCACAAACCTAGATCAAAAGAGGTCAGACAAAAATTAGAGACCAAGCAGAACATATTTAATGCCGGGACCATGATGTTGCAGAGGCAACAAGATGCTTCGTAATTTAGATGCAGTTCTTATTAACAGATACTCACAAACTCTATTGACTGTGGCGGATAAACGCCCACTGGAAATTTGTTGTCGGCTTGTACAGCTATTGCTGCAATGTTCATTTGTTGCATCACAAATTGAAGAGTAGTTAAGGGAGTTCATACAGCTGTTTTTTTTGTTTTTTTTTGTCTGAAAATCAGTCAGGTTTTTTTTGTTTTTTTGTTTCATCATGTACAAGCACAGATACAGTAGTTGCACTCAAACTGGTGTTTTTAGAAAACCTAGTGTTTTGAGAAAAGATAAGGAAATAGCTTGTGTCCTTGGTGATATTTTAATGGACATGAAAAATGTGTTTTACTTTTTGTATCACCAGCATAGTGGTCCATACCCAGTGAGCTTATCATCTAATTTTTAACCCCCCCATCTCCCCTCCCCAAATTTGTTTTTGTTTCATTAAATCCTTTTATTGGTTTGATGTCTCATTTCCAAGACTTGGTTTGTTCTTCACTAATATTAAAAATCAAGACGAATACAAGGGAATAAAGTGCGTGTTAAAAATGTCCCCATTGACGTTTTTACTCAAATGTTCAAAACATTAACATATTTTTCCAACCTTCATTTCACCCACCCAACCATCTGGAGAAATGTTCTGCACACAGAGACATGCACTCAGTGTTATGCATGATGCTGCACGTAGGAATGTCCCGATTGTCCCGATTAGGTTTTTTTTTCGCCCTTAGTCTGAGTTATTTAATATTGTCCTGATCCGGTCATTGCATTTTCATAGATAATTAACATGCACAATGAATACTTTTTTTCTTTTCTTTACAATTAACAACTGAACACATATTTTTCACATTATTTCTCTGACAATTCCTCTCAGTGCAACGCTGGTTTTCATGTTTGGTCTTCAACAAAATAAGCAAGTCCCGACACCTCCAATGCAGCTACATACTCTAACGTTTTAACTGACAGCTTTTCAGGTTTTTTTGCTGATTATAATTTGTAGCATCTTAAAGCATGAATGACAATAGCGATAGTGAGTGTTGAGAATTTACAGACGCCAATGGGTGTTTCAACGGAATACCCAGTGGCCTTATGCAAATTTATCCCGTGATAAAACAAACTATAGTGCTTTTCAGTATAAACCTGCCCACTTGTGACTTGACAAGCTGAATCTCAGAGGACACTATCAGCTGACTTGAGTCAACGGGCCAGTTCACACTTCTGTAGCTTTTTATTCTCTCTGTTCCAAAACAGTTTAGTCTTGAGTCTTTTGTCTAAATTGGGCTTAACATTCACAGTCACAACAAATACAAATCTCACTTATACTCTGTCACAGTTACCGGTTAACTCCCTATATTTCTTTGAGTGCTTATATTTTAGCTGCCATATGCAAGTAATAGCATTGAGCACTGCCCTCTTACCTCCACCTCACAAAATGCTCACATTGCTCACACAGTGCTGCTTTTGTTTCTGATTTTAAAATATTCCCACAAAGCTGCCTGTATGCCACATGTAAGATAATACTTCTGCATTATGCTACAAATTGTGCTCCCAGTTTATGACACCTGTATGACAGCTGACGTAAGACAAAGGGTCAGATATAAAAATAGTTAAGTATATCCAATACCAGTCTGTTAAAAAATGGTTTAATCAGCCTGCTGCCGATGTTTAAGACGAGCTCAGGACATCACTCGTAATATATGGTATTGACATTATTATGCAAGTCAATTAGTGGTTGCCATACTTCGTGAAACTTATTAGCTGAGCCATAAATGTTGCATGGGATTTTTCCCAACTTCAGATGAGCCATCACCTCCTCTCCCCAGCGGCTGTGTGTGGGAGGAAAGATTGGCAGTTATATAGAACAAAATGTCTTGATAAAAGCTTTTAGAACACAACTGTGTGAGTCTGAGTTTGAGAGAGAGAGAGAGAGAGAGAGAGAGAGAGAGAGAGAGTCACGTTACTATAAGCCATGCCAGAAAACTGCACGGTGCAGTTCTGGATCTGTCACTTATGAAAAGTCAAGCAAGCCCAAAATTAATGAATAAGTGTTCTTTTACACTGATGTCAAATTCTGGATACTGTTGGGCAACCCTGCTTCTAGACATCCTCATAGACTTTTGATGGGTTTATTTTATACACAGTGGATTTTTTTTCTTACATTTTTGACCATCATTAACCTACCAAGGAAACGCTCAACATTTTTCATAGACTCAAGTAAAACATGTATTTAATGATTGGTAGTGGGACAATTCAACCAGTTTGCAATGCAGTCCACATGTGAATATTTGTCTTTTATGCTCCCTCCTTGTCGTTTGTGCCAGTCTCCATAAATTCAGCCCTTCTGTTCACATAATTAAAGTGCAACGTTTATGGTTTTGTTTCAGACCTGAGCTCCGAGAACCTGCGTACCTGCTTTCAGATTGTTAATGCCTATATATACTTATCTGCCACAGAGTTCCTGCAGGTGAGAGACACACATATACACACGCGCACACACACACACACACACACACACACACACACACACACACACACACACACACACACACACACACACACACACACACACACACACACACACACACACACACACACACACACACTTACAGTGACACAAATTTACCTATTTTATTTCACCATGTTCTTATGATGTTATTTCTTTCACAGAACTATGCAGAATCATTGTGCCGATCCTTTTGTGATCTGCTGAAAGACATCACAAATGAGGGGCAGGTCCAAGTTCTAAAGGTACTGTCGCTCTTCATTCTCACACAGTCGAGGCACATAAATTGTATTTGTAAAGTGGCATGTGACTGTCTTTCTTCTCCCTGGGTTCATTTGTCATTCTCGCTTTTTAAGTTCTACCACAGTGAGTTGTTTGTTTTGTCTGTGTGGCCCGCTGAGGAGCAGGTGCACGCGAAGCTGCATAATATGCATAATATACACAAACACATAAACCTACCCGCACGCAAAACACACATGCACTGCTGCTCGGGAACTGACACCAGATTAGAATGCAAGAGGAGTCTTGAGAAATGTTATATAAAGCACCTCAAACAGCTCACTCTCCATCTCTGTCTGACAGCATCAAAACATTTGATTTTAAAGACAAAAACTGTCTGGCAGTTTTTGTTTCAAAGACTCTGGATGTTTGATAATTGACTTGTATTGTCCCCATTGTTCAGCGATTAAATACATTTTCACCCAAACAAAATCAGCCAACACACTACATATGTACATACTGTACAATATGATTGTTGTCGGCAAGTGTATTACGTCATTGGTTAAGTTGGGCAGGACCATCCTCTTTTGAATTAGGGTTTTATTCACACAAGCTTGGCCTCTACAAAACGTCTGAAGTTGCCCTGTTGTATCTGGCACAAGAACGTTACCAGCAAATCCTTCAAGTCCTGTAAATCCAGAGCTTTCGTGAACCAGACTTGTTTCCGAAGATTCCCCAACACCCTGTTGCTGGTTCACCACCTGGCTATAACAATTTGGCCATGTGTCAAAGTTGCTCAGTTCTCTTCCACCTGCCCATTTTTTTTTTTAATACGTTCATTACAAGAACCGACTGTTCACGTGGCGTGTAATATATTCTGGACCTGGACATACGCAGCTGTTGCAAGAGAATCAGCTTTTTTTTTTTTTTTTTTTTTTCTGGATCTGTGATTGGTTCTCATGTTTTGGCTCGCAGTGTATATGTGTGCCTGCGCATGTGCTGCCTTCTCAGCAGACTGTGTGCTATTTGCACTGCTTGAGTATTATATGTATGCAGAATGGCCATAAGACCACAGAGCTTCGGAAAGCTCAGTGTCATTACTGCATATCTGGCTTCTGCTAATTCTTTTGTTTGAGAAAAGGAGAGCCAGCAGACAACTTATCATCTTCGACAACAGCAGCAGCAGCAGCAGCTCACAAGACACAGCCAATTGACAACTGAGGGATCTGAGTAGTCCATATGCAGCTCTTTGAAAATTTGACATCTCAGGACACTTTATATAGTAAGGTTGAGACTTACAATATTACAGAGAGAAACACAACAATTCAACAATTCCCACATGATGAACAGCGAGGAGGAAAAACTCTTTTAAGAAGAAGAAACGTCATTGAGAAGACGACTTAGAGGTGGCCAGACATCTGCCTTGACGGGTCGGGGCGAGAGGAGAGCAGAGAGAGAAAAGAACAGCACAGAGACAATAAACAGTAATCACTGGGCAGGTTAGTGGGACCAGCAGACGCAGATCAGAAACATGACACAATTGAGATGCACCGAGTGAAAGAGTAGAGTACATCCGAGGTGCTCAGTGCATCATGGGAGGTCCCCTGTCAGCCCAGCTCTATCGCAGCATAACAATGTGATGGTTGAGGATAACCTGAGCCAGCTCTAACTGTAAGTTCTATTAAAAAGGAACATTTTAAGCCTAATTTTAAAAGTAGAAGATTTTTTTGCCCAGCAAACCCAAACTGGGAGCTGGATAGTGCTGATGTACATGGTGGCGATAGTGTTAGTGTTGCTGATATGTCATTTTATTGCTCTCTGTCATACCTATTAAATTCACTTGACTCCTCTGCGTATTGCACATCTTATGTGCATGCTGATTGTTAACAGGGGGAAGTGTCAGCTGCTAGAGTTTTGTTAGGTTTGTTGGGAGTAACTCATCCCTGTGAGGGAAACTTAAAAGTCCTTTGTCTTATTCTGGCTTAGTTTTTTGTTTCTGTACTTCTGCTGATTGATGAGTTCAGGTGTTCCTTATTTCAACTTTAATGCCTGACAGAGACCTCATTGAAATATCCTGGGAGCCTAAAACTAAATGTACTAACCTTGCCTGCCACATATTGTAGGTCAGACAAAATCAAATAAAAAAAAAAAAACACACTTTACTCTCTTACATCATCCTCTGATTGACTCTTTCCTTTGCTCTCTTTTTTGTCTCTCTGGTGAGTTCTTCCTGTCGGTTCCTTCTTGCTACTGTTCCTTAACCCCCCCCCCCCACTGACTGTCATCCCTCATGCTTCCTCTCCCTGTCTCTGCAGGTGGTGGAGATAGCTTTAAAGGTTAGCCCCATACTGGGAGCCCACATGTTCCAGCCGCTGCTGCCAGCTGTCTTCAGAGGTATTGTGGATGGTGAGGTGAGTTTTACCTTTTTGCATCTCGCACAGATCTGGACTGGGATTATGTAAAAGGACAAACCTGTAAGAGATATGTTTTACTCAATTTCTTTTTTCTTTGGCTGAAAAGTTGAATATATCACCTTATTAAACCATGAAATGAGACTGTTCCTGTGCACTCCTCTAGTTTGTCCTTTTTTATCACGTAAAATTAATTCTTATGGAAGCGGCATTTATTGAATAATCAGCTCAGTTAAAGGTTATTGGCTGCTATTCCAGGATTATGCTGTGTCAGTGGGCCAATGTTCCTTCCTCTTATCAAGTTTAAGGACCTGTGCTTTGTGTAAAAGAATTCATGCATGGTTATGTTTCAGCATCTGCACGTGTGCTTGTGTGCTTGTGTGCATGTGTGTGTTGTACAGAGATATCCCGTGGTGATGTCCACCTACCTCGGCATCATGGGGCGCGTCCTGCTTCAGAACTCCACTTTCTTCTCCTCGTTGCTCACACAAATGGCTTCAGAGTGCAGTCAGGAGGTGAGGCCCGATGTCTGCCCTTCATTTCTGTCTCCTCACCACAGTCCCCCCCTATGTCTGAGACATAACTGCAAAGTGCCTGTTTAAAGGGAATCATTCTGAATGAGGCTGAAAGTAATGAGCCAAAGAATTGCAAATGGTAACATTTTCAAGCCTTAAAATTACTAGTTTTCTTCCTTCACCGTGAAACTCTGACATTGTTGTTTTGGTCTGACTATGGAGGACAAGGCAGAGAATTAAAGGAATAAGCAGAGGCGATCAGTTTTGCTACCTTTTATGATTTTCAGACCTCAAAATAAAGTATAATCATACTATTTAGTGGGCTGCCAAACTGTTTTTTTTTTTTTTTTTTTTACATCTTTTTATACGTTTGTTGATGCTCCTGTGTTTTCCCCGCTTGTCCGTTTCCCTTCACCCTTCTCATCAGATGGACCAGTTGTTAGGCAGCGTGATAGAGATGTGGGTCGACCGCATGGACAACATCACTCAGCCTGAGAGGAGGAAGCTGTCGTCGTTGGCTCTGCTTTCCCTCCTACCATCTGACAACAGGTGAGAAACACCTGTCATTCATTCATTTGCAGATGGAGCTTTGAGCTGGTGAAAAGTAGAAAGCACAGTGCAGCTAACATCCGGGCACATAAGGGGAAAGTGAAGAGACATACTTTTTTTTTTGCTTCTTGTTTATTGTTCCAGATAAAGTTGGTGAAATCTTTTTCTGTCTTTTTAAGGAAAGAATATCAGGAAAGTTTGTCCTTGCAGTCATAATGTGTTGCACTAGAAGAGCTTAATTTATGTCCCCTTCACACTATAAGAAAGCCAGTTGAGCTGAGCAGCACAAATACATATGTGCTCATATACACATAACACACAGGATTACACATCCCTTATGAAGTTTACAGGAGTGAGAGTGTATTTTTAGGGAAAACTTTATGCTCCACACACCAACACTAGTTTATACTTTTTCCAACATACCACCTTTCTTTTTAGACTATTGATGCCACCAGCTGTTGTAAATTGTATGAAAATATCTAGGACTTAAATCTGCAATTTATCATACTTTAACAATGGCATGAGGCATCTGTGCTTGTGTGTCCCTTCTTTTGTGAGTTCATTCGGTTTGTGCATTTGTGCCTGTGTAAGTGTGATAATGCAAATGTGTGGAGGGCCACAAGTGTAGTTGGAGTATTGTGTTGAGAGTCAACACCATCTAGGTAACAATTCTCATCGCTAATGAAAATGCAAATGTGCACGCTCACACACTCAAATTTCTACTTTTTATGGCTGTTACCTGCATTGCTAGAACATTTCCACAGAAGCAATTGACAAACATTTCCAGTAGAGCAATCAGCAGTACTGTAGGTTGAATCTGAATCTGACCTTGTGTATGCAAGTGGGACCCATGTATGGTGAAGGCCCTGCATGGGCGTCTGCAGTGCAGAGAGGAGCAGGGCTGTGCAGAAAGTTCAAATATGCTGAATTTTGACCCGAGCTGTGCAGCCAATCACTATTGACCCACAGCTTAAACTGCCCTAATTAGCCCGTTTGTGCTCCTGAACTTCCAATTTTCCAAAAGTCCATTGAGCACAGCACCACCTGTAATTCCAGATGGCTAAATTGCATCAAAAAAGACCCACATTTTTTTGCTGTAATGTGAATGTGTAGCGTAAATGTGACCAAGCAGCAGCTACCACAGCTTGAGACTGATGCCAGTGGTCTTTGCTTGCCCTCAACAGTTTTCTCTTTTTATATTCTTCATGACAGTTGAAGTGGTGTATAAGAGCCACTGTGAGGTTTATCGATACAAATCTTGTGACATCCAATCCGACTGTATGATGATGCATGTTTTCATCCAGATTTGGGGTTGCTCAGTTTTTTTGCAATCCAGATATGAATCATAGACACAGACAGCCATGAAATCCTTTGTTACTCCCCCGTCCTTGGTCTGCAACAGCAATTGATTATGACAGCCATGGTTGGTTAAGTGCTGCAGTTAAGTGCTGCATGACAAATTAACTCGCATACGAGCACAACTGAAATTGTCCTCAGCTGCCCTTCATATCATTCACCTGCTTTTTCTATAAAAGATAGCAGAGTCTCTTTATCAGTTTGACTTGTGCTGTACTTCATGTTCCTCAGTCTTAATGATTTAACTGAAGCGTGTTTTTTTTTTCATAGTGATGAAAAGTTTAGAAAAACTAGCAATCACTAAAAAAGAGTTAATTTCGACAAAGCTGTTTTTATCATTTATTAATTTATACAACCGACTGGAGATAACAGGTTGTTGGAGAGCAATGTAGTCTAAATAAGTGATTAAATGGGTGCAGCCTATCACTAGATATTTTATCATTATTAACAAACTTGGTTTTACAACAAGTTTTTCTATGCTTTTTGTTAATGCTGTTACCTGAACAAAATTATAAACTTATGTACATTGAGAATCACGGCTCATGTGTAGACCAGATAATGACAATATAATGAAATATGTTGTCATGTGGGACTCTCCAATGTTGATAGCTGTTGTTTAAATTTGATGCCTAAAGATTTAATAAATAAATTACAAATATTTCCTTGTTTGTTTCTGAGGTTGTCTCTGGTAGTTAGAATAATTGATGTTGAATTCTAGTTGTGACAGTAATGCTGTTGACGTTTATATATAATCTTTGTTGACTTGCAACATTAGAAATCTTCAGTCCTGGAGTAACACTCAGCACTTACTACACCAAAGCTATTTGGTGTATTCTGGCTCTACTTCCAGATATTTCAAATTATATCTGCAACAAGTGAAGCTGAATTGTTTCTAATATGCAGCATATATATTTTTAAGAAAGAAATAACCAGGGGGAAGAAGGGTTAGGAGGAAGGGTGATACAAGCTTAGCGCTGCTTCTTTAACTGCTAAAGTTTGTGTTTACCTGCAGGCCGTCAGCTTTCACATCATGTTCCCACTTACATTGATGTGAATGACAGACACGGAGCAGCAACACTTGTCAGCCATTAGAAAGTAATCACTAGAGAGGTATTCTGCTGGGTAGAATTAGAATTGACAAACATGTTTAAATGTATGATAAGGGATATTTAATTCTATGCCTGCATCAAATTGATATGGCTGACAATTTGAGACTAATATTAGGAACGGGGGTAGTGATGTTTCATGATTATTTTATTAATAGTATTAGTAGTATTTTATTCTCCCAGGATATTAGTAGTGAAACTGAACTGAACTGCTCTCTTCTACTTCTTACTGTATATACTGGGACTATATACTTTTATGTGTAAGTGTGGATGTAAATATGTAAATACATTTAAAGTTGTTTGGAAAAAGACTTAATTTTTTTCATATGCCAGTGGGCAGTGCACAACACTCACATTATTTCAGTCTTGATGGCAATATTAGCACAGGTAAGCCAAAACATTTCCTCCCACTAATTTAGCAAATAACTTTAATTATCTCAACAATGATGCATGTCACAGTCGGGTTAAAGGTCTGAAAGACAAACTGTGAACCAGCAACCGATGTTGGAGGATGAACTGGAACAAGTTTGATCTATGGCTGCTTTAATTTGCTGCTGTGTTTTGAGCTGTTTTGGTGTATCTAACAGCATATTACAGCATGTTCAAGGTGTCCGTCTAAATCCGAATACTTTTACATATCTCATCAGAATCCTATCTTACTGAATTACTGTCCACATTATTTATTGCAAGTTATCAGACCCCATCTGTGTCTCCAGGTGTCAATTCCCATGCACAGCCTGATCCACATTGGTTGCTATAGTATTGACATTGCTTCCAGACAAGGGGTGGGCAATTTGGCCCTGAAATATTTCAGGGTATTTCTGAACTAACAATACTGTTAACAATATGATAAAATACTTAGCAATATTTAATCTACAGTAATGCATCATATTCTATAAGATTATCAAATGTTTGTAGCATAGCTGTCATGTGAGAACCATGTACCTCCAAAAAAGTCAGCAAGAAAAACAGTTCTGTTTTCAGCTTTGTGACGATGCATTTTCCAGCTGATCCCAGCTGGGTTTTTTAATTGTTTATTTTGCTTGATAAAGTACTAAAGTACAGTACTTGAGTAAATGTACTTCCAGTCAACCACTAGCTGTGTGCCAGTATTGCAAGTAACATATGTCATACGTGTACACAGAAAAACGGTATTTTGTCATTTTATCGAGTCGAAATATTGCCAGTATCACGATATGGATTTAAAAAAAACAATCATATCGGAAATTGTACTGAAAACATTGTGAACATGTGATACCCCCATATGATACCCCCAGTCCGGAAGTAGTAGTTGACAAAAATAAGCTAAAGTGGTGGATAATGAAATGGGCTTTCTTATTAACCGCACGTGAATGGTCTCACTGTCCAGGGAGGTGGGTGGTCCAGACAGACCAGCTGTGTTTGTCTCCCCCTGCCACCTACTACCACGTTTCTGTATGTGTGATGCACATTTGAACTTTGTGTGGCGTAAAGTTCAAGTCACAGACATAAACACCTGAAATCTGACTTGCAAAACTGTGATTTCAAGTTTATTTCAAACCACATACAAAGGCGGTTTAAAACAGATTTGTTAACGTCGAATCCTGTGGGAGTTTTGGTTTTGGGATTTGCTCCATATTGTCAGATTCTAATCGTATTTGCTCATAAACTGGATTTTGACTGGCAGTCTGAACAGAGTCTTAGGCAGGGATGATCATAATGTTTTGGCTCATTAGTGTGCTTCAGTACTGTAAATGCAAAATGTTCCCAGACGTGAGAAATAAGAGACAAGTCTGTGTTTACTGAACTGGGTGTCTTTTGCGCTCTGCCGTTCATTCTGACTTATCATATTTTGCCAGACTTCATGCTTAGTGAACTTTATGCAACATTGCCTGGGGTCCAGAAACTTTGATGCATCAGTTCCCATACCCACACATACTCACTCTTTGTATTATTTTCCCTCCCTGCTTTTTATTCTTATTGACATGGGAAAACCCACTTCCTTTGCACTGCTTTCAAAGAATGACTCAAATAATTCATCAATGACTGCTGCTTGTCTCTAAGCCTGGGTGGTGGGGGTTGCAAGCCAACATATTTGAAAGATCTCAGGTTCTGAAAGCCAGCAAGACAAGGCTGTACAGTGCCTCTTCTCTGGAAGAGTCACCGTAGTGGCTCTGATTTTCAAAAATAAAAAATAAAAGACCGCTCCTCGCCTGCACTGCTGTGTGTTAAAGCAATAAGCTTCATCATTTTAAATTTTTCACACCTCACAATGTGCGCTTTGAGACAGTGAAAGTGCCCTAACTGCTGGAAAATCTTCATTATAGTATGTGATTGATCGGTGCCATAGGAGCATGTTTCTGCAGGATCATAAATGTAGAGAAATGTTTTCAATGCACTGTTACCCACATTACGGTTTGGACTTTTTTTAATTTTTTTTATTACCCTCTACCTTTCTCTCTGTTTGAACTCTGTTGAAGTAAAAAGTTCTTACTCAATGTGGTTGCACTAAATATAGAAGGGATGCTAATTCCATCAACCAAACTGAAATGGTTGGGGATGAGATATATTGCGGGGGAAAACACATTCTTGATGTGTGCTGTGATGTAAATTGATGGCCTTTCCTCTGAATGGCCATATGGTTGTTGTTTTTAGACAGCCACTTTATCACTTTCAGTGTGGCCAGGATTTAAAGTGGTTTTGCCAATTTTCCTTTTCACACACACACACACACACACACACACACACACACACACACACACACACACACACACACACACACACACACACACACACACACACACACACACACACACACACACACACACACACACACACACACACACACATCTGTTGAATTTCATGATCTCATGAGTAATGAAGATGCATAATCTGTGTGTTATCAGTGTGATCCAGGACAAGTTCTGTGGCATCATCAACATCTGTGTTGAGGCGCTGCATGATGTAATGACAGAAGATACAGAAACAGGCACCTTCAAAGAGTAAGTACTTGTGTTTTTTTTTTCTTTCTTCCTAACAGACAATAAAAAGTTGTACATCATAACTTTCAAACCTTCCAGTCAATCTTTTCATGATTGAATGAAATTTGTCATTTTTGACAAAACCCATGCATGATGAATGAAGACACTTGAAAGCACTTGAAGCGGTACGACTTCATCAAGTACAAATCTCAGAAGCAAGATTTCATCGAGAGAAAAGCAATCCCTTTAATTTTGACCGTGTTCCGAGTAGCAGAGTTCGACAGGACATATTTTTTATAAGCTTTATTAAATCAGGTAATCTTTCTTAGACTGAGATCTCTTTTGCACAAGAGACCTGAGAATATGAAACATTTATCATCAGACCGTAGCATACAAAAACAACACAAATAAGAGGCTGCCTAACTACAAAAAATAAAGCCATGAGAATTGGCCCAGGACACACTTCCTCACTATACGAGATGATGACCACGGTCTGAATCTCCTTCTTACCCACCACTCTCCCCTCTTGGCTCTCTGTCCCAGCACCATGGTGCTTATTTGCTGGTCGATGTTAACCTACCTTTTCTCTGCTGTCAAAAATACTCAGAACTCTCCTAATATGTGACTGTGTGAAATTAATTGAAAAGTTGAGTAGAGCAGTTTAAGCGTAAGAGTTTTTATTTGCCAGTGATGTGTTGGAATTGTTTTGGTTCCCTGTTGTGTGTCATAGCGGACAAAAGCATATTTGTGGATGCACATTTCCTTTGAATGTTATTCACTGTTTGTAAATGCAATCAACTGAGACACCGCAGCAAGGATTGTAATCTTCCTGCCCGATTTAGGAATTAAGTAAACATTGAAATAAACAGAATTTATTTGTATTTTCCTGTTGTCATAAGTGGTTTGGAATTGTTCCTGTATGGTGTGGAATAAGAATGAAAGTCCTTTCTGCCATGGATAAACGACATGCCAATTGGCAAGCCAGTTGAGCATGGTACAGTGTTACTGCAGAAGTCGAATCACTTGGCAATTAGAAAATAAAGTTGTAATACCTTTTTTGCTCTACTGAGCTGTACAGCACAAATATGTAACATTTAGATTTGTACAAATAAGAACTACAGAAGCTGCAGTTCAGCCAAGTTCAAATGGCAGAAAGGAAGTAAAAATGTGGCCAATTGATCTTCATTGTTTTTAACAGACTATTAAGAGTAAGTCAGTCTTGCTGGCATGCTTGTGCAGTTGTCACTAATACTACTTTAAACTTGCAATAACTGTTTTTGTAGGGTAGAGGGAACAAGGTGTGAACGCAAACATGGCATCACCTTTTAATTGATGCCTGCAGCACCACCAGCAGTGGATCTATGGTATCATCAGTTTGCGGCCACTTGATATTCTCTCTCTCTTTAATTTGTCTCACCAACCCCTGTGGGAAATATCTGGCTCGCTGCTAAATGCTCCACTGAGTTCACTAGCTAGTCACTAACGGTGTCTGTCTGTTCTTTGGTGCTGCTCACATAGTATACTGTTGATTTTGAGAGCCTGCTGTGGGCGACGACGACAACAACAACAACACTGTTACCCTAATAGCTGTACAGTGAGCTTAAACTCTTTATAACGGTCCTTAAATCAGTGGGGAGTTGCAGAATTACATGATCATTTTCTAAAAATGCATCACTATGAGCAAACTTTTCCTCATTGTCGTTTCATACATCGTTATACAAATATTGTTTATACCTGCTTTAAAGCAGTGTTCAACTCGGAAGAGAGAAAAAAAAATCGATCGCAGTTACTTACTAGTCTGTATTTCTTGAAAAACATTCCCTGTTGTACTCTCAATTTGATTAGGCAGATTGTATTTGCCACTTTGAATGTCATTATAGTTTAGAAGTTTAGTTAGAATTTAATTAGAATTCCTGATCACGAGTTGTCAGTAGCTACATTTCAAAGTCACCAAATGTGACATTCAACCCCCCCCCACCCCTCCTCCTACCTTTTAAGTAACAAGGACAAAGAAAATACAAGACAATGCACAGACTTTATCCTCAGCACAAAGGTTCCACTCGAAATTCTCTCTGCATGCAGATGAACCAATATAAAAAGCTGTCGGAGCGGTGTAAAAAAGTGGCAGAGGGTTGAGCCCTGTGTGTGCGTGTGTACATGCTGCCTGTCCTGAGATTGTCTTCTACTGTGCAGGTTTATGTGTGTTTAATAATATTGAGTTGAATATTATTGTGTTTGCAGCTGCATGCTGATGAGCCATTTTGAGGAGCCCAAGCTGAGTGACGATGAGGAGCCACCAACTGAGCAGGACAAGAGGAAGAAACTGGTAAGTCAAACACAGTGTTTGTACACACACACAGTACAGATTTCATTTCAAATGTTCTATTTAGACAGATAGCTCTTGTAGTCTATTTCTTTCTGTTCATTCAGATGCCTCTGTTCCTTGATTACGTTAATCATCATCTCTTCTTGTGATATACTTTAGACTACACTCGCACTCATACAAGAAATTTGCAGTCATAAACACTATGAGAGAAAAAAAAAAATTCTCCAATAAGCAAAGAGGAAGGTGGTCACTTGTTGTACTGTTTAGTCAGGCTGCAATTTAATGCCTCCTAACACCTCTTAATAGCTGCAAAGGCTTTTCATGTAGTGCACCATATAATCACTTTTAAGTGCTGTCCCTGGATGCATGCATGTGTCATAGAAGCTTACTATTATAACTGGAATGTTGGCAAGTACCTATACATGGCCCCTAGGTGGGGGATGTACACCAATTAAACTGTACAGTGACGCACATATGTATGAGGATGCTTTTGCGCTCCCATTCTGTCACACTGTGGAAGCTCAGAAATTGCAACAGTCCTTCACATTTTTTAAATATTGTTTAATTATATCATTACTGTCAGAGTATGTGGTCTCCTCATAAGGAGAGCAGAAGTAAATTTATAAACAAATTTGATGTCAATGGTGTTCGGATGAAGAAACACAGCTGTGTTTATTTTCTCGTGTGACTTTATGTGACTTTTCTCTGTGTGTGTGTGTGTGTATTTGCTGGGCGGTATCCCAGTGCACTTATCACCTCAGCCCAGACCCGGACTTTTTGCTCCAGGGAATAGAGAAGACTTAAAGTCGCACCTCTCCCTGCTTCCTAATGCGTTTGGGTCGTGTGCTTGGAGACGTACATGAATGTGTGTGCGAGCAAGTGACAGATGTGCCAACGTGCCTGTTTTCAGTTTGAGGAGAAAGTTGATGAGACAGGAGACCCGTGACATTAAACATTTGCCTCCTGCTTGGCTTTCACTAGGCTTCTCTCCTTGGCAAGTCTCTGCATATCTGTGTAAAAGCACGTGTACATAAACATTTGAATGTTTGGGCTGATCTGAAACTGGAAGACGGAGAATATCGTTTGCTGTTGCTCTTTCTAAGAATAAATAGTAACCGCAAACCTCCTTGTTTTTGCATCAGTGCCTCAACGTGTATTTTTGTGCTAAAATTTAAAGCAGTCACTTCCATATTTCTTAATTATGAGAAGTGACTTTCACTCAGTGGCACACGATTCTTGTTCAGACACTTTTCATCAGAAGCTGCCTGCTACGCCCACCATCTGCAGCGTTAGGTGTTGGGGTCTGATGGATTGCCAGTCAGGTAGCAGGTAAAGGCAGAAGCCCTGGAAACTGGCACTTGGGATGTGAAAGGTCTCCTCTCTGGGGATGAGGAAGCTTGAAGTATTGGAGGTGGTGAAGCAATACCAAATAGATTTAGCTGGGCTCACACAGCAAGAGTCTCAGAACTGAAGTCCTGGACAGAGCCTGGACTCTCTGCTCCTCTCCTCCTCTCAGGACCGGTGTGTGGAAAGTCACATATTCCTAAAGTGAGTCCTACTGTGTTAGAACTTCTATATGAAATGCATATGAATATAAAAGTGCGCTCTGGAGTTCTTCTTTACCGGCTGATATTCAATGAAAAGTGAAGTTACTTAAAGTGGGAGAGAACGGGTATTACGCTTTGTTAGAGTGGATATATGGGCCATTACTGGTTTATTGTAGATATGTGTGTGTTTCAGACATTGCAGTAAAAAACAAATATCTGTTTGAGATTGTTTAGAAGTATTGCCATTTACCGTTGTCACAGTCATAACATTTTAGTTGACAATGAATTATAATCAAAATAATTGTGATTATCAATTTAATTATCTTTTCATTTTTTTCCACTATTAAAGTTTAAGCCTAATCAAAGTTTAATCATTATTAATAATATGCCAAAAAACATTTATTGTCATATCTGAGAGCCACAAACTGTTCTGCTTTTTTTACTTGCCTATTTTGACATAGTTTAGCTAGGAGCCTCAGAGTTGGGCTAAACTGAATTTTCAAAAGCAATCCAAGCAGATGAATAGAAGCTAATCCTTTGCAAAAATATGTCTACTGTTGTTCTATGTCTGTGTGTTCAGCTGAAAAAAATGAATTGCTGTCGCAGAAGAGACTGACATTGTCAGAATGTGAACAGCAAAATTTATGCAATTCACTGCGAATTTAGGACAATCATACATGCCTACGTTTGAGTTTGATAGAATGAAGGAAAACTGCAAAGCAACCAAATGGTCAACCTTGAGATATTTTAATTATCTTAAGATGTCAGTGTTCTCCGTCTAGATTTTCATTCTGAGACTGTCGTAATTGGTGCAGTTCTTAGGATTTGTTGCCTTTCTGGCAGCAGAGGCTGCCATCCTCTGATTTGTGCCTACATTTGACTTGCCATGTTTTTCTGTACTCTGAGTTTTTTCTGTTTTGGAAGCTGTTGACTATTCCACTCTATCTTATCTGGGATTTGTAAGAGTCCTCACTTTGATCTGAGTGTTCCAGACAACTAGACTAGACTAACTGATGCTGTGTTTGGGCCTCTGTACATAATGCATCATTTGATTCTTGTGCTTCATCTACAAGGCCAGCACCATCAAACAAGAAGAAGGATAGGCGACATCAAAGACTATCTCCACTGGATACTAATGACACGGGCTCCATCTGTTGTGCTGTGTTGGGGCACACACCCACTTGAGCCCATTCTCTTTTTCCCATTACACACTAACGTACGTGCACAGCACACATACAGATTATTGTGCTGCATTTGTGTGAGTAGTTGCCAATGACTGATTAGACTCAGAGGATGAAGACTCCCTATTATGCACAATTGTGCAGAAATGGGATCTGGTTGCTAAACCTGATCACTGAATAGTGATAGAGGCCTCATACATGGTGCATGATGTAATTGATCGTGGTCAAATGCATAAGCTACGAGGCAGTCCTCAAATGATTGAATGGAGGGAATTAAAATGAACACCTATAAATAAATAAAAAAGTAAAAAAGTAAAGCCCCTCACTCTAAGTTCTGTCTACTGCAGTCATTCATATAAATGTAGGGTACTTGTTTCTGTTGGTAAAGTTTTGAGATCATTGGACTTTGAAACTTTTCGTTTCGCTCATGATGTTGTAGATGTTGGCTTTTTGTTTGAGGTGCCTAAAGCACTGAAAATTTAAATTTTAAAAACTCAAAGAATATATCATCAGAATGTTTTGCTTGTATTGGCTTCTTCACAGGCTTCAATGTGAAATGATAAAAACAAAAAAAAAAAAAAAAAAGATGGTGAAAGCTGTTGATAGCGAGGTATGTGGGTTATTCTGAATTAACAGGTCATTTTTTATCTTGTTTTCCTCATTGTCAACACTTTGAGTAAATAAAGTTCCATTTACGTCCATTGTACTGTAGTGGCATAGCTACATACCATCAGGCCTAGTTTCCATCTTTATAGTTTTGTCAAATAAGCAACATGACCCCAACTTGAAATGCCTTTCTCAACCTGGACCAAATTTTTACCATCATTTATATTCAGAATGATATTAAGAATCTGAACTCTCACTGACAAAATCAACCACATTTGGTGGATGTACGTGGACGAGGTGCAATTGCCCCAAAGTATTACATTGCTAGCCTTTTCGAGGCTGCCGACTAAAGCAATTGCGGTCCATACTGGACTGATGAAGTTGCTGTCCCTAACAGCCACTGAGAGCTGAAATGTTGGGAAAGTGGGGACCAGATTGAAAACTATCCAATTTCCCCCTCTAATGATTGACTGTGTAAATCTTAATGTAAATACCTGCACAAAATGATCCATTCAATCTTAAGCCCTTAAATGCATTATTTGATGCCTCCGGACCGCTACCCAAGCCACCGTGGTTCAGTTTGTACCACTGCAAAAGTTGCCACACACAGAATTTTGTGATGCAAGTAAAGCTCCCCTGAGCTGAAGTTTGACCTTAACTGAACACTGTAGCTTCAACTAAGTTCGGAGTTTAACACAAAAGTATTTTGCTGAAAGTGTAGAATTTTAGGAGTGTAGCTGCATGAATGAATGAGTTCATTTGTTTTTAATTTTTGCAGGCACAGCACACAATTAAAAGTAATTGTACCAGATGCTAACTTGCATCTGTTTTCCCTGCAGGTAGACACCCCCACCCTTCCCACAAAATAGAAAATAAACCCTGCAAGAAATACAAACTGTGACATCATTACTAATTTGGAAGCCAACTGAGAGAGGTCTTTCGGCGATGATGGCTAAATTGGTATTTATAATTCTGGATTTTTCAGTGGAGGAAAAAATGTAGATGTGACACTGAGAATTTCTCACCAGATATTTTAACCTTTTAAATAGAAAAAACATAACAGACACAATATTTTTTAGGCCTTGCAATACAACTTATAGCTACAAATCTCATTTAACTGTGGGCCTGCTACAGCGTAGGTAGTGATTCTACAGTATTTAAGACAAGTTGCAGAACATTTTCCCAAACTGTATGCCAATACCAGCCAACAGAATTACTCTGCAATCCTTCTCTTGTCTTACATGAGGAGAAGCAAATAATTATCTGTTAAACACTGCAGAGTGCCAGGCTTCATGAAAAATAAATGTTGAAACTCTTTTGTAAGTCATTCCCTCAACATCTCCGAACAGGCAATCTATTGAGCTGTACACTATTACATCGCTAGAATGCACAAGCACAGACTACAGAGCATTTTCTATAAATTAATTTTTATATATAATGTACTGGCTCAAACGGAAGGATGGAAATGCTATACGTTATCTCTGGCTCTCTCTCTCTCTCTCTCTCTCTTTTTTTCTTAAATGCTTGACGGTTCTAACTATAAACATATAGGTGGCGTTGGAAAGCAGTAATAGAAAGGTGTTAGCATATAGCATATAACATTTCACAAAGGCAGTTGTTTACGGAGTGTATCTACACATCCACTGAGGAGGCCATGATCAGGTTTTTATGAACTACATGGCGGACAGTGTCTGAAATTCCCTTCCCCCACACCACGTTCCAATGTTGGATAGGGAGTGTCTATAACTGTCCGAAACCACCGATCTGACATTCACACCCACTGTACAATGTGGTTGACCAGCTGTGAGGAGCTGAGAGAAGGGTATTGTACTCCTATTTCTGTATCTTCTTTTTATTTTATACGCAAGTACTATTTGTGGCTCTTTTCATGTGTACTAACCAGAGAAAAACTATCAAAGTGTCCTTGGACACGTTGTGTGAAGGTGTGCGCCGCTATAAACACAATTTAATATCTGTCGTGGTTAGACACCACCTCTTGGTGTTAAACTTCATGCCAATCAGAAACATTAATTAATTATTTATTATGTTGCAGCATCCCAGGTGCAGACTAACTACAATTCCTCATTATAAAAGTCCCCTTTGGTTTCGCGCCGTTTTGTTTAATTTGGTTTTAATTTATTTGAACAGAATTCTTGGTTTAGTCATGTATGGCATTTACTGAGTATGCTTAACTGATTAGTTTGTTGTTGCAGGCTATTAGGCTAATGATTTGATTGTCAGTTGGACATCCTTCTGCAATTGGTATTCGTAACGGTGGGTATACAGAATATGATTTTCACACCCACTGAACATTTTTCTCACAGTTGGAACAGTTGTTATCAAAAATGAAAGTGATCTGATATTATAAAAAGTCTCATGTATATATCATGATGATGGCACAATAGAAGTTTACCAAAAAAAACTCCTCAGACAAACACAGTTGTAGGATTAAAAGTGTTTGTTAGTGAGATCGAGTCAAATAAATGAATGTGGAATGAACTGGCCATCTTAACTTAAAGACTAGCAGAAAAAACCTGGTGATACTGTAAGTGCCATTTTAACAAGGTTAATGTTGTTGATTAACAAAAAAGATATAAAAAAAATGTTTTTATCCTCGGAGGAAAATGTTATACAATGGATGATGACGGTATAAAACGAAGCATTCATTGCTGCATTGTAAAACAAAAAAGGGTTTGTGACAATTTGCCATTTCTAGCAGCCTCTGCAGAAAACGTAGTGAGTATTGGCTCTTAATGTACTGTTTTCCTTATAAAGTTAACGCGAACTTAAAATATAAGTTGATAAGATTCAGACCTGCTGAAGTCCAATCAATATCCAGCTCCAATGTGTGGAGTATGAAGTAAGACAAATAGTTTGGACTACATTCTCTACACTGCATGCTTTGAAACTTGAGAAGGAAGATAAAAAAAAATTAAACCTTTCACATTGTTGCCCCGTGGCTATAATTGCTAATTGAGAGTGAAGGGATAACAGTTTTCCAGCAATTATTAATTAGTCATGAAAGTGTTCATTCATTTTAATTATTTTGTGAAGATTAGCAATAACTGTTTTTTTTGTTTTTTGCTTAAACATTGATTCCATTCAATTTGCATGCTTTGACTTTTAAAAGAGTACGTTTTAGTAAATGGTAGCTTGCATTCTTGGTTTTCTTCGGTAAAAGTGAACTGAATGTAATTTTTGAAACTGGTTGTTTGACAATGATTCATTAAATTGTTCTTGTCATTCAACCTTTTTTTTTTTTTTTTTTTTTTATTATTTCATTTTAATGAACAATCAAAGTCCCTCCAGAGGTCTTCTAGAGGTCTATATTTATAGGAAATTAGTTTCAGTGTGTTATCAATTCACTCCCGGCCACACAAAGCATTAGTAATGAAGACTTGCCATTCTTGCTTTATTATTGCTCCTGTTCTGAAGCAGACCATCAGTGTCAGCGTAATTTGGTTTTGTTGAATAACAGACCTCTCTGACAGTGTTATTTTGCAGCACAAGATATGAAGATTCTCCTTTTTGCTGCCTAAGGCATACAGAGCTATCAAAATTAGTTTTCATGTCTGTCGCTGCTCAGCTTTGCTGCCATTTGTCCACGAGTTTAGAGGGAGTGGGCTCTTTTAGTGTGGTAGCTTTGCTCTTTTTGAACCAAAAGTTTAATACACACGTTGGAAGCATGCTAGTAGAGTTCTTCAGAGATGCAGTATCGCTGTCTGTCTATGGTTTTACTAAGGCTAATATTCTGTCCTAAATAAGTAGCTAATTTAATCCTTTAAAAAAGAGATCCTTCTTAGACTGTTTTTGATTTATTTTGCAAAGTTGACTCCTACTTGTGTAAATAACATTCATAAATCATCATTTAAAGTGTTTCACCTTTTCACTCTGACACCCCTGGTGGGTCAGATAATCACTAGGTATAAGATTTATCTTTAGATAAATGTTGTTTTTTTTTTTTTTGTTTTTTTTGTATTTCCGGTTAGACATCCCTGTATCCTGAAGATCATAACCCCTTTTCCATCAGTTGCAAAGCAACAAATAAAATTTTAAAAAAAAAAAAATCCAAATCTATGTGTCAGCTTTACTGGTAATGTATGGCCAGTTCCAATCAGGTACAGGATACAGGAACATTTTGAAAGCACTCCGTATCCTTTGCAGTGCAATAAGGGTGGACATAAAACTGAAACAAATATAGTATAGTTGTAGATCAAGCCGTCCCCAGCTGTGTCCATGAGAAAACGGCACTAATAAGGGAGGTAACCAAGAGGCGATTCACAGCCATTCTGGCAATTTAGCTGCAGTGTCATGGCCTTTGTGAGGCAAGTGACTGAAGTGTCCACACAAGCTTCTGCTCCTCTGACGAGACTAAAATAACAACAGATCGAAACATCAGATCTGTGTGGCATCATGAGAACACTGAAACAATCCTCAAATTTATACATTAAACGACCATAAATGCCATATTTCCATCATGTTTTGTACATTGCACTTGTTCTTAGTCATTCTTATTAGAGCACTGTGTCCGATGACTACCCGTAATGCCATCATAGACAAATCAGACAGAATGAACACCTGCGAGGATCTTCAGGACCTTTCAGGATTTTGAGATGACTATTAGTCCTCAACATTTGTAATTTGTGTAGCCATACTGATAAAGCCTTAACAAGACTGTCCCCCGCAGTTTTAAAGAGCAGCCAGATTTTAAGATACAAGTAAAGTATGCACTGCAGTGAGTGCTGAGCTAATTTTTGCCCCCGAACATCTGTGCCAGTCTTGGTGTTTATGATGCAGCTGTGCAGACCAGGTAATGTAACCAAAAGTGTGTGGAATATTATCTTGTGTCAGCTCCTTGGATTTGTGGGGAGTTAATTAGTCTGATTCAAGTAATGAGAACAATTGATCTTTGCTCTGACAATTCAGTTGTTAAATTGATCTTGATACATCTTAATTACCAGTGAAAAGCTTATTCATTCTCCATATGGCTCAGCACAGTGGAGACCAATCTTTCTGATTTTGATTGTTTGCTGGTAGAGCTGAAAAATGTGTCTGATTCAAGCTGCTCCCTTCTTTTCTCACCCTCAGCCATGTTAACTCAAATTCTGGGTTTGTCAGATGAGTGACTTGTGGATTAATTAATTGAATAAAGGATTAACCTTGATTGACAGAGGCAAATGTTATTCTACAGTGGAGGTCTTGGTGTTTTTTTTCCAAGGGAGCCACACTGGTAGGATACAATCAGAGAGAATCATTTTACAGTAAAAGGAACCGAAACCTTGCAATGTTGGGTGCTTGGTTTGGAAACTCTACTTCACGTGTGTTGGGATTGGCAGGACACAATCAGCATATTCAACACAGATCCATTAAGGAATTTAAACCACTTAAATTTGTGTCCTCATCTCTCTCTTTTTGCTCTGACCACTTTGTTTTGATTTTAGATAATTTTTTGATTGCACCTATAAATCTTTATTTTCCTCATTTACCGCACTGCTCTCTTTTCTCTTCATTTGGTTTGTGGCTTCCTTGGACTAGAAATCCATCCATTTTAAAGTTCATGCACTGTATGTTAGCTAGCATGAGACTCTGGAATACCTGAAATAATAATGCTACTATACAGGAGAGCAATTTCCTCCCATTTACTTAAGTAGCAATATTTCAGAATTTAGTGGAAGTCTACATAAACATGGAAAAGTTAGCATCCCTATAGCATAGTGTAGTCTATATATGTAATTTGTTTAAATCATCATAAATTTCACTATATTCTCATCCAGCAGCAATTGCACTATTTTGGATCACCAGAAGGCAGCCAAAACTGGCAACACCACAGTGAGTTAGGATGTTAGTGGCCTATAATGCCACCTTGTGTGGGACTGGTGTAGATGTTTTGAGTATTTTACAAATTATCAGTATTGGCATATAATTAATGTTGCCGTACCAGCCACGTATTAAAGATTGTTGAGCTGCTCAATGAACACTGAAGATCTACAGTACAATAGTATTTTCAAATGAGGGATTTTAAGCATGCATTATAGTCCTGCTGTTGTTGAGAAAATCATTATTTGTGAAGCTGGCATTGATTAATAAAACATTCCTATTAATAGAAATATTTTAGTATTGAGCTACAAGATAAAAAATGGCAGAAGCACTACAGCACTAGAGATGCTGTCAAACAGAAAGCTCACAGAGCACAAAGTGTCTGTTTCAGTGGAGCAAATTCCCTTTGGATACCTTGCAGGCAACCAAAACCTTTAGCTTAACTTTGTAGATTACTCATCACACCTCGGGGAGTATTGCATGTTCTAGTTAAGATCATTTTTATCATTTGGGATTGAACTGAACTGAAAAGCAGAACTTTGTAGTTATGATACTGAACACAAAAAAAAAAGATTTTGAGTGAGTCAGTTGCTCAACTTTAATGCTACTTTCAGTTGACAGTTTATTCAGGTTTTTTTTTAGAGCAGTAAGAGAGACCAGTGGATTTCAATAGTGTATCTAACAGCTCTCACTGAACAAAGTATGGTGCACAGTGTCCTTTCAAAGTATGCTGCACTTACAATACATTTCAAAGATCAAAGCAGCAACATCCTCTACCTTATCTTATTTTAATGTGGTTTTCTCTTCAGATTCTCATGCATAAAACCATTCAAATTTGTTTAAGATATTTCTCGTTCTGTGTTACAACTTGAGATTTGGAAATATTTGGGCAGGTGTATGAGATGTGCACACATTCTCTCTGAGATTAAGCTGCTTTTTTTTTTTTTTACCATGAAAACAGCCTATAGCTTTTGCACAAGTTGTTCACACAAAGGCTGCAGCTATTTATTATTTTAGTAATCAAGTATTATATTGATTAATCGAGTAAATGGATAAGAAATACTTTTGATTTTTTTTAAAGAGCAATAGTAAATATAGATAAAAGAAAATATAACGGGACTAACAACTAACTGTTTTCCAAATCAACATTTTACATGTTTTATATTGCTTACAAATATACATATTCGACACATTCCTGGTGTTTTATTTGGAGTCTTGATATCCATAAGATATTTTTGTGTTTTTAAATAACAAAAAAACATTTTAATAGTATGGCTGTATGCACACACGCCCACACACACACATACAGTGCATCCGGAAAGTATTCACAGCGCTTCACTTTTTCCACATTTTGTTATGTTACATCATTATTCCAAAATGGATTAAATTATTATTTTTTTTCCCCCTCAAAGTTCTACCATAATGATAACATGAAAAAAGTTTGTTTTTGCAATTTTTGGATTGGAGTCCACCTGTGGTAAATTCAGTTGATTGGACATGATTTGGAAAGGCACACACCGTCTATATAAGGTCCCACAGTTGACACTGCATGTCAGAGCACAAACCAAGCCATGAAGTCCAAGGACTTGTCTGTAGACCTCCGAGACAGGATTGCATCGAGGCACAGATCTGAGGAAGGGTACAGAAAAATGTCTGCAGCATTGAAGGTCCCAATGAGCACAGTGGCCTCCATCATCCGTAAATGGAAGAAGTTTAGAACCACCAGGATGCTAGATGCTAGCTTTACCAGCAGAATTTTTTGACAGAAATCTGAATTTATAGAATATGTGACCTTTTAAGTTATACTTACCAACACAAGTTTGTGCACACCGTTTTATCTTCCCACAGACAGACACATCCCAAGTACCGACTGCCTCCTTCTTGGTGTGTCTGCTCAACTAAATTTTCTCTCCTCTCCTCTCCTCTCCTCTCCTCTCCTCTCTCTCCTCTCCTCTCCTCTCCTCTCCTCTCCTCTCCTCTCCACCTCACTCTCCTCTCCTCTCCTCTCCTCTCCTCTCCTCTCCTCTCCTCTCCTCTCCTCTCCTCTCCTCTCCTCTCCTCTCCTCTCCTCTCCTCTCCTCTCCTCTCCACCTCACATGTCCACAGAGTAAGCACATTGTGTGACAGTAATAATCATTTATGCTACACACAGTGAGCTGTATATAGTTATATAGAGAAATGAAGCTTTATTGCAAAAAAAAAAAAAATTACATGTATCACTTTTAGTAATCAAGGTATTGGAGTTTGTCGAGGTATTGTTTCAGCCATAGTTTAGACTTTGCCATTTCTGGCTCATGGATTTTTATTACCTCTCAGAGAACAGCTGTATCCAATTGTAATCAGTTGTGAAGAGAATTTCTATTTGTACCATTGTGTAATGTTTAATTAAGCTATCTCATTAAAATGTTATTGACAAACACAATGAGATATTCTCTTGGAAATGATATCTCTGGTGTTATCAAATGAAGGGAATTTATCCAACGGCGCTATTTGAATACTAATCTTAATTCTGTGTGTGCAGTAGTCAGTCCGTCTCTTTCTATTTAAACAGTAACAAAAATAAGTTGGTCTAATACCTCGCTTAGAAATCTAATCGTTTTTGGTAATATCATAAAAACAAAGTTTTCAAAAGGCAAACACTAAGTCAAATCACATGAAGCAAACCCGACTGGTACTTCTTAAAGAAAACACAGTGCAGCCAAAAATGTTGCATATGTTTACAGCCTTGTTTGCTTGGATGCTGCCTTCTTCTTTGCCTTTGTTCGCACTTTCGGAGACATCTGTATCAAGTCAACATTTTGAGGATATGCTTTCATTTTCAATATTTATAAAAAAGCAGTAAGAGTTTACTAGATTAAGCAATGATGCAATCTCTTGATTATGGTTTAATTTATTTGAATTTATAAATAATTATCAATTCGCCACCAAAATGGTTGTTAAAGTGTACCAAAGTAGACTTTATTAAACTCATAGTAAATAAATAATTCAGTTTGACATTTATAGCATATTGACAGCAGTACAAAGTGAAAACATTCCTAGTATAGTGGATACTAGTCCTTTGGTGCTTTCTTTCTTAAAGCAAAGTTCCAAACTGCAAAAGTTGCTGACTGTATCCTTCCACTACTGAGTCCCATCTTACAAATGCAGAAATTGGTCTTTTATTGCCAGCCAAATGGCACCCCAGATTTCAGACAGGATGTTGCCTATCATTGTTTGACCCAGCTTGATAATGAAAGCCCCAGTGAAAAAAGTCCTTAATTCCCTTTGCCTTGCCAAATCCACCGAAGCACTGCGAACATTTGCACTGATGAGTAAAAAAAAAAAAAAAAGAGGAGTTCCATATTGCTAGAATTATGTAGTGTTTCATATATTAACAACAGCCAAAACCATGCTGGTTTCTTTTTTCTTTTTTTTACTTTGTTGGCACAGTTAATCGCTGTCCAGTGGTTATGGTTTTTATTGGCAAATACACTCTAGGCGTTGCAAATAGAGGTAAACAAAAGTTTGCTGCTGCTCATTGTTTCACGGTGAGGGAAATTTCAGGCTTCTTTTGAGGTTCGTTGCGAAGCAGAACGAAGATTCTCTCAAGGAAAGTGTTAAGTTTGGAAAATAAACATTTTGACCCGCAGACAGACTGAGACCTGCTCCAACAGTCAAAGGGCAATAAACATAGACCATACGTTTTGTTTCTTGTTGGTCTATTGACAACCTTTAGCTTCTTTCCTACTGGCCTTACACAAACCTACATAGCCATTCTTTCTGCGGGTGCCTTGGTCCATGCAGACTCTGCTTTTCCCCATTTCTTGATATTTATATGGATTTTTATGCATGTACATGCTTATAAAAACTCCTCCACTCAAATGTATATGTTTTCTAATATGCACCCTCATTTCAGACTCTCACATTTACGCCTTCTAGTGCAATACTAATTGGGGTATTACAATTTGTGCTGCCTCATTTGTTGATGAAATTACTGCAATCAAGCTCTAATCCTCCCTCTAAATCAAGAGACTATGAACTAATGAAGCCTTTGAAAAGGAGAGGGAGGCATTTTAATTTGTGGGGTCTCTCTATGTTCTTGTCCTTGTTTTACAATGGCTATTAGTCTGACCTGCTGTCTATTCCACTTGAATGTTGTAACACTGACGAATGTGGATGACCTTATCTCTCAGCTCACTGTTCTGTCTCTCATTCGTGTTCCACTTGGTCAATGCAGCTTAGGTGAAACTTGTCCCCACTAATGTGAATAAATCTGTTGGTTCCACATTAAAGCACTCATATTTCCAGCAAAGGAAACATTGTTTAATCTCTCTGCGAAGTTTGGGTAAATGTGTGGTTATTCTGCTCGGTTTTAGCAGCTTTGTTCTGTCCCATCCAGCTGTATTGTCGTGTCTTCAGTGTTTCAGTACAAGGAATCATTGATCTGATTGCTGATTAAATTAAAATTGTGTTCTTTTGGCACCTACCTGTCTCTAAGGGTTACTGCTTATAGTCAGCTTAATGTCCTGCACATAGCATTGGTTATAAATCCTGAGTAAATGGTCAATCAGCACCATCTTCCACATTTGTAAGAGACAAGGGAAAAAAGAGCACATAGAGAGAAATATGCATCACAAAGACAGGAGGCTGTTTTTTTTTTTCTTCAAAAGTATTGCAGACATTGTTGTTTTCCAGCAAAAAAATGTTTACACGTACATACATTTTCGGAGAAAAGTTAAATGTTAACAGTTTGTAAAGTCTAGATAGAATACAGTATGTCTAAGTTGTAATAAGCATTACTCTGGTGGTAAGAGTAAGATCTGGTGACTGCGAAGGCCACACTATAGTACCCACATCATTTCCAAACTCATCAAACCAGTCAGTAACCTCTCGTGCCCTATGGATGGTGATATTTTCATCATGGAAGAGGCCACTCCCATCAGGATAGAAATATTTTATCATTAGATAGAGGTGATGACTAAGAGACACTTTGTATTGATTAGCAGTAACCCTTCTGTCTAAGGGGACATTTGGACCCAAGCCCTGACCAGCAAAATGCCCCTAACACCATAACAGAGGTACCGGACCCCATAACTGTAGGGCCGAGCTAGCAGGCCTGTACCGTTCTCTTGATTTACTTCCCCACTTGTCAAGAATATGGTGATGGATGACTCATCTGACCATTATCACTTTTTTTTCTTTCCCTCAAGTGTGTAGACCAGTGCCTCTATAGTTTTTGCCCCACTGAACTCTCCAGGGTGAATTCACCTGTGTAACGAGGAGTTTGTGCGCCATAATATCCCTCTCTATGTCATTGTCAATGCACTGTCCTTGCTGACACGGTAAGTTCTCGCCCTGCATTAACATTCTCAGTCACCTGAGGAAGTCTTGCTCTTCTGTTATTCCATTCATATCCCACTGATGCAAAACATAGGCGTCAGATGTGTGCTGTCAGCCACACTGTCTGACCCAATTTACTGATGTCTTTCCTATAGATCTTAATGACACTTGAGTCACTGTTCTTATGAAATCACATCTGAGCAGTCTTTGGGACTGCAGCCCCTGCTATCTGTGCCCCTTCAACAAACCCTCTTTCAAAGTCACTCGGAACTTTTCTTCTTGCCGTCTCGGTACAAATTAAGGATGAACTTGACCTGCTCAGCATTTTTATGCCTCAGCGTGAATCGATCGTAATTGCTTAGTTGTATCAGGTTGTGCACATATGTGGAAGGATCTGCATTCATTATGTTTTTGTAGAGAGAAGAGGTCTTTATTGATGAAGTAGGGCATTAAGATCGCAAATGTCACGATGCAGCTTAAAACACATACACACACATCTTGTTCTCATTGTCTACCTGTCCTTTTCAAATAGAAGAACACATTACTTTCAGACACTCTTAAATACTCAGAAAATGAGTCACATACACAGAAACACAAAGTTGAAATCTGCTAAAAATGAGTCGGTGTAGATAAATCAATTGGAATTGCAAATGTTTAAAAAGTTAAAAGTTCTGTAACGGAGCCGTGAGGTAAATGGTCCGTAGTGTAATTTTGATTAATTAAGGAGAAATAAAGAAGAACTCGACTAGTAACACAGATTATGATCACTTTACTTGTACAGGGGACACAGAGTTTAGAGTCTACTTTCAAGATATTTGTGGACGCAGGAGGGCTGATGAGTATCTCATCTGGTATGTCTTATGAATTTAGACTCAGTAGTCTCCCATTGGTCAGTTACTGTTCACGTATTGAGCATAAGGAGCCTGTGTTGGGCAGCACAATGTTGGAATGAAATTGATCTCCGGCTGCATGTGAATAACGAACCAGATGAGTTTGTTTTAGTCATTGTAAACACCAAATTCTGCTTCAAGATCTGTATCAGGAGGGTTTATTAGTGGCTGGAGGATTTCTCTGTCATCTGTTTTACATTTAAAGTACAAGTACCATGAGAATAGGGTCATGTATACATGTTTCTATTTCATTTCTCCAAACAGCTATTGAAATATGTCTGCATGTATAAGTATGTAGGTGTCCTTCAATCGGGACAGTGCATGTGGGGACACCAATAGATAGCTGATATCTGCAGGAGTTGGTGCTGAAGAAGCCAGAGGTAATAGGATTGCTGTCAGACTCGGATATTTAGCAGGCCCATTCCCACCAAGCCAGCGCAGCTCTGCCAACTAAACACATCCACACATATACAGGGACTTTCACTCTCTTGCATAATATCCATTAGCCACACTTTACACACATGCCTCCATAAATACTAGCATACACACATACAAACAATTCTCTCCTATCCTTGTTCTTTGATTGTTTGGCAACCCCTCTTAGTAATGTCAGAACAGGTGGAACAAATAGAACCTGTTTATTTTATTTTGCATAGGGTAAAAGCAGACGGGCTTATACTGCCGTCAGCACGTAACATAATTATTATTATTATCATCGTCGTCATAATTACACTTTTATCTTTTGAGCATATCTCGCCTACTTCTCTTTTCCGTCTTTTTTTTTTTTCGGCTTTCTTCGTCTGCTCACAAGGCAACTACCGAACCCTTTCCGCTTTCTTCAGATCTCATTCATCTCTCTTCTTTTCATCCTGCCTCTAATTTATCTTTTACTTTCTCTGAGGCATGAAGACCATTCGTTCTTTATCAGTGAGCCGCAGCAGGGAGCATGTCACTCTCCCTCTATCCTTTACTCTGATCACCACTCCATTTCTTTTTTTTCTTTCTTTGCTCCCTCAGGTTTCATCTTTCCTCCCCCCCCCCCGTAGTTTTGGTTTGTGCTCCACCCAAAAAAAACGATCTGCATGAACACAAGCCAATTGTTTTTTTCATCATTTCAGTTGATCCTGTGGTAAATTTCCATCTCCCTTGTTTTCACTCCACTCAGTTTGTTGTTGAAACTACTCTTCTCAATGGGGCAGAGCACTATTTCCCCTTCTTTTAGTTATTGCACTTCTATTCCTCCCGTCCTTCTGTTGCCCTTATCTTTTCCGCTCACTTTCAGGCACACGCTTAGTTTGCCGTTTCATTTTTTTGACTCTGCAATCTTCAAAATGGACAACTTGCCTCAAATGACCCGACCCAAGCATCTTTCACACAATTACCTCCCATCAAGCGGTTGAGCAAATGACATAAATGAGACATGCTCGTAGTTTATAAAATCACCTTCATCACGCAGCATTTGTATCCTGATGGGATTGTTTCTCTTCACCCTCGGTTCCAATCTTTATCATCAGACTGGTTCAGATTGCCGTTCTGAGGTGGCTATACCTGAATAGGACTTCCTGCCAAGAGAAATTATTGTAGAAAAATACTGTTGTTCTTGAAAAATACATTTTGTAATGCATAACACAAAAGTGTCTTGCACAGAAAACAAAGGCAATTATCTGTTTATCATCAGAAGTTCGTGATTAATGCACAACCCTAAGACACATGTTTTGTGCCTAACTTATGCAAAACAGCAACAAGCATGGCTGAAAGGGGCTCTTTGGTGGATTTTGTTCCAAAATGAGAAGCAGCTTCAGTGATGTGGAAGTGGTTTGGTTTCAGAAAATCAGATGTACAACAAACCACCATAATATGTTTAAATTTGTTATATCATCAATGATATTGCAGAAATACCCTGAAATATTGGGATATTATTTTAACACCATATCACAGACTCGTGATTATTTATCAAAATGGTCTTTGTGTAAGTATTTTGTGAAAGAACCAATAGTCATCACTATAATATCGTTGCAGTATCAATATCGAGGTGTTGGGTCAAAAAGATTGTGACCCTATTTAATTAGACAAATAATGTTTATTGTAACCCTAAAATAACATTTATTTTTTCATTGCTGGTAACCATGACTGATAATATTTGAAGTCCTTGCATAACCATGGTAGAACCAAACAATAGATTTGTGTTTATTTTGTAGGAATATAGCTCTTCTCAGGACTGCATGAAAGTGTGCAGAGTGTTTGTCATCTTTCTACCAGGGTGTGAAAAATGTAACTGTTATCATTCTCATTGGTTCATGTAGTCTGAGGATCTCACTTAATTCCCAGGATAAGGTTTTCGAAACTTCAATTTGAGCTAGGATAAATGAAAACATCTGTGCTGATGTGCAGGTTCTTTAAAAAGTAAGTAACATAAAGCATTCATCAAAAGCATGTTTTAACCTGGAATCAAACATTAAAGTAGGACAGCAGTCCATTTAGATGGTTTATTCGCACTATGCACAGATGTTTTTTGCAGCCGCCCTGCTTCGGCATTTGAAGGGGCTGCAGTGTAGCATTAGAGCTCAGGTGAGCTACAGCGTAGGAGGTTATTTAGGGCCTTTCAGGGTGAAAACTCTGGGCACTGCATGAATAAACAATTTAAACTATATTAAATAGGCTGCTGCCCCACTCTTAATTTTTGACCGTTACCTTTGAGGATTCAGCACCCATCTATACAACATGGGCTTGACTGTGTTACTTAAAAGTTTACAGTTTGAAACTATCATTTTGTATAATTAACTGTATTCTGTCCTCAAGGCATCCCTGATGTCAACAACTGCTCCTCTTATTTACTTTAAATGTCAAACTGTTACACAAGAGCTGTCATTAACTTGTATTGATGTTGATGTTGTCAGATGATAAACTTGATTTGATCAGCAGCCGGTAGCTCGACTGCGTGTATTCATGACTAAATGTATTTATGTCTGATTCACATTTGGCAGCAGAAACAAATAAAAACCTTTAGATATTGCTTTAGCTGTTCACATTGTTGTTGTTATTAACACATTTATATCAGAAGACATGGCCACTATAAACTGATTGATTTGACAGCTTTTAAACCACAATTAAATCACAAGGATTTTTCTTTCTTGTTTTCCGCACTCTGGCAACAGAAACAAGTAGAAAAATAAATAAATTATACAACTGACTTTGTGATAAAATGCAGTGTTGGTTGATCACAGAGAGCAGGACTAGACTTGAAGGGGATTGAACAGGTTATTGAACAGGTTGGGCTGTGAGTGGCAACAAAGTTAAGAAGACCTTCTGTGTGATCAATCATTTTAAATATCAACATTTAGATCATTATAAATAACTTGAATAAAGTCATTTTTTTTGTTGTACTTTTTGCACAGCAGTTTTATGTTACCATGTAACTAAACGGCTTTTTTGCATTTTCAGGCAGCACAGGATTTCTTGGGTGTTATGTAATCACGATGCTATAACGTGCTGAGAGACGCTCGTCTTGAACAACATGACGTTCTGAGTTCAATTTCACCACTTAAGAGCAGTGGTCCAACAAGTCCAGTCAAAAATTCTGAAGGCGTCTGGTTGGCGAGGCTGTAGATGGCGTGTCGTAAATTAGCTGATGAAATTAACATCTGCCCGCAGTGTAATCCCTTGAACCCTGCGCTGTCAGCATCGCCTTCCACAATACAGACTTTAGTTTACACTTCAATGCATCATGCAGCCCCACAGTTCATTACAGCACACTGAAGCGAGTGTATGTGCTCACACACTCGCGCACTGCAGTTTGTGTGTTTGCCATTCGACATGAAGCACCACGGGATGTAAGATAAAGGCTGGAAAAGTACACGTTGCTGCATCATTAACTCCAGTTAGCAATTGCCTGCCTGACTTAGTTTCCTTTCATATCCTTTGCTACAATCTGTTATAGTAAAGTATTGACTGTAAGAGGAATTGAAATAAAAGAAAACAGGTCAGAAGGTTAAAACAATAAAGTCCCACGAGTGTTAATTCTGTGAGTTGAGTATCTGTGAATGTAGCTGCTGGTTAATCCCCGATATTCAAAGGCAACAATAGCACCACGCAGCTGTGGTGTTTTTTTTTTTAGTTCCTCTGTGCTTCTCTTTGTGTGGGTTTGTCATTCAGAGAGCATTAACCATATCTTGGTCATTGGCACATTTGAGGGTTGTTGTTTTTTTCCCGCGAAATGTGTTTGCTGTTGTAGGAAATGTTTAAATTTCCTGGCACTGGCCAATTTTGAATAGCGCCGATGTTTTTACATTACAAAAACTTACTTTGTTTGCTTTTCAAAAAGCCAACAGAGATGAGGGCTTTTACACAAGCCCCGTCATTTCATCCGTCCCCCTTTGTCTCTCTCCGTTTCCTCTCATATCGCCCCCCTCGCCACTGTCCTCCTCTCTGTCCTCAACAGTGAGGTACAGTTGCGACTGCCCACTCTCTCCGTATCGCGTGTCGTCTTGTTTTCATCCCTCACTTTCTTTACGGTGTCCTCTGCTACCACGTCATCGTGTCGGTTCTCGTTAAACTCCTGTCTTGCGTGACGACGCTCCCTTCTCCTGTCACATTTGCGTTTCCGTGTTGGTAAACTCCTCTTCTTCAGTTTCATCAAGTCCTCAACTCTTCCCGCGGCATGCCTCCTTTGTTCTTCTTCTTCACTTGTCTTCCCATCCCTTCCTCTCCTGTTTTTCCACAGGGATGACAATTGATCATGCTTACTGTTGTTATTGATAGCGTCCACACTACATAGTTTTCATCAGTGCTGTTATGTGCGCAGTGTCAGCACAGCATGTCCTCAGTACAATGTTCATTATCTCAGCACCCTGTTGGTGGTTATGTAGAAGCAATCTGTTTTTATGTTCATGTCTATTCATCACATCCTGTTTACATTCTGCTGGCCCTTTCAATTTACCTCTCTCGTCATCTGTTGCTCCATTATCTTGAGTTGTTATTACAGGACTTCATCAAGCATTTATAGATGCAATTATTAATGCAAACACACTGTCACAAACATGCAAAGACCTTATCTCTTTGTTTCTCTGGCATTCTGTACATGGTCATTCAGCAGGCTATATATAAAGTGCTCAGTTCTCTATAATGTACTACATTACGGAGACGTTATAAGCTGTACCTACAGACTTTTAATTACCTGTATTCTTAATAAAACTGAACGAATCTGATATGTTTTGGAATTTTTGCAAGTATCATTAATATTTTGTTAAATGCATATGATAGTAGATATTTAAGAGGATTATAGTCATAAACAAAACATAACTAACCTTGATATGAGGCTCCAAACACACACACACACACACACACACACACACACACACACACACACACACACACACACACACACACACACACACACACACACACACACACACACACACACACACACACACACACACACACACACACAGGAGGCAGGCCTATACTGAGAGCCACACACACACTTCCACCAGGCCCTCATGCTGAAGGGAATTATGCAGGTTAGATGACGGCTTTTCCATTAAGACACTCTCCGGCAGCCATTCTTCACTGGATTGATTGCACTGTAATGACAAAGAAGTAATTAGCATCACAAGTATGGTTTACAGTGATTGGCTTGAGACCAAGAGATGTCATTACAATATAGGGTACTGCTTCTCAAAGGACCCAGAGATTTTTTTTTTTTTTTTTTTTTTCTTCCAGGGCTCGTTTGTGGCTGTGTGAGTGTAATATGAGTGTACAATCTTGACAACATGTCAAGTGTGTGTTGCTAAAGGAGTTTGTGTTTGTGAAACACACTGACTTGCTTATAAAAGGTTTGAGAAGGACGGTCAAAAAACATCACGTAATGGCAATAATTCATCTGTGGGGAAATCAAAGCAAACTCAAGTGAGAGACAAAATATCTGCAGATATTACACATAGAAATACAATTGCTGACCCAAATGTCAGTTGACTGACCGAACGATTTGCTCAATGCAGAATGTACCATTCAAACAAATCACATGAATAATTTGTTGTTATTTTATTACATAAAAAAAGTTTATATTTATAAACTTAAGAAAATGCAGGAAAGTTTCTGGAGTGGTTGTCACCGCTCCCTTATTCCCCTCATTTATTTGCAAAACAAAAAGTGCAGTTTGTCAAACTTACCGGTGCTGTTGTGTTTTCCTCTGCCCTTGCTTCAATTCACAGAAAATAAATGACTGTGTGCCTGGCTGCAAAAATGTGTTGGCTCCAGTCAGCCACCCAAATTTGTCTTGCGCCCCCCCCTCCCCCCTACTCTATTGTCAAGGATTATTTTACCAGCGCTTTCTTCAGCGTAAGATAAATGGCAGCGACTCGATATACTGAGTCATTTTCTCCAGTGCAAGTTCTGTGTTAGACATAAATATCAAGTTAGGAATGGCAACATTTCGGAGGTGCTTTTTCCTCCCCTTCTTGTCAAAAGAAGTGTGAAGTCATTTTTGGTGAATGCCCTTTTCAACCATATTTGCGGGAAATTACGCTGCCACCACGAAGGAATTGATAGAATTAAGAAAAAAAAAAGTGAATTCGCTTTATAATTGTAATTCAATTATATTCCGTTTCTTTCTTGAAATGAATTGAAGGTTTCGGTCTGGATGTTATTGTTGCTCAAGTGGAGTACCTCCATGGATTTATGTGTTTGTTGCTGTCACATACTGTTCATATAGGTCCCAACTTTGTCTCTGTTTCCATTGGTTATACTGTGCAATGGCAAGAAGTCAATCAATCATCTACATCTTGTTTTGTACTTTCATGGACCGTTAGGTCACCTGATAAACCACATTGAGAGCCTCTGTACTGGCACGGAAAGCAAAGACAATGGTCTCGTGTAGGCTGAGCTATATGTACTCTCTCTCCAAAGGAAAGTTGTTAAACAACCACGAAGATGATCCAAGAACTTTAGGGTTGTAACACAAGGTGCTAGATTTTGGGGATGCTGGGTGGTATGCAGACTACAAAGCATTGGTAAGGAGAGACCAGATCTACAAAATACACCCTAAAATGCTTAGAGAGCAATGACATAAAAGCCAGACATGAATCCCACGACAAAATGTTATATATTGAGCAAATCTACAAGCAAGAAATAGAGAAGGAAACTCCATCATACATATTTTCTACAACAGTGCCGACGAAACTAACCTTGGAATTACTGCTGAAACGTTTAACCTCGCTCTATTTGTTCAGAAGATGAGGTGGAATCTGAAAAAAATACATGTTATTTACAACATTTTGTTTATTCAGGAAGTTAATTTAATGAAAAAGTTTGGGTTTTTTTCAGTGAAAAAAAAAAGGCTTGATTTATTTTGCCTGAGTGAATACCACTGGCATTTAATAAAAAAATAAAAAGGTAGTGTATGTCTAAAAGTGTGTTGGATTTATTAGCAGATCATTTACTGTAATTAAACTGAATATCTTTGTAATCCATGGTCTCTCTCCCAAAAGACTTACCTGGAGACACTTCCTCCGGTGGGATTCTAACTGCAATTTTTCCTCTCTCCATTTTTTTTTTTGTCTCACTCCAGTTGGCTCTTGAGGATCCGGTGCACAGCGTTTCTCTCCAGCAGTTTGTCTATGAAAAGCTGAAGGCGCAGCAGGCCCTGATGGGGGACCAGGGCTTCGGGGTCCTGATGGAGACTGTGGACACAGAGCTCGTCAGGCAGCTGCAGGAGTTCCTCCAAGGCCTCTGAATCCATTCTCCTGTCCTTCACTACTTTACACAAACATGTTTGCCTAATGCTACCCTCTACCCGCATTTTTTTGAAAATGTACTGGAAAAGTTACCGATCTGCCCGACGTGTGGACTCCTAATTCAAACCTTCCCAGCCTCCCCACCCATGCTATGCCTTATCTATATTCAGACCTAGCCTTGTCGACTATCCTCAGCTAACACACCCCTTCTGCCCTTCTCTATCATCTGGTTTCCTTAATATCCTCTTCTTCTTTTTTTTTTTTTTTTTTTTTTTTTTTTTTTTTCCATAAAGAAGGGTTTCGTGTCGGTGTTTAAAAATGTAAAAGTACCTCCACATTTTATAAAGCACCCACACGAAGTCATTACGACACCAGAGCTTCCTCTTGATTCTTCTAGTTTCTTCACTTTCTGTGGTGTTGACATGAAATGTGTACAAAATGGGAGCGACGGTATAAATGTTGGGAGAGCTGGGAAGTAAAAAGCAAAAATCATCTGCCGGTGCCAGAGCAGAAGCCTCGGACTATATTCTATGGTTACAGATTGTAGCAGAAACGCGGACGAACCAAACCTGAAGGACCTAAAGCAGTGTTTACAGAATATATTCTTAAAAGAGAAAAAAAGAAATGTAATTTTGTATGTATGTAAAGTATGGATGATATTCTGCATGATAAGATTTTGATTTTAGTTTGTTTTCACTTAATGTTAATTTCTCTTCCATTTAAAAAAAAAAAATATATATATAATTTAGTCATAACCAAGAGGTCAAGTTGAAGTAACTACTGAGAAAACTCGAATGTGTTTTTCTTTCTTTTTAAGTTGGGTTAGAGGGAATGTCTTTTTTTTTTTTTTTTTTTTGACTGTAAAATGGGCAATTTTTAAATGGCTGATTTGTAAGAGTGCTGATCCACATTTCTATGTATATACATACTGCTGCTAATTGATGGTGTGTCGGAGCACTTTAATAACCAAAAACTGTTTCACATTGGGTTTTTTTTTTCATCTTCTCACATCAGTACACTTAGTGGTAGAAGGCCTCGGAGCACTACAGCAGGATTGAGCAAATTAGGTTGAAGCTCTATTAAGACCCTTATCTTGAATTTATGCCATTTATTACATCTCATTGCTACCTTGTACAACATACAAACTTATTGCAAATGTAACATGCCCCTGGGGGGAGTCTGCACAGTTTCATTTGAATGAATTTGATCAATTTGGACCCAAGTGGCTGTTAATATGTGACATTGAGAGTCACCATGTGGAGGCAAAATGCATCAGTCTTGGAGAACGTTATGTCCTGCTGCCATGGTATTCTTTCTGATTTGACCTTAAGATTAAGCTTTGATATATTATATTTGATGGAGGAACCAGTTTTTCTTAAAGCTTGGCGAACTTGTATTATGAAGGAAATTGATTAAATGGCTGCATATTTACACTTAAGTTCTTTAATTGTAGAATAGATGCATTTATACAAGTGGCATGTGGACCGTTTTCATGAAACATGGTCTAAAATTACCTGTATGTTTTAATTTGAATTTAATTTAGAGAAAAATGTTGGTTTCCTTTGGGTTGAAACTGAGAAATGTGAGCCTTTGTAAACGATTCTTATGGAAGTTATGGATTAATGTGTTTTTTCTTGCTCTCATGGCGGTTGGTCAGCCTCTTTGGGAAGGAGATAATCATGACTCTAGCTCCTTTGACACTGTGATAGAGTTGAATAGCAGTCAGAATTACAGCCTTATGCTTTCAGCCTTACCTTTCCTTTTTACTATTATGTTCACTTCTTAAGTAGTTTGACAGTGTGAGATTTCTTTACACATATTCGCTTAATGACGGCAATTATTACGTTTTGAGCACCACACGCAGGGGAGGGATATATTTTTGGGTTACACATTTGGTTATGTTTTGATGGGAAATAATACTTGTTGCTTTTTTCCAAAGCCTTCAATAAAATGCAGTAATCAGTTTCCACCGCTGAAAACACCAATTCTACTGAGTTCTTCATATTGTTTCACAAACCATATTATCTGCTGTCTGATTCTAGTGTGTATTTATTTCGAGCAGGTCAGACAGGTCCGACAGGTCCCGGCACATCTATAAAGTTTAATAACTGACTTTTGCTGCTGGTGAGATGATGGACTTGAAGTTACCCTGGATGCTGCACCATGAAGGATTTGATGATATTGGAAAGAGCAGGGAAGAGGATTGCCTCTGCACATAGACAGAAATATGATGGTAAGAAAAGGGTGTACATTCATGTTTTAGAGAATGCAGCATACCTGATGTACAAGCAGTTTGGGTGCGACTTGGTAAAAGAGAGAAACTGTTGGTTAAATAACAGGATAATAAACATGGAGAAGTAAATGTGCGAGTTGGAACAAGTGGAATGGGAGTGAGCAAAGTGAGAAAATGAACTTACAACTGCTATAGAAACAAGATAAGGCTCCCCAACATGCAGCTATTTAGCTTGTATAATTTTGCACACAATTGGTCATCATTAAAAAATACAACACAAACTGAAAATATAAACCTTATGAAGAAAAATGAAGGCGTAAACCAAAGTTATTAAAAGTGTGTTTTTAAAAACATTTCACCCGATGGGTGTCAAAATATTTCTCTTTAAAACATAAATTTCGGGCTCATGGTGGAACTAGACAAAAAGTCATTAAAATACCTTATGTGGCGACCATAATTGTTTTTACAAAATTAAGTGCTCGTTAGACACGCTTGATTTATTTGCACTGATTTTGTGATGTTACTTTGTAGATAAGAAAATTCAATTAGATCTCTTGTTTTGGTTTCAATTTTAGAGGTTGGAAATTAGTTATGCCAAATTTAGATTTGTTTATTTAAATCCCTGCGGTACAACCACTTGGTCCTGTCTTCTCTTAAATTGAAACAACCTGCGTTATTCGAAATAGTCAAACTCTTACCTTTTTTTTTGTGCTGCCATGTTACTGACAAAGTCCACCTAAAAAAAAAAAAAAGTTTTTTTTTTTTTTTTTTTTTTTTTCCTCTTGTCTGCTCTCCTCTCACCCCAACCAGTGAGGGCTGATGGCCACTCACCTCTGAGTCTGCGTCTGTCAGAGGTTCCTTCCTATGAAATGGGAAGTTTGTCCTCCCCACTCTCACCAGTGCTTGCTATGGGAATTGATGAATCATTGGGTTGTCTCTATAATAGTACAAGGTCTGGACTCTGCTCTGAGGGAAGTTAGTAAATGCTGCAGTAATAACCAAGTGGGAGACTTTTTTTTTTTTTTTTTTAAATGGTTACAGATGTAGCTGTTTACCAATAGTGCTGCACAGTAACTATAAACTCTGTAAAGCAAATTAATCTGCTATATTTTTCTACAGACTGACAACTACTACAATAAGTTTCCTATAAACTGCTTTTTTCCTCAGAAAGGACAAGAAAACAAAGTCAACAGTGGCCGGCATCGACCCATTTGTCCTAATTGCTCGGGAATAAATGTACTTCTGGCAACTGGTCGCTTGAGTTGCTTATATACTGCGAAGAGACTATTTGGGATTCGACACCCATTTTCACTTCCCACCTTTGCCTTATTTTTTTTTAATTTTTTTTTCTCACCAGCACTATTAATCCAAAGGACTTGATCATTTGTCTTTCTTCCCTCACTGTCTTTTATCCTTTGACTGTCACTACCTGTGCAGCTCTTAAGGGACAGATAAGAACCACAGGTGGACTGTCAGTGACGCTTTGATGATGATCCTGTGGTACGCATGACACAGGCGAGCTGGAGGGTTAAGATCCGATCAATAAGTTGCATTTTTCATCTTACTCCCCCGCTGACATTATCGATGCACAGCAGTATCTACCTCTCTAAAACATTTGGTAAATGTTACATTTTCTTGTTCATAACTGCTTATTTATATACACTTCTCAAGGCTTTTCTAAAAAATGTAAATGTTGTTTGCACGTGGAATGTAAAGTAAAATATCGATAGTAAAATGCCTTGAAAACAAGTGGAACTGTTTACTGACACAATTAATCTTTTTTTTTTAAAGTTCCTTTCCTGAACTGTTTTGTCTCCTTGTTTTGGACTTCTACTCCCAATAGATATCTGTAATGTACTCAATGTTGTCATGTTGACGCTGTACATTTTTGGCATTTAACATAATAAAAATAGATTCAGTAAACTTCTTCAAATAGACAGCAACAATATTTCAGAGGATTTAAAGAGCATATTTTTGCTAAAAGTAAACTATGAAAACTGCATGCTCATGTCAGTATGATAAATGAGAAACCATCAGCTGCTGACCTCAGCGTAAGGGCTGGGGAAACAGTTAAACCAACTGTTCTCTATCACTCTGATATAAATGTCAATGTGTTTTTCCCTCAACCCATGCTGATCACAGACTTCCTCCACACAAAACAATATACATCAGTCTCTGAAATCGTTTTTTTGAGGCTAGAAGATGTTATTGACGTGCAACTTACTTCAAAACAAGTCATATGTTGTTTTTTTCTCAGATCGTAATGCACCTGCGTAAAAAGTCTTTCTCTAAGGATACTCAGTATGTACTTTCCTTTGCTGTGCTTCGACAGTTACCTGATTGTGTCATCTTCATTGTGTGTGAATTTTTGTAGCAGGGAATTATTAGTGACAGTGTGTGGGTGAGTGCATATTTGGTCTCTGTATTGATTCTAATCAGAAGCGGCGGTTCTTGTCTGCCCGTGGAAGCTGGTAATTCAAATCGGACGTTCTAGGCATGTGCAATCATTACACGGCCATACCACATTCAAATAGGCGTACTTGTACCACTGGTATTATTGAGTCCATGTCCCTTAGTGCCTTGTATGCGCATCTGTGTGTGTGCAAAAAGGGGCTCATTATTCGTCACTAAACAGTGTTTCAGGTCTGTGAAAAGTCTGCTGATTAAATTGTCACACTTTGGTCCAGCGATTAATGAGTTTTAAAGGGTAGTTGTGGCAGTTGTATGCAATCAACAAACAATGGCTTTGAAAGCCCTTCACCCACTCTATTCAAATAGCTCTGACCTGAGAAGCATTACCTTACACTACACAGAAATGGCACCATGTGGGGAGTGTGTCTTATGGACAAAGCCAGAAGCCGAACGGATTCTTATTTAGGTTGTCACATCAACATCAATGATTAAAAACAATTATGGAAATGCACAATCCTGATGTCAGTCCTCACTAAATTCACTTTAATGAAATGCTATTGTGATGAATTAGTTGTTGGACAGAAATCGTATAGTCTTATAGACCTGCAGTTCAATTGAATACTTGGCAGATTCATATGGATTTTTAGGCTTTGCTCAAACTGCAGGTGAATCGTATTTGTTTTTCAAATCACATCTTCGGGAATGTGGTACACAATGTATGCATAGTGGCCACGTTACTTTTCGACGTGGACACGTAACAAATTGAGCTCCGTCATCTCGCCTTCAGCAGGCAGTTTATTTCTGCGTCTGTCCACGGACTGTCGTTCTTGTCCTCCGTAGCGCCAAAAATCGACACTCTCTGAACTCTTGATAGCGCTCTGCTCGTGGTAGCATGGATTCTTCTCAGTCTGTCTCTGAAAATGACGTCACCGCGTGTCTTGTTGCGAGTGAAGCAAGTAATCCGATGTGAGCCCCCAGAGCGAGGCATCTGTAGAAACCTGATTGGAATCGCATTTCATGTTTTTTTTTGCTGTCCGGACTTTCAAAAATCAATCTAGATATAATGTGGATATGACAACAACAACAAAAAACAGATTTGTGCTGGCGGCCTGAACAAGGCCAAAATAACAATTTAAGTATCATCATAATTACTCAGCTCTACTTTTATGCAGTCAAGTCTGTCACATTTAAGTCCTTAAAGGGTTTTCTGCAAAAAAAAAAAAAAAAAAAATGACACTCATGCACAGAGAGAGGAACCATTCCTTCATATATCACCATCATTGAAAGTGAAAAAATGGGGTCACACAACTTTCTTGTTCTCAGCAGTATGTCGTCAAGACCAAATGCAAATAATTAGTACAATAACCCTAACCGCCAAAACTTGCACAAATTCTGTTGAAGAACAGAGACGGGAACGCTGTAAATGGAGACGCTGTACTTCTCATCTCGGACTATTACAGCAGATATTGTGCTGAAGGCTGTGAAGAGTGCAGCCAATACTAATGACGCAGGTGGGCACTAGGTGTTCCTCTGCTAATAATGTAGTCTTGCTTCTGCCTCTTGTGTCTCACTGGCTCATATCATAGACCAGCAAAATCACATTACTGCCACACTTTGTCCCTTTTATGACCACTTTCTCCGTTATCTCCGGATATGACTCAACACTCTGTGTTGATGCGTCGAGTTGGATATTCACCCTTTTTGAGAATCAAGTGAAATGGATTAAGCATGAAGGGTCAAAAACAAGTGAAATATTGAAAGTGACTTGACTCGAATTGCTCAATTAGATGTTTAGTCTGATTTTCTTATTGTTCAGTCTAAATCAGGAAATAGTTAATTCCAGACTATTTATTTTGACAAGTTCATTGGCTGTGACTGCATGTGTTCCGACTTCCTTCATCATTGTGGCACTGAGAAGTGCTAGTGATGCATGAAGGTGTGTTGTCTTATTTAATTATGATTCAGTTCACAGCCTTGCGGGTTAAATGGGATTTGGGACCATATTTAAAGGTTCCCTGGCACTGGACACTGGTGATATATAGAATTTATCATTGTATTGATTACCTGTAAGGGCTGAGGGTCCTAGTGACCTATAAGGTGGCTTATTTCCATCTGACTGCCGATGCCTTTAAAATGTTGATATGGTCCTGAGCAGAAACCAATCGTCTGTCTCTTTGAACTGCAGCACAGTATTTAAAATCAATTTTCTTTTAGATTGAGTTGCCAAATGTCTGTGTTGTTTTTGAGCACCAGAGACGATTTCTGCTTTGAGCACAATTATCCCACGGTAGGAAATGTTACAGCACCCTTTACTCCTCTTGCCGACTCCACTCTCCAAAACAGGACTAGTACACCTTCTTTTATTACCACCATCATTTCCTACCATAGATTCACTGCAGCACGCTCAGTATCACACCCCGCTGCTGCTAATTATAATAATTTGATTAGAGTTCCTCTGCAACATCCCTTACTATGTGCAAATAATAGTAATCTGGCAAATTTCGGTCTTTTAAATATCAGATCCCTCAATAATAAGTCTTTTTTATACCATGATTTTATTACCTGTAACAAACTGGACTTTTCCATTATCACAGAGACATGGTTATCTGAGCGAGACTGTAGTCCTCTTATAGAGGTAACCCCCCCCTGATTTTACACACCTTCATCAACCCCGGCTGTCAGGCAGGGGAGGGGGGGTTTGCTGTTATTCACAGAAAATATTTTAAATGCACTCCCATCTTCTATAGTAACTTTACATCTTTTGAACATCTTGGTTTTATGGTCAACTCAAAAGCACCTGTTCTCATTTTAATAATCTACAGACCGCCAAAGCCGAATAGTATTTTTATCCACGAGTTTGCTGAACTTTTAGCTTATTTTGTGTCACATTATGACAAAATTCTTATTTTAGGTGATTTTAACATGCATGTCTGCTGCCCGTCTCAGACTCTAGTCAAAGATTTTATGAATACTTTGGAATCTTTTAACCTCACTCAGGCAATACAACAACCCACACATTCAAAGGGTCACATCCTTGACCTCGTCCTTTATAATGGTGTCAGCCCTGAAAACTTTCAAATTAAGGATATCTGTGTGTCTGATCACAAAGCAGTTTTATTCAACGTGTTTTTTTCCCAACCTCCCACAAATCTCAGTTCACCTGCCCATTGCCCGGTTTTTAACTCCATGTCTGCTTGCAAATTCTCAGAGCGTTTTACTGCTGCTTCTTTAACTGCTTTCAATCCACATTCTGATACAAAGGAGCTGGTCTCCCTTTTTAATCACACCTGTCAGACTGTCCTGAACTCTGTTGCCCCCTACAAGGTCAAAAAGTCAAATAGAACACCATCAGTCCTGGCTAAATGAATCCACCCAAGAACTCGAGAGACTGTGGGAGAAAGGAAAGAAAATAGAAAAAAACTGGCCTACATGAATTTTATGAGATCTGGAAAGATGCAACGAAGAATTATCAAGAGGCAGTTAAAGAAGCAAGAGCTTCCTTCTTCTCCAGTTTAATTGCAGATAATCACTCGAACCTCAGAGTTTTATTCAAGGTCATAGACTCGGTCGTAAACCCCTCCCCCTGTCATTTTATTGATGCCTCACAGAAGATGTGTGAGAAATTTTTAAATTATTTTATTAATAAGGTAAAGGAAATAAGACAAGAAATTACGCCCCCAACCCATGTTTTACATGCCAGTAGGGACATTCAAAGCTATTTTAGAAATTTTGAACCTGTATCGCTGTCCTTTTTAAAAAAAAATTTTTTTAATCTCAAATCATCTCACACGAAATCAACCACATGCAGCCTTGATTTAATCCCCACTACATGTCTTAAAGAGGTTATTGGCACTGTAGGGCCCAGTATTTTATTTATTATAAATAGCTCCTTAGCAAATGGCACCTACCCATCAATTTCTAAACATGCTATGGTCCAACCTCTTTTAAAGAAACCCAAGCTTGATCCTTCTGTTTTCTCCAGTTTTAGGCCAATTTCTAAACTTCCATTTTTATCAAAAGTTTTAGAAAAAGTAGTTTCAACACAACTCTTAGCTTTTATGAATCATAACAACATCTTTGAGAAATTTTAGTCTGGTTTTAGAGCATTACATCGCACAGAAACTGCCCTCCTCAAGGTAACTAATGACCTCCTTTTAGCAGCAGACAGGGGGGAGAGTGCAGTTTTAATTCTTTTAGACCTAAGTGCAGCTTTTGACACCGTAGATCACACCATCTTAATCGATCGCCTCAAAACCTGGGTTGGCATCAAGGACGCTGCACTTAGCTGGTTTTATTCTTACCTTTTAGAAAGAACCTACTCGGTCACCATAAGTAATTACTTGTCTTCCACGACACACATTACCTGTGGTGTACCACAAGGTTCAATTTTAGGTCCAATTTTATTTTCTATCTACATGCTTCCACTCGGCCAAATTCTCCAACGACACGATGTATCTTTTCATTGCTATGCAGACGACACAGATATACCTTCTGCTGAGACCTGGTGACCCAAAGAGCCTGGATGCTGTCTTAGATGGTCCCTCTGACATTAACTGTTGGATGGCACAAAACTTTCTTCAGCTCAATAACTCAAAATCAGAAGTCATATTGTTCAATTCCCCAAACAATAACGCCAGTCTCATTGAGAGTGAACTTGGACCCCTGTCTGCTTATTTAAAACCTGTTGCCAGAAACTTGGGAGTAATGTTTGAAACACAGATAAAAAAAAATTGTCTTTCAATTAAGAACCATCTCCAGAATCAAACCCATACTGTCATACTCTGAACTGGAAAAAGTAATTCATGCACTCATTTTCTCTCGACTCGACTACTGCAACTCCCTCCTTTCTGGCATAAACCAAAAATCTATCTCCCGCTTCCAACTGGTCCAGAATGCAGCAGCTCGGCTTCTTACTGGTTTTAACAGACCACATCACATTACTCCAGTTCTGGCCTCTCTCCACTGGCTCCCGGTTGGTTTTAGAATTGATTTTAAGATTTTGTTGATCACTTTTAAGGGCCGCCTGGGTCTGGCCCTGAGCTACATTACTGAAATGTTTTTATACTAAAAATTACAGGCCAATATCAAACCTCCCATTTTTAAGTAAAATAATTGAAAAGGCGGTTTTTCAACAGCTGAATAACTTCTTGGCCGTAAATAAGTGTTTTGATGTCTTCCAGTCAGGCTTTCGACAGCACCACAGTACTGAAACTGCTCTTGTTAAGGTTTTCAACAACATCCACTTAAACACAGACAGCGGCAGAATTTCAGTCTTCGTATTACTGGATCTCAGTGCTGCATTCGACACGGTCGACCATGACATACTACTAGACAGACTAAAAATCTGGGTGGGACTCTCTGGCACAGCACTAAACTGGTTTGAATCCTACTTGAAGGACTGAGAATACTTTGTGTCTGTAGCTAATTACACATCAGAGCGGACTAAAATGATGTGGTGTTCCCAGAGGTTCAATTCTGGGGCCTCTTCTGTTCAACATCTACATGCTTCCACTGGCTCAGATTATGGAAAGAAACAAAGTGTGTCATCATAATTATGCAGATGATACACAAATCTACATAACTATATCACCAGGGGACTATAATCCCATACAAGGGTTAGGTAAATGCACTGAACAAATCAACAACTGGATGTGCCAACATTTTCTTAAATTAAACAAAGATAAAACAGAAGTAATTGTTTTTGGGGCCAAGGAAGAATGATTGAAAGTCAGCGCTCAGCTTCAATCACTGATGTTAAAAACCACAAACCGAGCCAGAAATCTCGGTGTAGTTATGGATTCAGACCTCAATCTGAACAGCCATATCAAGACAATTACAAAATCAGCCTACTATCACCTGAATAATATATCAAGGATTAGAGGATTTATGTCTCAACAGGATTTGGAAAAACTTGTCCATGCATTCATCTTCAGTAGACTCGACTATTGTAACGGTGTGTTTAAGGGTCCCTGTAAAAAGTTAATCAGAACACTGCAGCTGATTCAGAACGCTGCAGCTCGAGTCCTCACTAAGACCAAGAAAGTGGATCACATCACTCCAGTTCTGAAGTCTTTACACTGGCTTCCTGTCCAACAAAGAATTGACTTTAAAATCCTGCTGTTGGTCTATAAAGCACTGAATGGTTTAGGGCCAAAATACATTTCTGATCGGCTGCAACCTTATGAACCCTCCTCAGGTCGTCTGGGACGAGTCTCCTTTCTGTCCCCAGAGTCAGAACTAAACATGGAGAGGCAGCGTTCAGGTTTTCTGCTCCACATATCTGGAACAAACTCCCAGAAAGCTGCAGGTCTGCTGAGACTCTCAGCTGCTTTAAATCAAGATTGAAGACTTTTCTGTTTGCTGCTGCCTTCAATTGAACCAGACTCAAAGATGTTGATCAATTTCCTGCATTTAGGCATTTTACTACTGTATTTTATGTTTTAAACTGCACTGTAACTTTTATTCTATTTTTAGCTTGTTTAATGTTTTAATGACTGTTTTTAATGTTTCGATCAATGTTCTTAATTGTTTTTAAATTTCCTTTTCCTTTGCCTGATGTTTTGATGCTTTTAATGGTTTTATGTGAAGCACTTTGAATTGCCTTGTTGAAATGTGCTATACAAATAAGCTTGCCTTGCCTTGCCTTGCCATAAAACCCATTTTTATAGAATTGCTTTTAAGTGATGTCATCCTTTTATGTCCTTTTAGGCAGTTCTTTTGTTCCCTTGTTTTTGTTTGTTCATTTTATTTATTTATTTATTTGTTTGTTTTCTATTCCATTTGCCCATTTTGGTTATTTGTTTGGTTTTCTTGTATTCATTACCTTTATGGTATGGTCTTTTTTGCCCCGTTTTCTTAAATGTTTATTTTTGAATTAATACCTTTTGTAGGAATCACAGAGGACATCTTTTACAGTTGTAATGTCAATGTATTGATAAATCCTACATTAACAAAGAACTATAACTAAAAATACATGAACCTCTTTAATTACAAACATCACCATTATCATCTACAAAATGATATTACAAACAAAACAATATACTCCGTGACAGATTTTTAAAGTAGACATACCAACAAGAACATAAGCAGCTGTAAAAGTGCAGAAATGATAGTTACAGCCTTTGTAAAAGTAATGAAACTTTGAATTCTTATCATTACAAATAATTTTCCATTTTTTTCTCTTTTTTCATAATAATAATGGACCCCTGCCATCATGCCAGCTTACGTTTCATCCAACACACTAATGCTTTCTTCCTTCTTCAGTTGGGGGTATGGCTGCTTCATTAGTAGGAGGTTGGGGATGGGGAGACAGGCCGGGAGCTGCATCTGTTGAACCAGGCGGGGGCAACTGACATTAATGGCTTGCTAGAAGTTTACAGTAATAATACAGAGGCTCTCTTATGTAATTTGACATTGCAGCTATGATGCTAATTAATGCATGATCATAATTATTTTATGTGATACAATGCAAAATATGCTCCAAGCTAGATTGCTGGCTGACTGCTTTCAGTCTAAACAAATGCAGATTTTAGCATTTACCATTCCTACACTATTATTTTTCTACCAGATTTCCCTTTCTTTAAGAAAGGCATGAGTATCAGCGCACTCCAGCATCAGCAGTCACTCGACTTGATTAGTTGCATTTAAAGAGGAATGAAGGGCGGACTGGGCCCTTTTGCCTCTTTCACGAGATATAACTGGCCTCAGAAACCCACCACAATGTTTTATATTGTTTTGGCAAAGTAAGTAAATTCAACTTTGCGAATAGATAAGGTGTGTGGCCCCATTCCGTTGAGGATTGTGTCCAATTGTTGCACCCGAATGGACATACACCTCATTTTGAAACTATCGCAGCAGCCTTTAACCAATCGGCATAAACCACCGTACACCATATGGTGAGCGACGAAACTCACCAAGCTGTAAACAATAAAGACTCTCCCTCCACATGAGCAGAGTGCATCAGCATGTCAGTGAATGGCCACTGGAGATGTGTTTTTTGTTGTTGTTTGTTGTTGTTTTTGCCCCGGTTTCAGATTTTCTATGCTTGCTAGCATTGCTGCAACATTTCTTATTCCTTCATCAAGCTGTAACACCGCTGCCATTGTCGGAACTAAATTTAGAAACAAATGTTTGACAAACGCGATGATCATCATCATCATCATCATCATCATCACACTACAGCATTTTAACCCCTGTAAAATGTATATATGGTGCCTTACAAGTGTTTCAAGCATTTTAAATGTTAATATTCTTGGTCATCACACAATACCAGTCGTTTGACCCGTCTTAAACCAATTCTGCAGCGTTATAACACCAAACATGCCACCAGTCATGAAGACATCAACAAGGACAACAGCAAGTTCTACAGCAGATTACTTTTTGTGCTGTTGTATGAGGAGCAAAGCAAAGAAGGTGTTCACTAAGAGACTGGCAGATGCTCTTGTCAAAGCGACTTAAAAAAGGTACTTTCAAACTAAATGGCAACAAGAGCTAAATGTTATCAAAACCTGGAAGTGCATCTATTTCATACAGACAACTGAAAGTGCTTCAGTGTAAAAGCTTACGTTGCACGATGACACCTCAGCTTCAAAGATGGAGAAATAGAATGTCATCCTCTCTGCTGTGAAGGTTTAACTTGTTTTTTTAAGATGTACATGAGAAACCGAACGGATGAGTGCTTGCCTTAAGTGGAAACGTATTTAAGTTCCTTTCCCCATGACTAGATGTTTCAGGCAGTCGGTGTCATCATCCTCGACACGATAGAGTAAATGAATGGGATTGCGGAAATAATCCGAAAGTAAATCTGGCCTAATCCTCTGCAATGTCTGGAAAGAAATCATTGATAAGCGGTAGCCATAAAGGAAAGTAGATAAGGGCTGTATCTAAAAAAAACGACAACAGCCCCTTATCTGTGGTATTATAAAACTAAAATGTCCTCCTATCAGTTAATCACCATTTAATGGCACTCAGAGCAAGGTGAACAAAGAAAAAAAGGCACAGAGAGGGTAGAATAGTCTAGTTCCTGGGAATTGTGTGTATGTGCTGTGTATTGAGTGTGTGCGTTTGCATGGGGGTTTTTCATGTAAATTCAGGACTGAGTGGCCATTAGTAAAGAGATGAATTAAGAGAAAGGGCACTTAAATTAGGGGAGCATACACACAGAAGAACTGGAAGAGAACACCATTCCTGTATGTAAATGTGAGGAAGGTGTCACCATGAGATTAATGATCTGACCTACTGTTTAGCCTGTTCACCTCCAGCTGTACACAAAACTATTGGAGTCAAGTGCAGCAAATTATCACATTACTGTCAACATGGAGAAAATATATCTGTAGAGCAACAGAAAGACTCAACCGTGCCTCAGAATGATCATAAATGCAGCTACAGAAACAAAAAAGCAATGTGCCTGTTGATGAATGCATTTCTCATGTCTCATTTTATATACAATAGAAGACAAATTGAAAAAAGATCTGTTTATACAATCTGTCTGCATTTGGATACAGACACTGGCAGAAAAATGACATCTGGACAGCAATATTCCCCATCCATGTTTACACTAACAGGGAAATTTCCCCTGAGCATTTTGTTATGTACAGTAGAGGGATGCACAGTTACTGCAACACCTGACATAATGTGATATATTTGTATCTTTGGAATCCAAATAATTGATACCTCTGACAAAATCCTCATAAACTTTGCAAATGTGCACTTGTATTGTCTGCTGCGGTTTTGTATTGGATTGCATTACTACAGAGGTGTTCTTGTTGTTGTGTCGAAAAGTGCATGTCAGCCGGAGGATAATCTGCGTTTCAGTTTCACTCGGCTGCTGTTGCTATTACTGGGAGATTTGCTGGTTCACTTCCATATCGTTTGGCTCAATTTGGCTTCAATCCCCACCTGTTTATCCCTGGATGTGTTGATGGCAATCAGCTGAATGACATCCACTAAAACCGCATATAAAATTGTCATTGGGTAATTTTAAAACATCTAATAGGCAGCAAGTTTAACTGAGGCACGGCGATGAGTGTTAGTATTTGTTTGATATGGCTGGCGATAATCACGCTGTCAGCCTCTTGACAGATGTTTGACAGTGTGGTTGCAGCCTCACTAAAGTACCTGTTACTGGAGAGCGTGATCAGAGAATGGAGTAAGTCGAGTGTAAAATCACTGGCACATACCACACATACACACACCAACACACACCAACACACGATCACCACGTCCTCCATTTTTCCAGCTCAAACCCACTAGTCTGCTCATTCTCTCTCTCTCTCTCTCTCTCTGCTGGTGGCTGATTAATATTGGATGGCAAAGCTGTCAGTATTTTTCCTACTTGGGTAAAGTGGTGGAACAGCTCACATTGTCACCTCTTTTTAATCTTAGAAACAACGTGTACAATTTGTTTTTCCCTTAGTAAAGTGAGCAGCACTCCAAAAACAGCTGGCGGCCTCAGGCTCCCACACGTCGGTTGTAGTAATCCCACAATAGGAAGGAATCTTAACAAGAGATTTTTGTGTGCCCTGGTGGTCCAGACACCTACTTGGATTACCTGATTGCCTGTGGTTTCAATCCTGCATTATAGAGGATTTACAAGTTGAGGGAAAGGATTTGATGAGTGACGGCATTTTCTTATGATATTATGGCTCTGTGTGCTGCCTATTTTTGATATACATGCTGCGTACTAGAAATGGCATAACACGTGAAGGTATTTGCTCTGTCATAACAGTTTGGACTCCTTATCATTGTGTTTTACAAACGGCATTAAATTATGTTAAAAATACTGACATGCTGCTTTTCTGTGTAGCCTTTAGCTTGTTGTTCCCTCCTTTTAGTTTTTCAGAGATTTGGCCTTTTTACAGAGTGGGGCATCACAAGTGCAGTGGTATTTTTCTTGGGTGGCTGGGCCCTTAAGGTCCCAAGAAAACATCATTAAATATATCAATAAAAAAAAGTAATTCATATTTCTCATAAATTTGCTTTTTTGTTGTGAGACGCAAACCATCATCATTAAAAATTGTTAAAAATGAAACAACTAATGGTTCAACTGCAGATAACTCCTCTCCATAACAAGTCTTTAACTGTGGTGTGTTGCTACTAGTTCATGATCTTAACAAATTCACATAATTTTTTTCATAAATGATATAGGTTGGTTTCATGTTCATGTGTCATCCAGCCAGTTTTAAGTGTAAAACACGAGTCTTTTTTCTTGCAAAAAGATGATACAACAGTGTGTCTGTAATGATGCTTTGGGGGATGTGCAACCGATAGATGTTGAGAGGTAAAAGAGAAGACAGCCAAATTTATAAGTAAATTACTGATCTAGTTAAAGAAAAACCTGAATTTGTGATGGCAGTCGTGTTTTAAAAGACTATAAATTTCTCTCCATATTAAGTGCATTTGATGTACTTTGGTAAGGGAGGAGAGAATAAGGAGATATGTAGAAAATACTGAACTATTCCTTTCACTTTATCATACGGCAGAGACTTTGATTCTGGAAACATATTTACAACGTATCCTGTCAGGATCTGATTTTCTTAACCTTGTACTCTTTAAGTTTGTTTGGGTTAGAGCACATCAACCTAATGCTAATGGTGCGTGTTGACGTGTAGTATAGTGTAACAGATATTTGAGAAGAACTATTGCTACACAGTCATCCGTCACAACTTAATCTGCTTGTGCTGGCTTCTTGCTTAATCATATTTTAAATATATGTGTGTGTGCTTATCCACATGCTGAATACTGATACAGTTCTTACTCTCTGCACTCATTCGTCTTCCTTTTCTTTGTCTTCCTTCTTATTCCTCTGTGCAACTGTCTTTTATTTTGAAGCCGTTTGATGGCAGAGCTGTTAATTCTGCAAACATCTACACTTGCTAGAAAAAGTGTGCGTGACTGGTTTTGAGGATGAGTGCTTTGAAGTTTCCAGTCACAGTGAAAACTGAAACCCAAGTAACCTTTGAGCTTTTATCCTGCTCAATTAGCAGCTGTAAGTCCTTTCTGTGATTCCACTGTCTGTGGAAGAACCCATCATTGCACCTTTAACTCTCTTCCTCCATCTCCTCATCTCCTGCTGACAGGTGGAGAGAAAAAACAACAACCTGATTTGACAGTGTTCTGCACAGTAAGGTTAGAAGGCAAAGGAAATTGTTAGTGGGGAGTTCATGGAATTTGTTAGTGGGGAGTTCATTGACAGTCATCTGTGATTCTGTGGTAAGATGCGAGCGGAGGAAGAAGAAGGAGGGCTGAGATAAGAGGAGAGGCAATCTCTGAAGTGAATACATTCAGAGCTGAAGCACTTTGATGAAAGTTGTCAGAAGCTATGAAATACATAACAATGAACAGCCTGGCAGCTGCAGCTCTTTATTCTGGCTATCATAACAGATTCATAAACAAAAATAAGGTGACTTTGAATGCCGTCATTGGGCGCAGCATTTATGTAAAGCATATTTTTGAGAGCGGTAAAATCTCATATCCCTGCTGAGTGATTCCTGTAAATTTGGATTGATGGAATTGACCCTCTGCTGGTTGTAAATACACTCAAACTTTCTTTTTAACTGCAGGCATATGGGTGCAGGATCAACAACTTATAGAAGCTCTATGTCCACGTGACTGCTAGTATTAGTCTCCGTGATGCAGGAAACTATGTGGCAACTGCACTTGATTCTCGACTCCCAAATACACACACACACATTCTGCATATCTCTCTTTCTTCTGTCTTCTCTTGCACCTGTTTGCTCAGCCACACATAATCTCTTGCATCAATGTTCTCCTTTGATACTAAAATAAACACTGATGCATAGTGGAAGGTTAATAGCAGTTGGTCTTTCTTGAGCAGCATGAGGTCAAATCAGCTTTAGAGGATTTAAGGAAACAATCACAAACTAAGCCTTTGAGGAAAACAAGACTTCAGTCCACAGACATGCATGAACTGCTTTCCATCCATTTAATATATCTACTTTTGTGTGTGTGTGTGTGTGTGTGTGTGTGTGTGTGTGTGTGTGTGTGTGTGTGTGTGTGTGTGTGTGTGTGTGTGTGTGTGTGTGTGTGTGTGTGTGTGTGTGTGTGTGTGTGTGTGTGTGTGTGTTTACCTCAATTTACATTCTTCCAGAGTATATATACACTATGACAAAAAGGATGGAAGGCTGTCTTACTTTTGGCCATCATCCAGTTTTAAGTTAAATATATCTCTGTGTATGGCTGTTGAACATAGGTGTGGCAACCCTCTATGCTATTTACAGTAAAAAAAAAAATCAATACTCCAAGGCACATTGATGCTTTGGGTGCATTTGTATACGTGTGTAGGAAGTCTAAACCTGGCGTGAAAATGTATATTGATATTAAACTGAGCCTCTTTTGAGGCAGTAGGCGTCAAGGGGAAGTGAAATTTTCCATCATCACGCTTCGCACGGTTGGAAAATAACTGTTTGTCACGCTTTATAGTCGATATGTCTATACAAAATCATGCACACACACACACACACACACACACACACACACACACACACACACACACACACACACACACACACACACACACACACACACACACACACACACACACACACACACTCAGACACCCACACAATGGACACAAATACACTCAAATCCTGAACCCAGAAATTCTAACATAGCGTTTCGATGGTCAGATTTGCACAATATGTAGGCTGCAGCGGGATGCAGTCGGTAGGTAGAGGTACCATTGGAACAATCATTTTTGACATTGAGAACTGTGGACTGTACACACCAAATGTGAATCATAAAGTAATCTAAAATCTCCCTCTTTGCGCCACTAAAGAAATAACACAAATATCAACTAGATAGGGACCGTAATTCTGAAATTCTGAAATTATTCCTGAAATTTATGACTCCACCAGATTTAATACACTTCACACACATCCACATTGCCACTGTGAGACTACATGAAATTGTTCTGTTCTGCAACAGTGAAACTAGCAGCTCTGCAAGTTGTTGTTGTTTTATTTATAACATATATATGTATTTAATAGTTCTGTAGTTTTTCACATTTGTGTTGATCTAAAGATATGTCTTTCTTTGATAATATATAGAAGTTATATGTGTACTTCCACATGCATGTCATCCAGTATGTATGGCGATTTGCAGATACAGTATATTTATGTGTCCTATTCTTTGAACACTGTATGGTGTACATTTCTAATGGTTTATAGGGCACAAAAAAAACAGCAAACAGTTTATGTAAGCACCGGGTTGAGAAGAGAAATGATAACCACATTATCAAGGAATTTGAGATGAATCATTGGTTAATATTAGGTGTTTTCTGCTGTCGTCTGGATGCATTGTTTCTCCCCTGGGATTTTCCTGTGACAATGATCCTTTGTTCTATTCGAGACTACAGACAAAATTACTCGAATGACAGTTTCAGACTATTCTTAGACACCAGCTCTATTGAAGCTGAGATAAACTGTTCTCAGGTAATGCATATTGGCAGTTTTGGAAGAAATGCTGTCTCATGATATGTTCATTACGTAAGGCCTTTATTTTTTTTTTGTAGCTGTAGTGTTCCAGTCACGAGCTGTAACTACACTGAAAGTTATATTCCTCACGTACTTTCATTAAAGTATGAGTGATGACTCATTTGTGTTTAATGTTTCAGTAACAGCAGAAATGACCATATTGTGTAACAGTAAGATGTTGGTTCTTGATGTGATTAGATAAAGAAGTGTGAAAAAGTTTTGATCAGCGTTTGGACAACAAACTAATGTGAATTATGTTATACCCAGAGGCAGAGCACAAAATTGTCAGCCCCGTACATACGCAGTTTCAGTGGGACCCCCTTACCCTGTTAATCCATCCATCATCACACCTGAATGAGTAACTAAATCAACAGGTGTCAACCTGTGCACCTATAATGGTTAGAAGGGTTATCAGTCGTGTTTTACTGGCATTTAAGAAAGTCTGCACAATCGGAAAGCTCCAATATTATTTTTGATGCAAGAAACCATACAAAATTATGCAGCCAACAGTAATAGTTTATTAATTGTGCTAATAATGTAAAATTTAAAAATGTAGATACAAATAATGTTTTAATATAAGTCTGTGTTAGGGTCCTCCCTGCCCTGTCTGTAGCAGGAAAACTGCCGCTGTAACAAATTCTTTATTAATTTCAAACAACTTCTGTCTTCATTGTACTGCTGTCTGTCAAGTATCATCACTGTATCCACAATGTCTTCAGTAAAGCAGGTGAATTATATTTAACCTCTGTGTGTATAAAAATCATAATTCAAATTTAGTGTGAAATCTACCTTTAGCTCAAGACCATGTTATCTGCCAAGACTTTCTCCAGACCTCTATCGGATATTGCGACAAGGCAAAATTTGCAAAACAGACGAATATGTTATCACATGCATAGAAGGCTCATTGCTAAAGCACAGTATAACTATTTTGGGCACATTTTAAAGTTTTTAAAGTGTTTATTACCACAGGTGAAGACATCCTTAGTTCAGTAACCGGCAATGAATGTCTAGCAAAATAATATAACTTTCCTTGTGTCCTATGGGCATTTGCCGTCTGTGTTTGACACAGATGTACCTTGAATTTCAGCAGGTGAAAAATGCTTCCTACATGAACGTGGCCTGGGGGGCTTCAGTTTGCATAATAATGTCTTTCGGATTACCGTGGTGGAACCCTGGTGTTTTCTTCTTTAAACTCACACTACGTGCTGCTGTTCCAGCCAAGGACACATGCAGGGTGGAAACTGAATGTTGTTTCTGGGCACAGTCTCGCATCAAAATGTGTAACAGTTACGTTGGTCCACAGTACAAAACACATTAGTTTCACAGTAACAGCTCTAAAATTGTGATACACGTAGGTTTGAGAAGAAGGAAGTCAGGTGACTATAAAGAGTGTCCACATATGGGGGAGGTCAGAGGTCGTTCGATGGTTCCTTCACAGGGCTTTCACCCAGGAGATTGGCAATCATGTCCGTGCGACAGCAAAACTCCACACGGATGTATTTTAAGTGACATAAGTAAGTAAACATACATGTCAAACTTATTATTTTAAATCAAACTATGACCTTTTACTCAACCAAACTACATGGCTTTGGTGCTGAAACCTAAGGCATCTCCCACTTATCTCTGAGACCTCAGTGGTTTTTGTACAATCACAGGATGTGGACACGAGCCAATAGAAAAGAATAGATCAAGAAATACAGGCTTCTCACAATTTACAACCCATTATTGTGAAAGTAAAGTGTTTTGTAACTGTTACACATTTTGATGGAAGACTGGGTTTCTGTTGTACCCCTAATAAAATACCCAAATTACATTTTACGTCATTTTGAATGTAATTATCTTCTTTATATGACGTGAAAAACCCACATCTACTGCTATACTGTATAGTTATGAGCCAAGCAGTTTGGTTCAGTGGAGCAAACACCTTGATTTAGTCAAAGGATCATTGCGCACGTGGTATTAGTTTCCCTTTGTAGTAACTCAGTGCTTCTTGGACCAGTAAGGAGCCACAGTGATACTGATAGCTGTCTATCACACCATGTAATGCCACTGCTAGGAATTGGCATATGTTCAAAGTCAGACAGTGTACTTTTATTTTTTTAAATAAGCACATCAATATTGACTTTGAAATGTCAGAATATTTGTTGGCTTATCTTCCCTTTAGTGTGGATCAACCTCTTGTTTTAGTAAACTGGGGATAGGTGTTAGCTTGAGCAGCAGGGTGTGTGTACAGCATCATGATAGAAAGGTGTGAAGAGTGAGAGAAGAGGACTTTAAAGTCAAGTCAGTCTGTGTTTACTCTTCATCCTCTTTCTCCAATCTGAAGAGGCCCCCAGAGGCACACGTGGACGCTTCATCTTCACAGTCATCATGACTGATGAGAATGGAGATGCTCCCCATTATCATTATTAAGATACACCTCAGGCATGAGTCCATCAGGTTTCACCCACTCACCATCCTTCGTCCTCTTGATTGCTGAGAGGATGGTGTTGATATCAAAGGAGCATCATGTCATATTTAAACAGAAAAGCTACGTACCTTGAGTTGACCTTCACTGAGAGCATAAAGGATCTTTCCTTCCTCAGATGATCAAAGACTTTGCTCACAATCACTCTGGTGAGCTGCAATTTCAGTCCAGACTGCAACTACTGTCTGATAGATGGTGGCAAAAAGCTGCAGATCACAGGGAGTGCTTCATCACCTGCACACGGTAAATGTTTTCTTGTTTCATGGGTATGTTTGTAGGGCTGACTGTTAGAATGATGAAGTGTCGTGTTACTTCCTTTTATCAAATCGAAAGCTATTATGGTCAAAAGATTATGGCATACAAATGATGTTTGAATGTATGCAGCGGTGATGGTGAATATGATGGTGATGAGGGCAGTTTCCCCAGTTTGCAGGCTCAGACATTTTCTTGAGTTTCGTAGAGGCTCACAGTAATGGACAGTTTCAGGAACTTTCCAGATAAACATGCTGACAGTGCTCATCTATCTCTCCTGGTCGAGGGAACCTGCAGTCATTTATTATCTGTGATGCATGGTACGTCTCTGATGTGCTGTTCATTCTTAATGTGTTTTGTATGTGTGTGTGTGTGTGTGTGTGTGTGTGTGTGTGTGTGTGTGTGTGTGTGTGTGTGTGTGTGTGTGTGTGTGTGTGTGTGTGTGTGTGTGTGTGTAAAAACTGTTTGTTTTTTTTACTTGACACTTGGTTGTAATCCATTTGAGTCCCTCAAGCAAACACACATTTTAGAAAAATCCCATTCAATAATAATCAATTGTGATGAATCAAATTCCAGTTCCTCTATATGTTGTGTGTGTGGGCAGAAGTGTGGATTCATTCTTGTTTGTTCACATTAAAGTGTAGCATCTCCACCTCCAGCCTGGGCAACGCAACTGTTTTTAGATATTTTAACAGTCGTATAGACGTAGTAGTAGAAGTATGTTCTTCATCCCACACCCATACACACAGTATTTACAGTAACTGTTTCCTCTAATGTAATTATTTTAATACAAGCAGTGTGTGGGGTGTACATTTTTTTTAACCTCATTGGGAGCTTCTCCAGTAAACACCAACCTTGTCAGGACCTGTAGTCCCATGGGGACCAAAACGTGGTCCTAATGAGGAAAAGCTGTAATTTCTGAAGTCCTGGTAAAGTTTAGGCCCAGGAAACAGGGAGTTCCCCATGAAAAATGATCTGTTTCTGCTTTCAGAATACAGAAAACTGACAAATACCCTCGTCATCATCCATATAAACCAACATAGGGACGAAACAGACCTCAGGAGGTCAATATTATTTGTACAATACATTTCAATAGGTTTTGATGGCCTTTTCTGTAGTTAACATTGAACAAAGCTAGCAAAGTGGTTAGGCTAGGCTTAGTAAGTCTAACTCTCACTTCAAATATCCCACTTCCCATGTGGGATATTTCAAGTTCTCCTAAAGGGAGGTTGCAACCTTCCCACATTCCACTTGCTCATGAACACACCACAAGATTAGGGTAAGGTGTGAGGTTAGGGTTTGAATAAGGTGTGAATTACTCATCATTAAGGTTAGGTTCAGGTTTTGAGTCTGGTTCAATTGAAGGCAGCAGCAAACAGAAAAGTCTTCAATCTTGATTTGAAGCAGCTGAGAGTCTCAGCAGACCTGCAGCTTTCTGGGAGTTTGTTCCAGATATGTGGAGCAGAAAACCTGAACGCTGCTTCTCCATGTTTAGTTCTGACTCTGGGGACAGAAAGGAGACTTGTCCCAGACTACCCGAGGGGTCGGGATGGTTCATAAGGTCGCAGCCGATCAAAAATGTATTTTGGCCCTAAACCATTCAGTGCTTTATAGACCAACAGCAGGATTTTAAAGTCAATTCTTTGTTGGACAGGAAGCCAGTGTAAAGACTTCAGAACTGGAGTGATGTGATCCACTTTCTTGGTCTTAGTGAGGACTCGAGCTGCAGCGTTCTGAATCAGCTGCAGCGTTCTGATTAACTTTTAACTTTTAAACACGCCGCTACAATAGTTGAGTCTACTGAAGATGAATGCATGGACAAGTTTTTCCAAATCCTGTTGAGACATAAATCCTCTAATCCTTGATATATTATTCAGGTGATAGTAGGCTGATTTTGGAATTGTCTTAATATGGCTGTTCAGATTGAGGTCTGAATCCATAGCTACACCGAGATTTCTGGCTCGGTTTGTGGTTTTTAACATGAGTGATTGAAGCTGAGCGCTGACTTTCAATCATTCTTCCTTGGCCCCAAAAACAATCACTTCTGTTTTATCTTTGTTTAATTTAAGAAAATGTTGGCACATCCAGTTGTTGATTTGTTCAGTGCATTTACCTAACCCTTGTATGGGATTATAGTCCCCTGGTGATATAGTTATGTAGATTTGTGTGTCGTCTGCATAATTATGATAACACACTTTGTTTCTTTCCATAATCTGAGCCAGTGGAAGCATGTAGATGTTGAACAGAAGAGGCTCCAGAATTGAACCTCTGGGAACACCACGTCATTTTAGTCCGCTCTGATGTGTAATTAGATACAGACACAAAGTATTCTCAGTCCTTCAAGTAGGATTCAAACCAGTTTAGTGCTGTGCCAGAGAGTCCCACCCAGATTTTTAGTCTGTCTAGTAGTATGTCATGGTCGACCGTGTCGAATGCAGCACTGAGATCCAGTAATACTAAGACTGAAATTCTGCCACCGTCTGTGTTTAAGTGGATGTTGTTGAAAACCTTAACAAGAGCAGTTTCAGTACTGTGGTGCTGTCGAAAGCCTGACTGGAAGACATCAAAACACTTATTTACGGCCAGGAAGTTATTCAGCTGTTGAAAAACCGCCTTTTCAATTATTTTACTTAAAAATGGGAGGTTTGATATTGGCCTGTAATTTTTCATTGTTGCGGAGTCTAAATTAGCCCTTTTTTTTTTTTTTTTAGGAGAGAAGGGATGAGTTTACAATTCGTAAAAGATCAGTGGTCATGCAGTTTGAAATATTTTTGAAAAAGGGTGTTTGTATAGTATCCAAGCTGCAGGAGGAAGACTTCAGATGTTGTATAATGTCTTCCAGACTTCCATGGTTGATTGAATGAAATTGTGTCATGATATTTGAAGGGATATTATTTAGAGATGGGGACAACATATCCTGTGGTTGGTGTGGAGGCACTTACTGCTTATCTAATTTTCTGTATTTTGTCAGTAAAAAATGAGGCAAATTGATTGAATGCCCAACTGGATTGGAGCTCAGCAGCTACTGACACTGGAGGGTTCGTTAGCCTGTCGACGGTAGCAAATAAGGCGTGTGTATTGTTATTGTTTTTGGTTATGATGTCAGAGAAGAAGGACTGCCTTGCATTTCTCAGTTCCAAATTATAATTGCGAAGTCTTTCTTTATAGATGTCACAGTGAACCTGGAGATTTGTTTTTCACCATCTGTGCTCAGCTTTTTGACACTCTCTTCTCTCTATTCTGACTAGCGTGGCATTTCTCCAAGGAGATCTTTGCTTACCAGCAACAATTTACCAGCTTACCTTAACAAGGATAGTTGCACAAGTGTGTGTGTGTGTGTGTGTGTGTGTGTGTGTGTGTGTGCGTGCGTGCGTGCGTGCGTGCGTGCGTGTGTGTGTGAGACAGCAATGACCTTTAATTTGAAGACAGCCTCTATGGCCTGTATTAATGTTAATATGCTCCCATTGCCACTTGTATGTGCTTGTGCCTGCTTTGTAATTTCCTTACTCAAACCAAACCTACTTGTGCTAAGCTGAGTGAAGTCGTGCAGCTGGGGATGTGATTATCAATATCAGGCTTCGCAGTGAAGCTTTTTTTTGTTTTGTTTGGGCATAAGCAGCTGCAACTTTGTTGCTTCAGTTGAAGAAGGCAGATGGGCAAACCTCGCTGAAATACCAGAAACTTATATGTTTGGATTTTTGTCACTGTGATTATCACGAATGTTATGTACTTTTGTTGTCTGCAATCTCTTGCAAGATTAGTAGGATCCTTTCCTCTCAGTTGATCAAATGCCTGTAGCCATTGTACAGTAGTTGACCCCTGCTGTGTCCCTTGTCATCAAGATTTTTGATAAATATTGTTTTGATGACCTCTGTCATCAGACGCACACTGGGCACAAAGCAGGGATGGTCATTCTCACTATATGTCTTTTTTCCCTGCTTGCTTTTATTTGAGCAAACAAATATGTTTCCATTTTAGTAATTAATGTACAAATTGTATGTGTGGCCTATCAGTTTGACTTCAGTTTTGAACTTGTGAAATTATAGGGTTTAGAGCCGGTGCAGTATTCAACACATCCACTTCAATTCATCTAAACTACAGCAATATAACCTAATGACACATGCTGGAGCTGCAGCACAGTGAACTGCTGCTTTCAGGTAACAGAAATAATTAATTTCAGATTTGAATTTCACCAGAAGATTAAAGCCATAAGACCTCTTTGACTTGACCATAACTGACCTTGGTGCAGCAGATTAAACAGCCTTAACAAGACTGTAGCTTCTTCATTCACGGTATTTAATTTTAGTGGTGTACTTTAGATTGTGAGTCAGCTACATGTATAAGATGGTCAAAATATGTGGATACAGTCACTTTACCCCTTTCTAAGGTAATAGATACAAAAATAAATAATTTGTATGGAAAGGACAGAAGAAGGATTTTGCAACCCAACTTCCTGTTGCTTGGCAGAAAAATAAAATATAATAAAAGCTCTACCTTTCAACTACCAACCTATGCCTATGTTTAAGATACCAAATAAAGGAGGCCAGCTCGGTCAGCCGTTGGGATAAAAAAAAATTCTGACACAACGGATGTATTCTGGCACACAGTATTTCAGGTGTCATTCTCCTCCCCTTCTACTAATTGTATGTTACTGTTTTTAAAATCCTCGTCGCAACCAGAAGCAACAACCACCTCCAACCTCACAACCTACATGCTGGAATTGACAAGTTTGGATAAAGATTGGGATTCCGCAATAAGGCAGGCTTGCTTGGCTCTTTTTCGACCTTTCCACCAAAACAACCCCCACTCCCTTTTGGAGATTATTTGCGAGGCCACCTTTTCTGCATCCTGGGCTTGGTGCCACCAATTTACTCTGAACTTTTTGGGAGTTTTACATTTGCTCTCCCCCAAATTACAACTAAGGCTCAAAGCCAGAACTCCTGTGTCAGGCAGCCAACCAAAGGGACATGTATTATTAGATTTTTGTCTGCATTTCATTTGTATTCAGGAAAGAGGACGTCTTCTCCCAAAACTTTGCCTCTGTTACTGTGGAAGCACACTGTGTCCACACTTTACTGCAATTGATCCCCATTGATTTTTACCCAGCCCTCTTCTACTGTAAGATCCTCTTTTCTACAGATTTAATGTTGGACTTTTTCTAAGGAGTCTGAGGTAGGTGGATAAGATTTGGATGAAAGCCCTGCGGGTCAGTGAGAGAAGAAAACCTGTCAGTCATTTTACTGCCCACCTTCTGTTTCTCTTACCCGATGATTGTCTGTGTTTTCACATGCTGAGCTTGAAATGTCTGTCGAGTGTTTATGTGTGTCCTTTGTGCTCTGTGTGCGTGTAAGCGTGCATGCATGCGTGCATGCATGTGTTTGTTTGTGCATGACCAGTACACTTATCTTTTTTGTGTATGTGCAGTGCTGCTGGTTGGAAAATGGTGCCAATCAGTTGCAGTGATGAACCTGGAGTCTGACAGACTGAAAGACAGAAATGATGTGATGAAAATTGCCTTTGACCACCCTTGTTTCTCAGCCACCCCCATCACCGAATGACAGACCATGATAGACAATCAGCTGTCAGGTGCTGCTGACTCTTAAAAGTCCCCTGTTATGTGCACACAGCATCTTCTGCATCGCCATACACTAAAACAGACTTCTGTTGTTCAGATCATATCAATTTCACCAGAAAAATATGAGAAACAAAAAGATTCGTCCTGCATTTTAGGCCCATTCCTTGTAAAGTTTCAATTTTAATGAGCAGAAGAAAAACACCATAGACTCTTGGGCATTTTTCATCACGTCTAGAGACTTGTCTCGGCCCATTGGTTCATGTAACATTTTCTGTCTGTCTAATAATACAGTCACCTTTACATTAAAAAAAAAAAAACCACCAGATACAGATGCACTTTGTTTTGAAGTAATTGCAGGATAAATGACCCTCAAACCACCAAAGATATAATTAATCTCATCTCCCCATAATCTGACATGTCTCCCAGCCAAGACATTAAATCTTAATTTGAGACAGCCTTTCAAGCGCATATGCCTGACACGGTGCCATTACTAATGTGTTCTGTGGCTTGGCCGCCTCTAAATTACAGACCATCGGCGACTGGCAAATCAAACACCACCACAGCAGGATTTCTATCCCTGTGTTCTACTCTCAGATTTACAACGAGTCTCCTGAGTGTAATTCACAATGATTAAGGCTTTTTATTAGTCCAAGGCCCCGTGACCGTGATCCAATAATCGATCACATACTTTATAAATCTTTATGTGTCTTTGTCACACTCTGACAAAGTAAATTACACTTCGGATCTCGCATCATTCTCAATTTAGTATCTCAATTTACTATGTCTCATAAATCAAACAATAATGGGAAGAACATATTTTTGAGAATAAAAAAAATACACAGATAGAAGAAGGTTCAAACAATATGCAGTGTTTCCCATACAAACACTTACTTGGGTGGACAGACCAGCTATATTGGCACCCGCCTAATATTGGCAATCCATTTCAGCATTTTTTTTTTATTTATTCATTTTTTTATTTATCAAGACAGAACAACGCTATCAACGCGATTGATTAATGAGTGGACAATCTCTCCTCGCTTTCCACTGTGTTGGTGCAGCAAAGGTTGAGCTCTGCCCTGAGGGAGACACAGAGATCAGAGGACAGAAACTGCAAAACACAGAAGACACTCTCACACTGAGCTGGAAAGAATAAGGTGCACATAAATTAGGTAATTAACATTAATACAATATTTTGCACTGTAGTAGGCATTAAGGGAACATCTGTGTTGATACAGTTTATTTCATTACGTTTGGACTTGTTTACATAAAGTGTACTGCCACCTTCTTTTAAATTTAGTGTAATATGTAGATTAACCCTGGATTAGTCATCAAGCTCAGTGAGGGGAACTTGATTGGCATGCAGCGATGTGTTTCCCTACAGAGGCCAATCACTGACAATTTTACAAATTGTGAAGAAAGTCTTTGGTACTCCCCGGTCCTTAGATTTTATGAGACTAAAAAGCAGTGACTTTTATTCCAACCACAGCCCTCCCTTTGTGTCCAACCTTATCACAAGCATTCCTGATCCCTGATTTGCAGATGACTAATCCTGTCCTCTGAACCTTTTGGGCAACACACATGCAGGTACTTTACATTTGTTGTGCCTCAGGCCAACATGCAAATGAGCCCATTTCTAATTGCACATCATAAAATGTAATGGTGTGCTCTAAAATGGTGAATTAAAGCCATATTTCTTTTAGTCTCTTCATTTAAGTCCCCTTAATTAAGACAGAGGGGAGATTGGAAACTCTTAATGCAGATATAGAGAAGTATTTTCATGAAAAGATATGGATCAAAGAGCAGGTCCTTCTGTTTGAAGCTTGATGGAGTCACTCTTCCTGTTTTAGAAAATTATAGCGCACTCACTAAAAGCATTGGCAGAGGGAAGCAGCGGCAGTGCTCCCTCCACATCACTGTCCCTCTGCATCTCGGTCTAAATGTCTATGTCTGTATCTCTCGACAACAAAAAGACACAGCTTTCATATCTCACACTTTCACCTGGAGGTGTGCAAGAAGTAAAGTGGCTTTAACAGATGACGTAGTTTGAAGTTAATACTGGTAAAAAAAAAAGAAGAATTTTAAATTTATTTAATTTGTCCTGTTTTGGTTTGAATGCCTTAATCGCGTGGAGTGCTGTCAGTCTGCCCTGAAATAAATCGAAGTGGATGGAGGCTCAGAGGAGAGTGAGAGCTCTTGAATCATGGAGAGACTTTTCATAAAAAGCTTCCAGTGCAAACACTGTGGACAGAACAAAGAACAGACCCTGTCGTTTGAAGCTGGCCACAGTCTCTCTTCCATTTTGTAGGGGGGAATTACAGACACACACAAACACACTCCATCTCTGTTATGCTTCCATCACCCCGTTCTCTCTGCCTCATCTCTGACTACCTCCACAGATACAGAAGTTCATTATAAAAAGGGTTTCATGGGAGAAAGAAAAAAAAAAAGCATCTTGATGTGTTCCAGTTTGTCTGTTTCGCAAAATAAAAGGGAGCAGCTTAAAATGAGACAAAACAACCCTATCCTCTCTGTGTGTCACCATGTTCAAACATAAGAGCAGACATAACTCACCCTCTATTTTGGGATGAAAGATAAGTAAAAAAAAATGTTCAGTTGGTTAAATAAAATGTGTGACTGCCACTGTCAATACACAAAGAATCCACTCAAACAAAAAGAAGTGCATGCTAAAAAGGTAGCCCCATCTCTGCATTTACTCCTCTATGGAGCAGTGGGCAGTAGCTCCAAGTCGAAATCAGTCACTTGCTTAAGTGAAGTGGCGTGTGCACATCCATCACAATGATTACCTCTCACAGAATTACTCTTTTGGAAGAGATTAAGATAAAATGATAGCTGCAAATAAAACATTCATCTTGCCAACTATACTAGCTCAAATTTCTTGATAATTTGAGGCGATTACGATATTACACTGCACAGTGCAGAACTTCTGAGGGACATGATTTTGAAGAGAATCCTCAAAATGAAATCACACACTGTGCCATTCATGTTCTTAAAATGTACTGTAATTAGTAAAATCTTTGAGTATTGTACACCAAATCAGCAACACATATTTGAGGCGCTACAGCAATCAAGACAATCAAAAGGAGCTGCACAGCCTGAGTCTCAAGGACCAAATTAAGTCTCTATGTAGGTTTATTCAACATTTAAAAAAATATATATTCAAAATATGTGACTCAACAGTCTATATGATTTTATTTTATCATGAGCTAAACAGATATTTAATTTGCCTCTGTTTTAAATCCTTAATAGAAGTTTTACCTCCAAATGTAAATGTGTTATCCCACGCACATTTTTTTAAAGCACCCAAGTCAGCTCGTTGTAAGCTCTTTAAAAATTTATTTTACACTAAATAATAGATTAAAGCATTAGTTTTCAATTCAATGCGAAACATGCCCACGGTGATGTGTTTCTCCAGTGATGCTGATGTAGTTAAAATATCGGGCTGCCTCGTCTATTGAGTCACCACAAGTCTTTATCAGAAGCACAAGAACAGCAGTCGTTTAAATCTTCATATTGATTGCCTTGTAAATATGTCTCATAGAAACAGTTGATTTATTACTGATTATAGATAAACTATAGCTGTTGTTATATAATGTTTCAAGATGGAACCATCTGTTCAGCCAACAAATGCTATTTGCTGGCAATATCACAAAGAGAAAATAAAACATGTCACCGGTGAGGAAAAATAAATATGAATTACATTTCATGCTCTACTTTAATGACTTTATCATTTTTTCTGAGTATGATAAATGTGTGATGCGATACCTAAAGTTTGAGTTCAGCAACTCTTTGTTGAACATGCTGAGACTGCAGCTCTCTTATCAATACGACCCATTCTGCATGTCTAATGAGCAAAAGTTTTGACTTTAAAGTTTAACTATTTGGTTCAATGTTTAATTAAGGCCCAAGAGAGAGAGAGCGAGAGAGTACAACATTTTTATTTTGTTTGTGAAAGGGAGTTCTCCCTCTCAAGGTAGTGTTCGTCACCTTCTGAAATAAAGTTATTTATGCAAACAGACTCAAGTCGAAAGTTTGAAAAATGGCCATGTTATCGCAGGGCTGTTGAGCTGAAGTTCAGAAAAGCTGTAAAACCACAACTACAGTAGAGCTGCCCTTCAGTGTAATTTACCACACATTTCTCAAGTGGAGACCTGCTCTGTCTGACCTGTCATGTTTTGCAGGTGGCCACTACAAGCTCCTGAAGTACAAGCTCCTTAATAGGCCTTTTCCACAGCAGACATTTTGACTTGTCACAGCAAAGAAACCACAGGTGTATTAACGACAGCTACATTCCACCTAGGGTACATTTTGCTTTTGTACATGCTGGTTCACTGTCAGGGTTTAGTCGAACACTTAATGGAACCAGCCATCATTTGTTTTTCCGCCCTTGCTCTCCCCAGTGTGACAACTCCAAAACGTTTTCTTAGGCTGGACATATATTTGCTTTAAACTACACATGCACATGATGGGTGTGTCGCGTATTCTGCGTCTGGAGCATTGATTGTGCACATCCTCAAAAGTTAACGGAATGCGTACTCAAGATGCAATATACACATGACCAGTGAGGGCGATGTAGGGTCAGTATGGAGATATAACAGGATCAGGGATATGCAAAACATGGAACCAATTCTGAGATGTTATCTTGGTGCACGGTGGAAAATGCTGAAAATACAGATTGGGGACAGTGCCAGTGGCATCTTTTGTCCCCCTGTGATCTCAGAATCAGCAAAGTAGTGATCCCGTCAATTGTCACCATGTTTATTGTTTTAGGCAAACCTGGATGTTCTAATGGTATCCTTGTTTCTTTTGTGTGAGCAACGCGAGCAATAACGTTTCACGACGGAAAACAGTGAACGTTCTGAACGTGTGATTCAAAAGCAAGTTTATCTGCGGCATCAGTCTCTCAGCAACAGTCAGACCACACCGTACACTGCCGACACAACACTCCACATCTGGTGTGTTTTGGTGAGATCATAAGAGTGCTTTGCAGACAACTGACCATTTGTTACTATTATTAATATTAGTGTTAATATCAGTGACAATCGTAGAAGTAGTGGTCTATATCCAACCATTGTCAGTATAACTGAAAGTGATCGACAGCCAGCTTATCAAAATATTCATTCTCATGAATTTTTTTTACTTACTTTTCAACCAGGTATGAGATTCATTCATATGCTAATTAATATGAAGCATTCCCGCATTTGCTGGCAGAAAGATCAAATCAAAGCACATCCTTGACAACAATTGTTCTGGACCATTTCTTCTGTTTTTTTATCCTCATCTTTCCAGCCCCCTAACATTTTTCTCATTTTCCCTCTTCTGACCCATCTTGACCCTTGTTATCCATCCCACCCTATCCTTCCTCTTCACTGTCCAGAAGTGTATTTTCTTCCTCTCTTCTTCCTCACTCCACCCAACTCCTCGATTCCCCCCCCCCCCTCTCTCTCTCACCATTTGCCCTGAAGTGTGAAATGAGAGCGCAATGAGTTGACTTTGAAAGCAGGGAGGATGAGTGCGAGTATTCTGTCACAGGAGAATGATCTTAACAGGCCTGTCCACCTCTAAATCCCCGACCCTCTCCACCCGCTGCGCTCTCTTCACCACCAACACACACACACACACACACACACACACACACACACACACACACACACACACACACACACACACACACACACACACACACACCTCAGTTTATCAGTCACAGAAAACTCTGCAGTGACACAGCAGCCATGGATTGGCTGGTTACTTATCACAATCAAGCCAACCATGCAGGCAGCGGGAGGAGCCACCAATACAGTAGGCTATGCATCTGAGCGAGAACCCCCGATAAAGACTGTAAAGAGCATCGCATAAGCCCACACACATACACAATCAGCATGAAATTATCCGTGCATACACACACATCGACAATTCCATCAAGGCCATTTTCAAATTGGTTCACCCTCCCGAAGAAAAACTCCTGTACACTCGCACAAAATGATAACTAGTAGAAGTAATTGGATTTTTAAGGAGAAACACTTCCCCCCCAAAGCTGTCGCTGCGATGCAATTTATGAATATAAAGAAGTAATAAATATTGATATAACGTGCTGACATAATATGAAAAGTCATGAGTTGAATAACGAGGGACGGCAGCAAACTACTGAGGAGGCCAGATGTAAACAAGCCCGCTTCTAGTTTCCTTGTTGTGTTTCTGAAGCTAATTAATTACACCTGCTAGAAGTTTCAAACCAAGTTAATCAATTGCACATGAGCAGTTTACAATATTTGGCAGCTTCTATGCTTGACTGGTGCCAACACATGGGTATTTGTCCCTTCCTCACACACACACACACACACACACACACACACACACACACACACACACACACACACACACACACACACACACACACACACACACACACACACACACACACACACACACACACACACACACACACACACACACACACACAAATTACATATCACAGAAGACATACATTTCTCAGCCCTAACAGATACGTGTCAAAAGGCTAATTTGCTTTTAGAGGATGAATAAAGAAAGGAAGGAACAAGAAAGAAAAAAATAGTCACATCAGCTAGAGAGCAGAAAAGGGAGCTTTCATACAGACCTTACAGTAATTACACTACTACTAATGTTGTTGACATATACTGGGGATTAAATAATACAGGTGATTTACATTAGAAGTTATAAGAGAGACAGACCAAGTGAAAATACTACACACAATAGAGTTAATCAAACGCTTTATTATTGTTTACTTGCATGAATCAGATAGTTAACATTATACAGAAAAAGACAGTAAAATGATATGCTGTCATTTTGTTTTGTTTTAATCTACAGAATATTTTACGCTATCATACAAAAGTAATATTGTAGACAGGGAAATCCATCACTACCTTGGAAAATTTCAGTGGATTAGGATTCAAAACGAGGACTTGTTGACTCGACAAAAATACTAGTGTGTGACAGCCTATTTGGCACGCAGCTGCCGGGGAATGCTAAACAGGTCCAAACCAGATTATACAGTGTTTTTCTTTCATCGATGACAAAGCAGTGATCATAAAACTTCATAATTCCACTTCATTTAATGGTGGCCACAGCAAGCTGTCACAGTAGGACAGGTAGCTGCATTACCTGTGTTAGTGCAATATATTTAAGAGTTTACACAACCTTTTGACCTTAAACCTGCCAGCAAACCGTGGCCATGACAATGTTTCCCTCAAAACCAATCAATGTAGCAAATGTCATGCAACCCTAAAAACCTCTTTGGCAAACAACCTGGTGCCTTCTGGTGGGGTGAAATGCCAACTGTGTGTTGAGGGGAGCTTTTTATAGTCCAGATGTTAACAGCTGTGTAAACCAGGTCCTTACCAGTGCAAATCACTGACCGTCATCTTTACTGTCCAAATAATGCCAAACATCACAACAGTTTACTCTTATTTCTTCTGGTGCTATTTATGAGTGTTGCCACTGCCTTTTGAGTTTCACAGCAACATTTAATAATCAGTCAACGAAAGATAAGACGTTAGAAAAGACAGTATTGAAAACTAATTGAAGTCATTATTATTCCATAAGCTATCTTCAAAATAAAAACCTACATTTTTAGACAAAAGAATCTATTTTTGATAAAACTTCAGTGTTCTCCTCAAACCTGTCAACCCCTTGACTCTGTTTTGGGAGCTGGTTTAAAAATACTTTACATCTCTTTGGCTTCGTTCAAACCTGTCTCCGCTTGCTTTCCTTCACGCAGTCTCCTCTGCTTTTGGCAGGACTTTGATAATCCGAATAATCACATGAGCTGGGCCTGATAGCCAGCACTGAAATTTGTTATGCCAACTCAGCCAGTAAATCATTTGAACAGGGCTGTGAAAAGGAGGGACTCAACAGCAAAGTCCGCTCATATTACAGACCAGAACACTGTGACCTGATGAACATACTGTAAAAGACATTAAAAATGGGCTGCTTTATGAATTTGAAATAGTATAATTCAGTCAAACAGTAAAACTTGGTTTTAACCTGACAGGAGAGATTTATGAAGGCAATGTGTCTTTCACGTCCACATCTCAGTGCTCTCTGCCAACAAACAGTCCAGTTCATTTAAGACAAGTGATCACATTGATTCTTTTTCTTGCTGGAAAGCAGCATTCTTAAACTAATTTTGGTGTATGTGAACCGTTAACAATGATGTCTTGACCTTAATCTACGTGTGATAAATCTCACACAATCATTGGTCCACTCTTAATGTTTTGGGATTGGGAAGTGGTCAGAGTTCTCAACCAGAAGTCTGATGAAGACATCTAATGCTGAGGGACATCCTTGAACCAAGAAGACAATCTTCCCTTTATATAGTGTGCGACCACCTGTGACAGACCTTTCCCTCACGATGACACCTGAGACAAACCTCATTTTCTGAGGAAGACCTTTAGACACGGTTGAAACCTCTGAAAAAGCTGGAGGGAGATCACAGAGTTGGGAGTATTTTATCACATGTTCTTTTAAGATTTTGTGCTAGACGTTGCCAAAATATGTTATCCTGTGAACTCCCAAAGACATGCTGAAGTTTGTTTGTAGATGCAGGTACAGGATTTTAATTGACACTTTCTGTTAAATTCAGTTGTGCTGTCTCTCTCATCATATTGTCTTAACAGAGGGTGACAGAGGTTTGGATTCATTTGCTTGCATATTTCGCAAAGTGCCTTTCATTGGCCAAAGCCTGAATTTATTCCAACAGTTTTGGCTTTTAACCAATACAACCACATCTGTATTATGTCATTCATTTAAACTCGAGTGCACTCACTATTGTTTATACAGTGTATGTCTTATTGCAACGCAGTGTCACACCTAAGGATGAAATGCACCCACCAGTCCACTAGAGGATACCATGGATACGGTTTTGCCTCACCTACGCATAAAAAACAGTGGTTAGGTTTAGAAAAATAAAATGGTTAGAGTTGAGTGCAAAAAATACTTCTTCGGGATTTGGAAAAGATTTCTTTAGACTTAGATTTAGACCTTTATTAATCCCACAGTGGGGAAATGTAGTCTTTACACCAGTATAGAAACACAAAAAGGTGCACACAATAAGAACAAAAATTACAAATAAATATACATAAAATAAGATAGATAAAAATAATTATTTTAGAAAAAAATAAGAGCAATGAACAAATACACACACACAAAACATCCATATTGCTTTCTCACAGTGTCATGTGAAAGTCTGGGTGTAAGTCCAATGTTTGGTGTTTTATCCATCAAACCACGCCCAGCCTGCCTCCCTAGATGGATTTGAGCACTTTTGTGTCACATAGGGTGACCAAGTGCCCCATTTTATGTTGGTCTGCACAGCATTGTTATCACTTGTCCTGTGTCCCATATTAAGACGATGCCCCTACATTTTGATTGACTCTAACTTTCCAAGGTCAATACTGCAGGACAGATGCTTTTCTAAACTTTTTTCTGAAGTCTGCAAAGAAAGCAGTGAAGGCTGTTATTATAGTTCTCTGTTTGATGTCAACCAAACTGCATACATGGGTCAACTGCAGAGTAGTTGGTCACCCTCCTTGCTGCCAACACTAGCTTCCTTTTATGCTTGCTGTACTAGTATTTACTTGGTGTTGGAGTTTGGAAAGTTGCAATCAAATAAATTATATTTGTGTAGTCCTTCACACATTAAAGACCTTACCTGTAACCTTAAGAGTCTATTGTGTGTGTTCGATAGATATATCAAAGTTTTAGAAGAGCTCTCAGCATTGTTAACATGCCCCACATGGTCCCACATAAACATACTCTTTGCCCTACATTCCGTTTGCTGGGATTCGGTCTCCCTAGTGTGACATAAAATGTGTCACATGACCTCCATCAGATGACACAGGTCTACTTTTCACGTCAGAGTGAGGCCAGCTGTCACACTGACATCCTCAAGTGGACAGGCGGGTGTAACACACTTTGTCGTTACACTGGGCAGCTTATTAAGAAACACCAACAACACAGTCAGTGACAATGATAGATATGTGCTGCACTTCTTGGGATGAGTCTGAGTGACTTTCTAAAGTCACATTAAACCTGCGCCATCATGATTTCAAGCACTGGTTTCGGCATGATTGATTAACAGCTAAGGAACATTGATATGATGAATTTGAGCTAAAAACTGAAATCATTTATCATATTGCTTATTTAGTGGCAGAGGGCTTTTTAAAGATGACTTTGAAATGTTACTTTAATATTATCTTGTGTCTGAAAAATTGTTTTAATAGATGGTCTGACTTTGGTTGATGCATTTAGATGACTTTATATATTGAACAGATTCTCTGAGAACAATAAGACAGTAAATTGAGAGCACACTGCCTCTGTTTTTCCGATAGTATATTTGATTTTACATCTTTGAGCTATTTGTGAGAAAAAAGCAATGTAAACATGCGATTTCTGTCTATTTTTTTCTCTCTTTTGCCTTGAACTGGTGAGAAAAAGAAGCATTCTCATGGGAGATATGCAGGGAGAGGAACAGGAAGAGTGATCATGGATAGGATTTAAGTAAGAAAGAAACAAGAAGATAGAATAATGACTTAAATCCTGTGGTAAAAGAGACTGAAGAGCTAATGTGGGATGTGTGAATGTCTGAATATGTTCACGTCAGGTTGTATTTTGTTAGTGTGGGGATGCGAACCTTTACACTGTATACGTGCTGTGTAGTATGTGTATGTGCCTCACATGTGTATGTGGCTTTGTAAGACCTAGATATATTTGGATGGGTGTTCATATTCACATGTCTAAACACAGCCATTGTTTTCCACTGATTTATTTTCTTATTGCCACCCACTTATATCTATCTTCTGAATACAGACTACAGCTGATTGGGCTTTCAAGTTACAGTCCTTATGAAAACCTAGGCAAACATAAAAAAAGAAGATAGATTCATAGACTGAAGGACCAAGCTGCAGAATATTTTGTGAATAATACTTGTGAGGGTATAAAGTGGAAAGACTGTGGGGGAAAAAAATGGAGCAGAACTGCTTGTTTTTATTTACCCACAGTTGTATTTTTTTTCTCTCTTTTTGAAATACATCTATACTCTATGAATTATGAATGCATTAGCTTGCCTGAAAGTGGAAAGATGCTATCTGGAGAACAACTATATGTACTTCAAAAGTATAGAACGCTTTGTGAGAAATCCCCGAGGCCTCTCTGGAGGACTGAGCTTCCTTCTCTCTGCCATACAGTTTCTTATCAAATGAAGGTTGAGGTTCATGTAATATTTAGACATGGATCATTTTCCTTCACAGTTATTTATAAACCTGTTTTTAAATACACAATGATCTGCAGGTGTACCCTTTTGTGAATAGGACGTGTGCAGAATTCCCACAGCAAGAATTTTTTTAAATGAGTGTGCTGAGACTTTCTTGACACCCAAATACTGCTAACGATGCAGAAGAGCGCTCACAGTGGAAAGATTTACTTTCTGCATATATAGACTTCACTTCCTTAGTTTTGGGTAAAGTGAAGGAAATGTCACCAGATGTAAATCACAGAGTAATGAGAGCTCATCCCATGTGATCGTGCATATGACCCAAAATTATTCACACTTTTAATCACATTTTAATGTTTACGGGAACATTTATAAACATGAAGGTGGTGGGCTGATATTTTTGCCAACATGGAGGTTAATACGCAGCAGGGGTCGAGATGAAGTTAAGGCTGTAGCAGATGGTTGGTTGCATGTGTTCATGTGTGTGCAAAGTACAAACAAATGCGAGGGTGTGTGTTCAGAGCACATGAGCAGGCCATGGATTAAACATCAAACAGCAGCAGGATTAGCGCACATCATCACTCCAATCAATGTGCAATCAGAGCAAAAAACTGCAGCCCTGTTCTTCAAGGAAGATATAGTATAGTTTTACATGTGATATATGGATTATTATTGCCCAAATCAGCAAATGAAGGGATCATATGTATTAATCACTTATCAGATGTGGCCTTTAACCATGAGGAAACTGATGAATAAACCTTTTAGGGTAATAAAAAAAAAAAAAACAGAAGCATGAAAGTAACATGAAAATGATCAATCCCAATGCTTTTTTAATTGCACTAACATTTTAATAATATAATGATGTTATTCATATTCTAAAAAAATCAATATAATTTTGTTTCAAAATCGCAGTAGATTAGTTAAACAGAAGAATAAAAAAGAAACACAATTATGAGGAAGAAGATTGAAATTGCATCCAAATAAATAAACAAAAAGTAGAAGGAGAGGCGAAAGAAGCAGAGAAAGTTATCAAACCAGATCCCACAGTCACTGAGCATCTAACAAGAAGAAAAAGAATATAAGGAATAATACTTAGAGACTGGCGATGATGATTATTCTGATGAAGACCAGTAAGAGGAGCTAAAATGAGATGAGAAGCACATCATCTGTCAGCTGAAATATGACCTGTCTGAAAATACCTTTACTCTTGGCCTGAACTTGCCAAGTAACAGGGAAAAACCTTTCAAAAACTATCCTTATTACCACCGATCTGGGAGTGATGCTCACTTTTTTTTTATGGTCTTCTCTAACACAGTCCACACCAGGGGCTGTATCAGTCCTTGCATCACCAAAGGCAGTCTTTGTGTGTGGTTTCACATCTCGAGCTGAAAGATTCACCAGAGCTTCTAAGAAGAACTCGAGCCAGTCAGTCCTGTACTTGAGGCCAACTGAGCAGAAAGTACATCCTCAGATGTAATGTGGTTCACCTTAGTGTACACACTGTGACTATTAAGTTCTTCTCCAGGTGCAGCATTTATATTTCACCTTCATCTTTAAAACTTTTTGAAACGTGTTTGCCAGATGACACACACACACACACACACACACACACACACACACACACACACACACACACACACACACACACACACACACACACACACACACACACACACACACACACACACACACACACACACACATAAACAGCAGAAAGAAGCACAAACAACTTCTGAACAGCACTGCATAGGCTGGTTTGTGTGAATATCAAACACAGCAACCCTTTGAGAACAAATGTAAATTATTGCTGTGCACTGCAGAAAAATGCATTATCTTGAAATCTTTTGAACTATATAGATGAATAATGGAAAATAATCTGTTACCAAATCATATTTCAATAGTTCAGGATTGTGCAAATGATCATGACTTGCCTTTTAAATGATTTTATTGTCCCTTCAGTGTAATCATACTCACTGACTTAGTTAAAAACATTTTATGAGACAACTTCCTTTTTTAAATCTTTTACAAATTTGTGAATTTTATATTTGCACAAATCTTCTTCAACACAGTGTCCACATTTTTTTTTTTTTTTTTTTTTTTTTTTTTTTTACAGGGCTGACAGAAGGTGCTTTACATTACAGGACTAGGCTGACAATCCTTCAGACCTTATCTTGGTCACATTGCCGTTTTCCTCTGATTCACACCCTGCACACCCCACACAACCTCCTTGTTATCCAGTATTAAACCTTATACTGTCACCATTTATTACCATCCTATTTGTCATGATCTGAGCAGTTACTGCCCATACTTGAAAATCTACAGAGTCTGCACAACCCTGTGAACCTCAGACCTTGTACTATATGACACTTCTCAGCCACAGAAATACGAGATACGCAGCTCTCCTAATTTATTCCGCAAGTCTCATTCCACTGTAAAGTATCTTCACAGTGCAATGGGCCAATGCACAATACATCGGATCGGCAGCTTGAAGTGCAGAATAGGCTTGCCACTTACACATATTTATACAATTTTGAAACTAAATATTCAACATCTGCCAATTTCTTTCTTCTAACAGTTCCAAAAATCCACTTTGCAGCTACTGCTCATTGCACTAAATTTGTATTTGATTGGATCAGATGTAATTTATATTTGATTGATTAAAATTTTTACCAGCTGCAAGTTTTTTTTAATTTGTTTTTATTTGTTTTATCAATTACAGGTTGGCCAGCTGTAACTGCCTTGTTGCTGGCATTCTTAAACAGACTGCAAATGAATACTTATAAGCTCTACTGCGCAGGCACTCATTGGAATGCAGATCATGTAGACTCTAAAGTGCTGGGTAGAAATGATAATGTACACAAACTATTGATTAAGATTTAATTTTCACATGCTACTCTCAGACCTGCTTGCATTAATTTTTCACCACTCTGTCAGCCTACAAAGTGACCAAGGCCGCAGCATCCTTCTACCTCCAGCTCATGATTCGACTAACATGTCTTAACACCTGAAACACATAAATATGTTGTTATACTATTGAACAATCAACATGGCAGCATTTTTTTTTATCTGTCATCTGCGATTAAAGAAAAAAAAGGAAAAAAAAAAAGTGTGCAATACGCCCATGAGTCCACTAGAGCATGGTATGGTCTAAAGAATCTGGTGGTTAGCATTAAGAGAAAAGTTGCATGGGTAAGTTTGCGCACCAAACAACATTGCATTAAAGAAATCCATTGCACCTTCTCCCGGATTCAAACCTTGCCATCCTGGGTGAAAGTCAGTGACTTTATATTTTGCCAAATTACTTCCATCGCATGACATTTGAGACACGACCTATCTCATGTGACACGTGGCTTTTTTTCACACCAATTTGACACAGACCGTCACAAAGACATACTACCCTGCAGTGGACTGCTGGGTGTATTATGATTTTACTCCTGTATTCACTCCTTAATAGCATTTTTTATGTTGAACACACAAAAGTACCCACAGTAATGCGAACAATAACACGGGAAAACTTGACATAGAAGTTTAAGCCCTGTCTCCTTTTACACCTCTGCACACTTGCCCAAGTGCTGTATAAATTAAGAGTGGTTCTCTGAATCCAAAAATTGTCAGACAGAGTCCTCTTTCAACTTTACGGTGATGAAAATTTAAAGTTTGCACTACTGACCCTCCACCTTCATCCCATTTCCAAACATTTAGAGTGCACAATTTCACCATAGTTGCCTTTGATTATTACAATCGACAAAAGTTACTTTCCAGAAGACTATTATGATTGCCGTTTAAGCATGTGACAAAACTGCTGACGCTGTTTTTCTGGTTTTCAACCCTACTCTTTTTCCTACAAATGTACTTCATCTGTCCTCTCATATTCCAGAGGGATTGATTCTACTATCTGAATCCCCCTGAGCTCCTATAGTCTATTATGCAATGTTGCTTCACAATCAATTTTACGTTTTTCTTTTCTTTTACTCCATATGTCCTTATTCTGCAAGTGAGTTTGGTTATCAGTAGTTCTCTGTGTCATATAGTAACTTTCCAACTCATTTATCACACATGAAAATTATTTGGAGTCTGGAAAACTCCTCAGGGAACCCAATTGCAAGTCATTTTTCATGTTGAACTTTGCAGAAGATCAACATCTCTTGGTTATAATGAGATTATTTCTGAGGGTGTTCAGCTCCCATGATATGAAAATGCCAGTTTGGCTCTTAAGGGAGCAGCATTGCAATCAATGTCCTAATGCTAAAGTGAAAATGTCAAGTACATTCAATGTTGATTTGCCCCAAGGCCCTTGGTTTTCAGCTGAGCTCATTATTATGTATATAAACTGTAAACAGTCTCTATGTAACACTAGTGTCTGAACTTCTTGCAAGTATTTTATTTTTGCCTTTTATCCAACAATAAAAATGTCACGATCTCCGCCTGTCTCTGTTTTTTCATTCCCTCTGTTTCCCCCGGTCACCCTTTTCCTCATGTTTCATGTCTTCTCCCCTGTTTGTTTTTGTCTGTCATGTGTCCTATGTTTTGGTCTGTGTCTGGAGGGTGGGGATTCATTCCACTGCCTGCCTCCAGTCACCTCCCACTACCACACCTCTTTCAGTGGGCACAGCTGGTTCTCATTCCAGTAATCACCACCTGGCAGTATATGAACACCGGTCCTGCACTCCACCTGCGTCAGTCCGTCCGATTGTCTCACCTGGTACCACGGTGCAGTAAGTCCGTGTGCTTGTTCTGCAATTCTGCTTCTGACCCCCTTGTCTGATCCTGCTTGCCGCCGTCCTACCTGTGTGCCTGTCTGCTACCCTGTGGTACATACCTGCCGTCCAGTGTTGATCCACGGAGATCACCAGTACGAAGAAGCCGTCCTGTGTCGTTCCTCAGAGATCACCAGTTAATGTGTCTTGGGAATCCTGTGTCAGTCCACGGGAAACCAACCGTCGACCCAGCCAGCTGCCCTGTGTCGGTCCACGGTCAACTAGTCGCACTAGTTCGAGTACCTGCCCCGACTCAGGAAGGATCCCGAGTCAGGAGAGATACGATTTTTGGCTTCCAACCATCCTGGACTATTTCTGTGTTTATGCTGGTTCAGTTTTATTTCCCCCCTGCTCCTTTGGAAAATAAAACTTCCTGTTTTCAAGTTACCTGCTGTGTGTTTGCATTTGGGTCCGTTTACCAACACCACCATGTAACTGCTTCTCCACGTGCTCTGGCTTTCTAATGACAACATAATAGAGAGGTGATGATAAAACGGGTTTCCTGCTGATGTGTAGTACGTGTTATTTTGAATGCCCAGGGGACCAGTTTAGCATGAGGATTAAGATCGCATTCAGAAAAGTGTATATTAGCCAAGATGAGGGTATGAAAACATTTAAACTTGCATGCAATGTTGCTCTCCTCAGACCAAAGTGGTGATAAACACTTAAATGTGCATGACACAATAAGTTATTGATTGGTAAATTTATGAATTTGATAACATGATTCAATTCATGGACAGAAACTAAAATGTTTGACATTAATCCTAAAGGTACAGTATGGCACCCTTTATAATCAATCTTTATTTTACATACATTTTTATTTGATTTGATTTCACAGTGATTGTGCAACAATCACTTAATTCATTTTAATCTTGAAACTAATAGCCTCTCCTTAAAAATTATGATTTTATTTATGATTATCTAAAACACAATATATCATTCGGTTATAGTATGGGACCTTGGCATATACATTCAAGCCCTTGCCAAATTAGTTTTTGCAGTGCTGATTTAAAGGGAAAGTAAACACTGATATATACATAATACATACATAGTATATATAAATATGAGTAACTGTTACTGTCATGCATATTAATGATTTTTTTTTGTTTTGGTGACCAGTGGAGCTGCATCTGCAAAAAGTTGCATATTACACATACATCAGATAGACATAGCACTAATTTAATCATATTTCTGTCCACCTAGTGATGTAAGACCAATATTCACTCTCCTTTTTGCCTGTTTTTGGTCTTCACCAACTATTGAGGGGACTGTTGGCAATTTAGCTGCTAAATGCTTTGTTATGTTCACCAGAGAGTGTAGTGACATCATGTTTAATGCTGTGCTGGTAGCGGACAGTGAGATTTTCGAATGTCATTCGATTGATGAATAGAAAGACTGATCCATAGAGCTAAGGTGAACTGCACAGTCAAAATTTTCTGTGGATTTGTTCCTTCCTCGCCCGTATTGTGATTAGATCTATGGTTAATATAAAACATTTGATTAGTGCAGCTTTAAGAAAAAATAATGAACAGAATTATGTTCTTTGTGTTGAAATGAATGTATAATAAGTTTTGTTGTCTACTTAGGTTGGCTGAATGCATCTTATGGACATAGGAAGTCCTACCTATCAAGCCTGGAACCACTGTTGTTTGCAATTACATGTATTGCAATAATATGAAGCTGCTTCTTTGAGATCCTGTCAAAGCTTAGGTGTGATATAGAGATAGAGCAGTTGTGAGACACTCTTCAGCCTGCATTTATAGAATACACTGGAGCTGTGGCTCTGTGTTATTGTCATAGATGAAATCCAGGTCATTTCAAATAGGATGACTACGTTTATATAACTGCATCAGGCCTCTTGAAGTGAACCCTTGTTGCCTGAAACCGGCCATCCCAGCTGAATAAGGAGCGAGACCCCTTCTCTGTCTGTCTGATAAATGGTTTGGGCCCAATTCCGCCGCTTTGCTTTTTTATGTCGTCACCTGCCTTTGATGTCATCAGATAATTGCTCCTTTTAGAACTCGGAAAGGGTCACTCGGTGCCCATGGGATGGAAGAGTATCCATGGTGACAATCTTTGTTATTCCACATTGCAAACAATTGTTTATTGTACCCTGGATGAGGAAAGCGCTTTTGAGCGGCGATATTGCACATCTGGGGTTGAAGAAAAAGGGAGACAGAAATAAAAGGAAAGGAATGATGAGGGTGACAAGAGAGAATGAGATGAGAGGCAAACTAGAAGGATTTTATTTGTGTGTGTGAGCTAGTGACAGAAAGAACAAGAAACCGGTACATAAATGGATTGTAACTGTTCAAGGAGAGAAAAGAAGGCTATAGGTGGGGACTGCAGGAAAAACAAATCCTCAGGATTTTCTTTCCTATGTTCACAAAGGATCTTAATGTGAGCAGCTGTGATCCTAACCAGGCAGCAGAGATATTGATACCCACATTTGTTAGATGGATGGATAATGACATTCGTGCAGGTAGAAAATACAGATTGTAGTCTCATGCCTTTTAAAATAAACGCAGTATTTCTTACATTATCTGCCACTGTTCCCTTGTATTGCCTGCGTTGCACTCCTGCTTTAGTGACTCTTTCCCTTATCGATTATTAATAAATGCATACACCCACAATGTGAATTATTTCAGGTCAGCCATGATTCTCCTGCACCCATGAGTTCCCATGACCAAGCTAAACTCCACTTTGAATTACAATGTTCTTCACACTCTAGTGCAACAATGAAATTGGCCATCCCATATTTTGAAGTTATTACCATTGGATATTGCCAAATGCATTTATGGCAGAAAATGCACGGCTTCCAGCGAAGGTTTGACTTTGATAGGCTGCTGTGTTAAGTTTATTGTATCGCTACAAGGTGATGAGAGTCAGGCATGTTAATGTACTTTATTAACAAAGGAACCACATAGTTCTTAATGACACAAGTGAGCCTAGAACCACAACCACGAGACTGATTTGCATCATGTATTTTGTGAAATTCTTGCTTTTCCTACACAGGAATCGCTAATGTTTTTTTTATAGCAGTAGTATAGAGTTATTTTAAAGATGGCGTATGTATTTCTGATGAATTGAGAATGTTGACTGCAGCTCACAGCAGTTTTCGTATTAAGGAAGTTAGATGGTGATGGATTTGTTAAAAAAATATATAAATACAAGAACTTCTCGGGAAAACATACTCTGAAGAAGGCGATGGATTACATATTTTCAGCAAAAAAGTTGGAAGCCATATCGTATGAAATTGCTCCCTGTCTACAGCCATCAGCAAATGATCCTCCCACATCATGTTTGTTGTTGTGTATGCTGAACCCTTACGAGCAGCACTTATTTCAGTGAACCCTCAAAGATATCTCTGGGGCCTGGAGCAGCAGTCACTTCCCTGCACTGCATATTAATGACAGGAGAGGAGAGGAGAGGAGAGGAGAGGAGAGGAGAGGAGAGGAGAGGAGAGGAGAGGAGAGGAGAGGAGAGGAGAGGAGAGGAGAGGAGAGGAGAGGAGAGGAGAGGAGAGGAGAGGAGAGGAGAGGAGAGGAGAGGAAGTTAGAAGGATGCAGTAGAGAGGAAAGGAAAGTGTCACGAGTAGGAGTAAAGTAAAGAAAGACGGTGGACATTATAATAACTAAAAAAAATAGGAAAGTAGGGCAGCAATGATCATATACTGGCTGTCAGTGCCCATTCTGGATGTCTTGATTTTCAGATCTGCATCCTCCAGGGAAGAATGACTTTTTGTCTTGTTTTTCCTCTGCATGAATAGTATGTTTGAGCATGTGTGTGTATGTGCGTGTATATGCAACTTATTTCTATCATATTGTGTATCTCCTTAATAGTCTCTTTTTGCATGAGGTGAAATTTTAACCACATTTCTTTTAAGCCTGTATGTGACATTTATGGCACCAAATTACACCCGTCAGTCTGCTACTGCTAGTCTGGGTTCAAAAAGAGAGACCATTTCGAAGTGCAATACAATCCACAGCCACTAGAAGCTGGCTCCAAACAGCCTTTGCCTCTTCAGTGTTCCATTCAATTACTCTCTTGAATTACAAAGTCAATCATTTATTTCCACAAGTCATTATAGTGTAATTTGCTAAATTAATTTCTGATCAGTGTCCATAAAAAAAAAAAAAAAAGAAGTCATTTTTAATTCAATATTAGGACTCAAAGAATGGTATGTTTGGGGAAGTATCTGGATTGATTGACATGCCTGGGGTGCAGCAAATCTTATTAGTTCATCCTTGAGTAAAAGTGTATGTTTATGCCAAGTTTGAAGAAATTCCCTCAAAACGTCCTGAAAATATTGCATTCACAAGAATGGAATGGGCGGATAGGTCCAATGTCAGGTGACAGTGACCTAGAACTTTGACTTTTGATCACCAAAATATATTCACTTCAACCTTAAGTCTAAGTTAAAAATTTGTGCCAAATTTAAAGAAGGTCCCTCAAGGCATTAATGAGCTATTGCATTCACAGGAATGGGAAGAAATCAGTTCATCGTTGAGGCCAAGTGAACGACTGTGCCACATTTGAAGAAATTCCCTCCACGTGTTCCTGAGATATCATTTCATGAGAATGGGTAAAATTCGGTTCATCCTTGGTACCAAGTGGATCTATTTGCCAATTTTAAAGAAATTCCCTCAAGGCGCACTTGAGATATCACATTCATAAAAAGGAAATGGACGGACAGGTAGATGTAAGGACAACCTGAAAACATAATACCTTCGGCTATGACTATTGTCAGCATGGAGGCATAAAAACAAGAGCACTCAGATTAAATTATTATGGAGCTGAAAAGTCCTCAGATGGACAAAAATGGATGTGTGGCGTCTACGAACATTGAAAGTGTTGTTTTTAGAGGGTGTTGTATGTTGTGTACATTGTAAATCCATTTGAGAGAGTGTAGTGGGTTTGGGTTTGGGTCCACAAAAAAAAAAAAAAAAGACTTTATTTTGAGAAACAAATCAAAGAAGAGACAGAGAATATAGGAATATAAAACAGATTAAGTGAGTGAAAAAAGTCCTGACATGAAGTACTGGAAACTGACCACAGAATTACAGAAGGACGACGAGAGTAAATACATGATAATGACTAGAGGGTAGCAGAATTAGAGGGCTTAAAAACCAGACAGTTTAAAAAAGAAAGAATTCTAGGGAAACCAGAATAAAGCCTTCAGTACTACATGTGCAGATGTCTGAGAGTTGTTTTTTTTCAAGAGTGCACGTGTGTTTGCATCACGTACGGTAAGAAAGCCTGCGAGCATTTCAAAATCCAAACCTCCCTGGTTTCCAATTTAAAAGAAGTCTCACTCTCCCTATGGAGCTTCACACCGTGAATTCCAGTCATTTTGCGAGGCTGAGTTTTATAATCAGTGCAGTGTATTGTTCACACATCTGTTAATCCTGGCCTAGTCCTGGTGGATTAGAACTGGCGATTCCTCTGGGGATTTGAGGCTCAACTTTATTGATACTTGCTGTTGCTTGGGGAGGCGAGAAAATGTTCTGACTTAGCAAGAGAATCAGATATTATTTCACTGTCTGCTGGCTCCATCCATTTTTCCTATATCCTGTCACTGTCACACTCATCCCAACTGACTTATTTCAATTTTTCTTAAACATACCATCAAATTGATTGCGTGGTGACACAAGAAGTGTCAGAGTTTGCTCTTTTTGAAAAAAGACAATATGGTATGTAAGGAAGCATGACGGCAGTGCTACATCAAAGGAAACCAAAGGAAGAAATCAAAGGAAGATGCATGGTGCTCATAATCATGTTCAATATAAATGATCAGTTAGGAAGTTAGACTGCATTACTCATATTTTGTTGAACATCATATTTCTTTCAGGTTAACCTGGTAAATATTGTCAATGCTACTCTATTTTACTTTGAGAACTTCAATTTCTCCATCTACTCAGTATTATGTTTCCAAAAGAAACTGAAACTTGGAAAACAGGGTTGCTAGTTGATCCTTTGACTTTTTTTAATACTTGGATTGACCTAAATTAGGTCCAGATAAGGCCTAGATTAAGTTCGGATAAGGTCTAAATTAGGTCCTGATAAAGTCTAGATAAGGTCTAAATTAGGTCTGTATAATGTCTTGATAAGGTCTGAATAATGTCTTAATGAGGTCTAAATTAGGTACAGATAAGGTGTAGATAAAGTTTAAATTAGGTCTGGATCAATTCTAGATAAACTCTAAATTAGGTCCAGATAAAGTCTAAATTAAGTCCGGAAAAGGTCTAGATAAAATCCAAATTAGGCCTGGATAAGGTCTAGATAAGGTCTAAATTAGGTCAGAATAATGTCTTGATAAGGTCTAATTTATGTTCGGATAATCTCTAGATAAAGTCTAAATTAGGTCTAGAAAAGACCCAAATTAGGCCCAGATAAGGTCCAGATAAGGTCCGAATATGGTCTAGATAAGATCTAGAAAAAGGTCCAGATAAGGTATAAATCAGGTTTAACTTTAGTCTAAATTAGGTCTCAATAAGGTCTAAATTAGGTCTCAATAAGGTCTAAATTAGGTCTGAATAAGGTCTAAATTAGGTCTGGATAAGGTTTAAATTAGATCCTGATAAAGTGTGGCTGAGGTCTCAATAAATCCGGAGAAGGTCTAGATAAGTTCTAAATCATGTTTGGATGATGTCTAGATCAGGTCTAAATTAGGTCATAATAAGGTCTAGATTAGGTCTGGATAAGGTCAATATCAGGTCTAAATTAGGTCATAATAAGGTCTAGATAAGGTCCGGATAAAGTTTAGATAAGGTATAAATTAGATAAGGTCCAGATGGGGTCCCAAAAAGGTCCAGATGGAGTCCCAATAAGGTGTGCCACAGGAACAGGAACAAACAGACGGACTGGTATGATTGGCCGTGATTGGCCGTGACTCGCACGTGATTTGGGGAGAGTGGTGGCAGCTGCTGAGACCGGTGAGGGGTGTGGCCATGGGAGGTGACAGGAGGCGGGGAGAGGAGGACACAGAACACATGGGGACACAATAACAGACAGGGGAAAGACAGAAAACACCAGGAGAGGTGATTGGGGACAAAACAGAGGAGCAAACAGTAGGAGCAGACAGGAATCCTGACACCACTGCTCAAACCGAAATAGAGTGAAAGGTCAAGGATTTCTGCCAGCCAGATAGCAAGAGGGTGCTGCTATTCTCTGACCTGTGGCTGTTAAGTGGAAAGTCTATGAAACTAGACAGTGGAAAGAGGAGAAGACAGGTACTGGCAAATAGTGAGATTGAGTGAAAAAGATCAAATTGAAGCTTGGGAAGTGCACAACAATGAGAAAAAGACAAAGGGGAGGAAAGAGAGGTGTAATGATGAGAAAACAGGAGAGAGATGGAGTTAGGGGTAATATGGATGATTCTTCTGTTCGTTCACACACACATCTCTGCCAATCAGTTTATACTTAAGGTTATTGAAAATCATGTTTAATTCAGGATTATTGATTTTATAAAAGCAAGAAACCAAGAAGAAAAAGGGCAGCAAAATTACAGACAAAGAAGAAAAACATTCTGTTTTTAAATCAGTTGAATGGACACCACCTCACTGTGGTTTGGGACTCAGACAATTTAGGGCAGGAATTTGTTACAGACACTGAAAAGCAGATATTGATCAGGATGCCTCCAAGACACTTCCTGGTGGAGGCTTTCCTTGACCTCTGCCTACTGGGAATAAACCTCAGGGTCACACGCCAGATTTATTCACATCACAGCTGAATGAATAGCACAGACTAATATTTCAATGAATGGTTATTGTGTCTAATATACAGACCCTCCATATCTAACTAATGTGGTGAATTTTTAAGCACACACATGTGTGTGTATAGACCATATGTTCAGAGGTCTGTGCATGCACCCATTTCATTCTGTTAAATGGTATGGTCATAGCAATATAAGATAAGCCCCCTGGCTGCTGTTTGCCCTGCATGGATCTAATTGGCCTCAGTTCGAAGCTCAGTTTGCGAATGATGAAGTGTCAGCGAGCTCTTACCCTTTAGATAAGTAGAGTTGCAGCTGAGCTGCAGCAGAGACTAATGGGTACACTTTGCCATGTGTTCTTCTGCTGCTGTCCACTAACATTACAGCACAACGTGCATGAATGTACACACATCATGAAGTGTCCCATGGACTCTGATTATCATTTCACATACTCCATACATGGTAACAAATAAGCTTTCTGAGAGAAAGCATGCATGGGCCTGAATTTTTGGCTAAAGCTTGAGGGTAAAGACAACAAGGTAAATCTCTCTCTTCCTTTTTTCTTTGTTTTTTATCTCTATGTTTCCCTCTCTCTCTCTTGTAGGCACATATGGCTCGCTGTTCAGCGTCTTCTTGCTTAAATCTATGAGCACAACCATCACAAAGCATTAAGTAACTGTATTAACTCAAAGAAACAGCAATAGTAAATGTAGCTCCCACAATACATTATTTAGCCAACCATCTTGTCTACACACATCTTTAAATGTCTTTCACAGCCTAAAACAGTCTTTGCAATAAACCAGTCAGAAACTGCATAATAAATCACAAGGAACCTTTTAGATGTGATTTGATGCACATGAATGTGGGCCTGAAATGTGTGTCAAACCTTATGGGTTCTGTCATGTTGGGTTGGAGGCTTCCTATTCTGAGATGTACTCAGTATTGTATTTCACTGGCTTGGAGCTTCATCTAATCAGGGATTTGTTAGACGCTAAATCTTTTTATTGTTCTTTTAGTATTTGGCAGTAAAGAAATGCAAATGTTCAAATACAAATACCTCCACCTGCTTTATCTAGGCTTCTGTTTATTTATTTATGGGGCACAATGTACAATTATTAACATTAGTATTCTGTACTGTCAAAAGTTTCAGATTTAGCCAGGAAGCTAATTTTCAACTGTAGTGCCAGGCAGGTTGATATTGTACATTTAAAGAAACAAATACACACAATAAGCAGACAAACAATGACATTTTAATGATTCTTTCAGCTAGTAGCAGTGTGTGCTGCTTTGTAAATTGCTCTCTTAGTTTAGCTTTTAAGTTGTGACAAGAAGAGGGAAAGATTTTTGCAATAAGATTCAATTAGGTGGGAACTGGACTATCACTGGGGCATGGGGGGGGATAACTGTGTTTTCTTTTTTTTGTGTTTTTTGCCTGTGCTTAAATGTGTGTGTGTTTGTAAGTGTCCAATTAATGTGCACATCTTTTGCCAGTGTCAGTGTCTTGTTAGTAATTAAGATGTGAATGAGAACAAAGATGTCGTCTCAGAGGGCACAAAACAGCGAGCATGGAGATGAGGTTGTTATTAAAGATCTATGAAGCAGCCTTTGTGGCCATTGTCATTGAGGGAGCGCACACTTAACTGCTAAAAAGCATGCACGCTGAATGGTGGATTTTAGGTGATCGAGACACACAGAGGAAATGTAAAATTGAAAAAAATAATTATATATATTCAAATTAAATGTTGTCCCTGAAGCAAAGAGCTGACATGTTAAGTTATTTATACTTAGACTGGAAAAAATATTTACAGGACACATGGTGAGATGCTGTGAAAATGATTTGCAAGAGTTGGCAGCAGATGAAACGAAGACAGTGGAAGCTATTTTTTTTTGTGAAAGAGTTCATTTTAAGGCAATAGATCTGACTCTTGGCAACATCTTTTGCTCGCTGACAGGCATTGGAAATGATGCAATAAATCAAGTCTTGAATCTCTCACTCACTCTGTCTCTTGCGCGGTCCTTTAAATGCCATTAACAAGGTCCCAGAGGCAGTACCGTCCAAATTAACACCTGCATTAACTTGATCTTGTGAGAAACCCTGCTGTAGCCAGAAGCACACTCACAAAGTCCTTGTTATTTTTGCAATATGGTAGATAATAAATTAAATATTGATGTGCGGAACCAAATTACACTTTAAGATCTCTGAAAATTCTAATTACATCTGGAATTTGTGTTGTAAATATCCACAACGTGTCACTGTGATGAATGAATGAATCTGAAATTCAGTGAAAGAAGAAGTATCGAGATCTATTACTTACATATTATTGGATGATTATTATGGATGCAGCAGTTATTGTATTTTCAGGTCATGCACTCTAGTTTAGGAGTCTAATAGGAGAAGTAAAGGAAAGACAGATGGGAAATGACATGCAGTGAAGGAATTGAGCCAGGGTCTCCGGCTGATGAGAGATGCACCCATCTAACCCTGTTTGTGTGAGTTCTATGTTTCAAGTGATTAAAAGAAAAAATTGAGGACAATAAAGTTAAAGTTAGCAGGTAATGACAAAGCTTTAAATTTTGGCATATTATTCTTTAAGTAGCGCAACTCCAAACAGCCCCGCCAATGGCCACCTAAACACCCACACACACACACTCAGACAACAACTACAAAGTAGTGCCCACCTGCAGGCAAACTGAGAGGGGCTTGTTTTGCTTGGATTGGCCTTTATTTGGAGACTGTGTCACACATTCAGTGTTTGTGTCACGACCTGTTCTCGTCCCTAGGTCCGTGTTCCAAATGGCGTACTTATGTCCTAACATACACTATTTTGAGTGCATAAGTGCATTCACACTGTCAAGTATGGAAACACGCTGTGCATTATGAGTACCCGGCAGGTGCACTCAAATTGAGTGTGAAATGATGGATACTTTTCACCCTCAGTGGCCACCATCATGGCTACGTAACGGAAAGGACCACAGACGTAAAGCTGTTGATGAACACCGCACAAAACTGTTTATTTTTCACTCTTTACTGTTGTTTGACAGAAGCCATCAGTATCTTTATTGTTTGCGTTTAACAGAGGGCACAAAAACACGTTTCTTTTAGGGTAAAAGAATTCAAACCAGCCGATATGTTGGCAAGTGATGCATTCCAATGCTATGGTTAGTTCCGGTAAATGCAAAACGGCAGCGTGCGATTTGAGACAACACTACCCTGTCGAAATTCAAGTACCACACAATATAGTGTACAAATATGTAGCACTAATATATGTAAGTGGATTAAGGGAAGCACATGATTTGGAACACAAGCTTGGTTATGTTTTAATTTAAAAAAAACAAAATTTGTATTTCATTTCCTGTTTTGGTTTTGGTATCTTCTTGTTTCAGATGTTTTAAGATCCTGCTCTTGTCTATTTCATGGATCTTTTGTTTGCCTGTGCTGTCCTTATTGTGTCTACCAGTGTCCAATTATATCTTTGCACAATATTTATATATGCTACGCTCAAATGGAACTCAAATGGAACTCAAATGGGAAGTAGCGTGCACCGTGAGCTTGGCGCTCAAGTGATTAAGTCGTAGAAACAGTGTCGTCAGGTAACGGCAACAGGTGCACGTCTAGAAGCCACAGAGGCCAAAAATTTGGCAAGCTAACAGGGGGGGGGGGTAACATAATACAGAAAATGTAACGGCACAGAGGGAAAAGATGAGCCCATTGGGAAGATCAACATTTTTCTCAGATGTAGCCTATTATATAAGTAATGAAGACAAATTCTACACGATCAAACTTACAAAGTATAAGCTCAACCTTCAATGAAAAATGTACTTCCATGGCCTCTGTTATTTCTGTAAACATCAGCAAGCACATCACAAATCGTGACTACGAAGGGGCCGTTAATATGGACTCTTCTCTTGTACATGGTAAATACGACCCCATTTGAACGCAGAAATAGTTTGTGTTGCTAGTTCATACTCTTCCTTCCAGCTGTTTATCTCCCTGTTTCTTTGTTACTCTGTATTGGGCTTCCTGTTTTTTTTTTTTTTTTTTTATGCCTGTCTCCTGTTTTGATTTTACCCTTTTTAGGGCCCGAGCACCGAAGGTGCGGAAGCCCCATTGTTATTTGTAAAATTATTATTCTTTTCGTTCTGCATTTTTGGCCGCCGGAGCATCTCTATAGGGGGCGCTAGCGTTTATCATATTGAAAAACTCATGAAAGTTTTTACACACATCTCTCCCGGTGAAAAATTTCGTATTCCAGTGGAGTCGCGAGTGGGCGTGGCCAAATGGCTTGCTAGCGCCCCCTAAAGAGATGCTCCGGCGGCCACATTTACCGACATGCCCGAAATCCAGTGGACGTGTGTATCACACCTCGACGTACAAAAAAGTTACGTTGCGCCATTACGTCAACTCAACAGGAAGTCCACCATTTTGAATTTAGTCGCAATTTTTGGCGATTCGCAAGTTGTACTTTAACGAACTCCTCCTTCAGATTTTGTCAGACCGACTTGAAATTTAGTCTGTGCCCTCTTAACATGTTTGGAATTAAAAGTTATCTATACTATATACTATATATAGTATACCCGCTGGATCCCCGACGAGCAGCGTGCGAGGGCCCGCATATCACTGCTTGCAGTTTTAATTTTAATTTACTACTGCCTTGCTTGTACATTATGTACTCATTTTGTTTTCACTAAAAGCCTTTACTTTTTGTATGTCTGAGCTGTGCATTCAAGTCCAGTAAGTTCCTGATACAGTACAAACTGGCCATAATATGCACTCAGCCAACTCCAATCCGGTCTGCTGCTCTAAAGAAACAAGGACAGAGACTCTCCCAACATGAAGAACAGCTTGCCTCTTTTGATCAAGACATCAGGGAGCTCTTTCAGTATCACAAGGGCTTCCAGCCCTCTATCAACAACCAGGCCGGTCGCCTTTTAGAGCAAATTTAACAACTCACCCCACATATGATTCCTCCTACTTCTCTGGCTGATGGAGACAAGAGGCTGAGTAGCCTCCCCCTCTTGTCTCCATCACTCCTGCTTCAGCTCAGACACCTGCCCTGTCTCACCTCGCCAGACTTGACTGTTTCATAGGAGACTCCGGTGACTGCAAGGTGTTCCTGGTCCAGTATGGTCTCCAGTTCGAGTTGCAGGCAACTTCATCTCCCTTCGTTCGGTCCAAAATTGCTTACGTCATCTCCCACCTCTCAAGCAGAGCCCGGGCCTGGGCCACAGCCGATTGCATATAAGAGAGTCACCTGTTTGTGCCTCCCTAAGAACTTTACTGACTCTCTCAAAGTTTTTTGACCACACTCCTCCTGGTCGTGAGGCTTCACCAAGGAAGACACAGCAGACTAGCTGACTACGCCACTGAATTTTGCACCTTGGCAGCAGAGAGCAGCTGGAACAAAGAGTACGAAGTATAACAGCAAACTGGCAATCAGAGTTGGGAACACACAGACAATATACACAAAGGGGCGGGGAGATAAATGGACACAGGTGCACACAATCAGGGTAGGGCAGGCGATCAAAGAGGTTGGAAACACACAAGGGCAGGAAGTCTGAATTGAGAAAATACGTGAGCAACCAAAATGAAATAAGAAATAAAATAGTGAAAAATGTAAAAAGAAAAACCCGACTTAGTGACAGGAAAGGGTTGCAATCACTGCATCACTGAGCTGTGTTTTGGTACTCCAACTCTGTGTCTGTCCACACACAAAAGAAGAAAAAAAAGGAGAATAAACCAAACACCAACAAATGTTATGTCTTGTTGAAGTAGAAGCAGAAGAGTTCTTTTAAATTTCCAAAGCTGAAGTGAATAATTCCTCACTGCCTGTAAATCCGACAGCCACGGCAATGGGGTGCCACTCTTCATCTCTCTTATGTTTTTGAATTGTTTGCGAGAGCAGCAAGTGGCCGAATGGTTTGGACATCGTTTACTCTTACCTTCTATTGTGTTTGCTGTTGTCCTTGAACACATGTTCTCCATCACAGTGATGAGTTTGTGGGGGTTTTTTTGTGGGTTTTTTTTTTTGGTCTGAGCAAACCACTATCGTACCCATTAGTATTTGGACCACACAGACATGACACATTTGTTTCTAACTAAGCTCTGTAGTAAAATATAACCATATCTAAAAACAACCCAATAGTCATTTCCCTACACTAGAGGGAGTTTATGGTGCTCTTCCTTTCCTGCCTCTGTTTTAGGCTTGGACGGAGAGACAGCGAGAGCCTCCGGTGCGTGTGATGGACTGTGGGCTGTGAGATCCTTGAAAAAACTCACACACATCAAAAAAGACCCTGAAGTAGGAGGGGGTGAAGCAGAAACATCTAGTTCTCTCTTACTATCTCCTTGTCGTAGCCTGTTTCCTCTTCCCATTCTCTTTTAAGCCTTTCCCCCATTCAATTTATTTTTATATCACGTAATTTGTCTTCGCTGTTTTCTGCTCATCATAATTTCTGGAACTCAGTATGTTTTTCTCTCTTTATATCGCTTTCCAAATCATTCTGACACACTTAACATTGTTGCTTTCAGTGCCCATAGCAGCAAACACATCATCAGCACAAACTAGAATAGATCCTATACTTTTTTTTTTCCACTTTGTGTGACGTGAAAGAGCAAACTTGCATCAATAAAATCAATCAAATAAACCCTAATTCCACCTGTTGGAGAGAAAGAGATGTGGGGATTGATTGGCTTTGGTATTACAGATTACATATATTGAAAAATGAAAATGATGCAACCAAATCAAACACTAACTTGGCATTTGCCAGCATCATACAACATGCATGCATGTTTTTATTGCAAAAACAATTTATTTTGCTCCTCAGAATGTTCACTTTCAGACTTTAAATTGTTAATAGAAGTGCATTGCAGTAACGGTGTCACGTATTGCTCAAAAATGGTTTATCATCAACATCAGAAAGAAATTCTTACAAAGCAAACATTTTTCAAGAGTTGATGAAAATATCGCCAAAAGCAGTCCGTCCTCCTTTGAATGCAGCTTAAATTTATTGGTTTATTTTAAGATTCCTCTTTGAAATCCTTAACTGTGACATGCTTGAGTCAATAAAGAGGTCTCAGATGAGGATCCATTTTCATTAATGATGCTAATTTAAAATGTATATGCATATATTTAAAACATTTCATTATATACTTCAACTTCATATTAAAGCCTTGTCAGTTTACAGTACATACAAACTAAGACTTTAGGTTTCCTGAATTCCTGACACTGACAGGGAAGAATATATTTTTTTAAAGTTGTGTGATCAGAGCAGTTTATCTGGTCACCTAAAATCTATTAGATCCCTTGATTAGTTGAAAATATTTTTACTTCCCCTTCTCAAAACAAACTAATGCAAGTTTAGCAACAAGGTAATCAGTAATAATTCATATTAAAAAGTAGATTTACTCGGTTGATTGTGCTTTATGCAGTTTCTAAAGTGCCACCTTTAGAGACCCAGATCTGACTTATATAAATAAAAGCAATAACGCCAGGACCTTTTTAAGTGGCAAGTTTTGTTTGATATTGATCAGCAGGATCAATTTCAAAGTAACACAGATAAGAAAATTACAATTATGCTGCCAAATTAAATGTCACTTTAAGATTGGTTTGGAATAACATTTCCTGTGTTGCCTTTCTATCCAAAATCTATAGATGTTAAATATTATTAGATTATATTATTTAGACAAGAAACTGTTCAATTTAACACTTTCAGGTTAAAGAGCAATACATATAATAAACTATGTTATCTCTGTTGGTAACATTTTATATAATCCTTCTCTCGTTTCCTCTCCTCTCCTCTCCTCTCCCTTCCTTTCCTTTATTTCTGGGATGAAGGAAAATCTCTTGCGTCATCACTTCACCCACCTACCTATATTATATTTAAGAATACCAGAGTGAGTGGGATTGATGCATTACGCCATAGTTCGAAGCAGCTCTTTTGCTTTGTAATCCCGTATATCAGAACCAAAATGTAATGATTTTAATGAACTTTCACACAGTGTGACTCACAATTGAGAAATAGACTCCATTCTGCTCAGTGGTTCACACCACACTCTTTATGGGCTTGTCTGAGCCCATCATAAACCCAGAACTTCACCTAGAGGTCACAGGTATGAGATTAATTTTCTCAAAAGCATTTTGAGAGCATTGATGTCGCACTGATGCACCACGTAGCAAAAGTGATCAGATGGAGAAAGGAAACCTGAGACATGGAGAAGTAGAAGGTTTTTATTACTTCTCCCCTACGGCTAAATTTTCTTCAGACACAATTTCAAACTCTTTATGAGCTGTATGTTTTTTTTTTTACTTGATCAAAACTTATTATTACTATTTTTAACTCAAATCAGAGCTAGTGCAATTTTGTATGAAGGCCTGATTTAGTTCATCATTAATATTGTATCTGGCACATTATTTACTTTGTGAGTGTGTTATTGTAAGTGCATATTAAGGCTGTAGATCATTTTTGTTATTAATCAATCAATTAATCAACAAATTATTTTGGATCAATAATTTTTTTAAATTTTTTTTTAATAATCAAATATGACAATTTGTTTGTCGTTAGTTGTTTTTAACCTGAGATTTCCCTATAAAATCCTCATATTTGAGAAGCTAAAATTGGAGAACGTCAGCAATTATCAATACAGCTGCAGAATCTTGTTTGTTATCGGCAGGCGATCAATTATTTTACTCATCATTTCCACGTAGAGTGGTGCTTCATTACCCATCACTACATCACAATAGACAGAGACTAAATCTTCATTTCATAAAATAAAAATTGATATTAAAGTGGAAGGGGAAGGTTTTCATTCTAAACTCAATTGAATTACAGATGTTAAATGAAAAATACTGTATTGTCCTGTGATTGTAAATTGTGTTATGGGTGCCATTTAAGTCACACTTACCCAACACGTCACATTTATAGACATAAATGACTTATAACTGATATTATATGTCAGTGTATTTTGTTGTATTTGTCAATAGCTGTTATGTACCAGTTATGAATGTAACCATTCATAACTGGTACATTAAAAGTAGATCAAAACAAATGACTGACAAAATGATTTAATACAGTTTTAATCATATAAAATGAATATTTATAATTAACATGAAATTAGAATGTGGAGGATGTGTTGCTATTATTTATAATTTGTATCATATTAATTATAGTCTCAAAATATATTTATTAAGTATAAATAACAAATTAGTTAAATACTTCTACTAATGACAACTGCAAGATGTAGCTGAAAGCTCAACAATTTATATGTGTAGGTTTTATAACACACTTTAGGGAATTATTGATGTGTGTAATCATATATCATAAAATGTGACCACAGCTATAATTTAGATGGTTATCAGTCTTTCATTAACTGTTAATACACCAGTTACAGATTCTTCATTGGAGTTCATTTTGTTGACAAAACCATTATTAAACACTTGAAATGTCATTATTACTGCTCACAACTTCATTGGTGTTTTAACCATTTTATAATACACTGCTAAAAGAGGTGAAATTGTGGGTGAGGGATATAAAAGGGGTGGAGTTATCCATCCTGCTCTTTAGGATTGCTCAAGGTATTTTGTAAGTCAATAGCCCAACCTACACCAGTCCTCAGTGAAAAGTCATGTGTCCAAGGATTGATTAATAAAAATCAAACAAGTTGTACATCTTAAGTATATATACCCTGCTGAGTAGTGAATCTGCCTAAAGATGTTTTCATGCCACAGGTGTCATCTGTCTGTCCCCAGCCAGCCTCCCTGCCACTCTGACTGACCCATGATGCCTTGGGCTTGATGTGTTGCCATGACAACGAGGCAGCTAGCCACCCATCTTGTGAAGCATGCAGGCCTCATTGGGACTCCTTCCTGAAAGTTGTTTTCCTCCTTCCTCTTTTAACGTCTGACAGTCTTTATCTTTGCATCTCCTGTAAGTGGATTTGCGTCTGGGGTTCGTTTGAGAGATGAGAGCAGTTACAGTTACAGTGAGGTTTCCTGCAATTCTTTGTGTTATGTGGTCTATTTCTCAGAGTAGCCCTCCACATTATTGTGAGTGTGTGTAGGCTAAACTTAGCACAGACTTTCTTGATGTTAACGATGTAACAAGCTATCTGTCCAATTCACAATAAGCCTTTATGGAGCATGACACTAATCTAATGCAGGAAAGAAGTGCTTGAGACTCTCCCTTGATTTTTCTCTGGAGTAATCTCTCTTTCACAGTCTGTTGCTGTTTCTGTCTGCCTCTCACACACAAAGGACCATCTGTGGGTCAGAAATAGAGACATGGATCAGGGGTGGTCTGAATAAAAGACAGACAGGGAGACTGAGAAGATATCATATCATAAATGTAATACCAGGCTCCACTTTAGGAAAGAAGTGCCCATCACCATTTACTTTCAACTTTGAAATGGATTTGATGGATAGACAGGGGGCTCTGTTTGATACCGATTTACTGTCAGAACACAGATACACCATGCACTACTAACCTGGTTTCCCCAATTATCCTCAGTGTGGCCTGTCAAAACAAATTGATAAGTTACCAACTGCTTTGTTTGCTTAACAACACACTAAATGATTCATGTATCATCAACTATATGAAGATATATGATGAGAGTAGGTCCAAAGTGGGGGTAGTAATATCCCATAATATGCCCTAGTCTCTTCTTGACTCATTACTTTTTATTTTCCAAACAAACATGGACTCATATTTCTTAATGGCAAACTTTGATTGATTTTATTTGTTGCAGTGCTACAAAGCTCATGGCATGGGAGGGAAACCCAGCGTGCATCATGATAAAATGCATGGAATCAGCACATGACACGTCTTGCATGGCAATACAACGATGGCTGCCGTCGTATATAGGCTATATACTGTAGCTACAACACTGAATAGACATGAGCTTGTACATTAAGAGCGAAAGTTTCTGTCTCATGTCATCGGTGGTTTCTTTTTACACGATCCTCAAACACACGTAAAAGAGACTGTCCCTGAATGAAAAGGTTTTTTTTTTTTAAATTGTTGTACTGTTCTATAGAGCCAGTGAACATTTCCTGCTGTCCGGTTAATTGCTGCACATTTAGAACAACGCAAAATGTTGTCACTGTCTGGTCACGGTCTGTGAAATTTGCATCTTATGATCTTCTTGAAAGCACTTTGGAAGTCTTTGTTGAAGTAGGCATATATGATGGGGTTGAGGAGAGAGTTGGAGTAACCCAGCCAGTTTATGACAGCGCCCAGCCAGTCAGGCATGTAGCAGCTCTCTGCACAGAAAGGCAGTACCAGTGCGACGATGAAAAAGGGCAGCCAGCAGAAGATGAAAGTTCCCATGATGATCCCGAGTGTTTTCACCGTTTTACGCTCCCTGGCTAGCGCAAGCTTTCTCTTCGCTCCCGAGTTCTTTTCATTCATGTTTTCATAGCCCTGCGAGGGGGACTGTGGGGTATTGGGCAGGGGAAGGTGCGTCTTTGAGTTGCTGATAACTTCTATGATCTCCAGTGACTCGCCCTCGTCTACATGCTTCACCGCGCCGTTTACGCACGGAGAGCTGTGTTTGGATTCATCGCTGCGCTTCCAGCCTTTGCCACCGGCCTCCCCGTTGGTTTTCTTGTGGAAAATGCCCGGAGACACAGTTAAGCACTTTTCTGACACTTTTGATTTCTCGGATTTCTTGACTGTCTTTCTAATCCGAAACCGAGCAGCCTTGAAAATGCGCCCGTACAGGACCAGCATGAGGATAAGAGGGATGTAAAAAGCCCCAAACGTGGAGTAGATGGTGTAGCCCGGGTCCTGGCTGATCATGCAGGCGTCGGGGTTCGCCCTGTCTTCGGCGCTTCTCCAGCCTAACATAGGCGGAATAGAGATGGAGAAACCAATTATCCAAGTCACGCTAATCAAGATCGCAGCTCGCCTCGGTGTCCGTTTGTTTACATAGTCAATGGGGTCTGTAATGGCCCAGTACCTGTCCAAGGCTATTGCGCACAGATGCAGGATGGATGAAGTGCAACACAGTACATCCAGAGAGATAAATAAATCACAGATCTCCTGCCCTAAAGTCCACTTGTTTAAAACCTGGTAAAGGGCCGCCATTGGCAAAACCAACACCGATACCATGAGGTCCGTCACAGCCAGGGATCCGATCAGGTAGTTGGCCACATTCTGGAGAGATCTCTCCAGGGCGATTGCTGCCACGACGCACGCATTGCCAAATATGGAACAGAGGATGAGGGCCCCCAGGAGCAGAGAAGTAATAATCTGGTAACTGAGCACCAGATCTGGCGGAGACCCAGACCCCGTGCCATTCTCACTCCCGTCCCAGTCGGCAACCACGTCCACCCCATCAGGGTAACCGCTGGTGGCGTTGCTGTCATTTCTGCTTGTTGTTATAAAATCCATTATGCGACCACACTCAAAGCACAACTTCCCCAAAGCAGTGGGGGACAGGCAACTCGACAAATAGGCAAGAAGCAGTCAGCTCCTCACACTGCTGCTGTTGCTGCTGTGCGTTTTACCGGCTCCATCGGAGTTACCGAGTTCGTGCGGTCGCTCTCAGGACGCATGACGCAGGCGTGTTTGTGAGTGTGTGTGAGGGGGTTGTGTGTTGTAGCCCATGAGTGTTGACAGCCGGGTGCGATCACTGGTACTGCGAATCATCTGAACTTGGTGACGGCGTGAATTCATTTATACCAACAGCTTTGGGTACGTCAGACCGGGAGGAGGTTGCCCTGGAGTTTTGTGCCTTTGCTCTCGTTGTTGCTCCGTTTTTCACTGCAGACAGCCGATGAGGGTGCAAAGCTCTACTTTCCTTTTTTCCCTCTCCATTATTTTACTCTTCGGACTCACTGAATACAGCATTTTGTGGATTTTTTTTTTTTTATTATTTTTTTTTTTAGTTTAGTCTACAGCTCAAAGACTAAGTGTCAACCTGTAAACGGATTTACCACAAAATAACAAGATATCACTAAAACAAACAAGGCAAACCTTTCGGCGGCTACTCGAGTTGGAAATATTATCCGAGCAAATATCTGTCTTGACTTCAAATGAACTTTTCGTTTAAGACAGCTTCATTTGACACGTTTTTTTTTTTTCTAATCAGGTAAAATAACTCAGATAAGAAGTGTTCAACGAGTTCACTGGTGCCGCATTGTAGGCTATTTGTATTTGAACCGAGATTGAGAGAAAGGTAAAATGCCCAAAGAGCGACAGGTAATTTCAGAACCAGGGACAGCTCCTCGTCAGTCCAGAAAGGAATGCTGCTGCCATCTGCTGTCCACAAAGGGTATTGCACAAAACAATGAACGCTGTTCTGTCAGTGCTTTGAGTTTAGAGAAGGGTTGGGCTCCTGAAAGGGATGGTGGGATGGTAAAAGAGAGGTGAGGACCCTCGTGTGTGTGTGTGTGTGTGTGTGTGTGTGTGTGTGTGTGTGTGTGTGTGTGTGTGTGTGTGTGTGTGTGTGTGTGTGTGTGTGTGTGTGTGTGTGTGTGTGTGTGTGTGTGTGTGTGTGTGTGTGTGTGTGTGTGTGTTTGAGAGAGAGAGAGACAGAGAGAGAGAGAGAGAGAGAGGATTCTTTGGAAAACTAGCTGCCTTTGCCTCATGTTTGATTGTATTTGAGCAAATGAATAATGTCAGCAGTGAGTCAGAATACAGCCTGAATGAACACATTGAGGACAAATAAACATGACTTTGCAGGCTGAAGGTGAGGGGACAAGGGAGTATGAGGTTGAAGTATAGAGAATTTATCTCAGAATAAAAATTATTGGAAAAAATTCCACAAACTATCAAACTATAAGAGGTCTGCAGGATAGTCAGGCCAGGCCATAATTTAATGTTTAAAATAAAACAAAATCTGGATACTGAAACGACAAAAGGACATTGTGAAATATCCAATAAGGAAACTGAAATGTAAACTAGAGAATTTCAAAATTTAAATGCTGAAATGTAAAAGTTTAAATTGAAAGCTCAAACAGTGCACAGTGTGGAGAGACATAATTCCTGCTGGCCAAGATGAAGTTGATGATATACTAGAATAGCTACAACCATGGTTAGAAGTATCCCAGCCTATTGTGTCTCAGGCATTAAATTGCATATAAAGATGGGTTTTGTGCCACCATCCACTCCCCTGACTGCCTGTTGCTCAAGACCCCTGAATTTAAATGACCCTGCTGCTGTTGTAAAAGCAACAATTACAACAGAAATGAATCTGTTACTCAACGTTTTTAGTGATTTCTATACCAAAATAACCTTTTCACAAGTTTAATCACTCAGTTTGTGATCAGTAAATTCCTTGTGCCATTTGGAACTCACAACACTAGTCTGATTTTGTGCCTTTAATGTATTGAAGTCACAGTTGTAAACACCTATAAAGTGCAGTAAACAGAAAAAAAAAATCCCAAATCAAATCAATACTGCGTGGCTTTGCCTTTAAAAGAGCACCAACTTTGCTCAGTACACCTGTACCCAGTTTTTAAAGTACTTGGCAGGTAGTTTGTCCATATAATTGACATATTTGACAGCTACACAAACACACACACACACACACACACACACACACACACACACACACACACACACACACACACACACACACACACACACACACACACACACACACACACACACACAGTGAGTAAAAACAGCTGACACCATGATAGTGGAGGGGGAAAAAGGTGGCTCTGGCTTTTTCACCTTATTTTTGTGAGTTCAGTGGTTGCATAGTGGTGTGTTTTCTATAGGTCTCATAGAACAATAGTGAGGCCACGAACAGTGCACCTATTGTAATGGGGCTCACCACAGGGACTTTGTCTTTGTCAACAGTGTGGAATGCCCCAGGGGGCAGGACAGTCCGGGCCAGAGAGCTGCACTGCTCACCTCCTCTGCACTGGAACAGTCCCTCTGGATCCTAAAAAAAAAAGAGCTTGTATCTATACATCCAGAAGAAGTGGGAGGCAGAGAGAAGACCAAGGGAAGGATGAAAGGGGAAAGACCAGGCTAGCTTGTTGAAGTTGCGTCAGATGTGTTCTGCTGGTGACTGTGAGACTTGAAAGAGCCGTGATGAGCTCCCATGCGGGAGCTTCTGGTCTAAATGGTTCAAGCAGAGCAGGAGGTAGTGGAACTGAGGATGCCGGTGAAGAAAACAGCAACAATGAGACTCACACCCCGTGCTCAAAGGCAGTGAGACCCCGGCTGAGGACTGCAGATCCAGCCGGAGAAGGAAGGTCGAGTAGTGTGGAGCAGCTGGTGAGACCTGCCCTGCCAGGGAGGAAATCACACCGAAAGACCTGCGTCGCGGACACCAGAGGAAGATGGAGAGAGGGAAACGAAGACAGGGGTGAAGAGAGACTCAGTGCTGAACTTTTAGGTGGCAAGGAAAGAAGAAAACAAAGGCACAGAAAGACGGAAAGAGCAGATACACATGGAGATGGAGGCCAGGATAGGCAGGGAAGAGGAAGCACTGAAAGTTTGTCTAGCAGTAATTCTGACATTCAGTTAAACGGCATTTTGGAAGTTGGAGAGAAATCAAACAACTTACAGAGAGGACACACGTGTCCTAGACCTCAAGGCATCGGCTGCACTCGGAACGTCACTCCCAATGTAAACTCTCAGAGTCCTCGGCCTTCCATCCGAACCAGATCCATACCTCTGTCACCTAGGAGACTTTCATCCAGGCCAGCTGCAGGAGACTTGCACCACTACTCATTCACTTCATCCAGAGAGCCAGATCCATTCTGGGTGGAGGTGAGAACAGGGGCAGCAACTGGACGATCGTCCCAAAGTGGTCACACACAAATCCCATCTCTCACCTTCTCAGAGCTGGGAGAGGAAGAAGAGGAGAACGAGGAAGACGAGGAGAACGTGGAAGATGGCGAGGAGGGAGGCAGTGGGGTGATGGAGGTGATGAGTCAAACCATGACCTCAGCAGTGTTGGTGCCTTGTGTTCCTGTTGGGGAGAGGAGGATGAGTAAAAGAGAGAAGAACAGGATCAAAAGTCTGAGGAGGAGGCAAAGGAGGAGGGAGAAATGGAGACAAAGTCAACAGCAGGAGAGCAGACAGGTGAATGACACAATGACAATGAATACTGATGTAACTCTTCTTTTACCAAATGTTTAAGACTAAGATTATTCACCTCCTATCTTTGTGTCCCACAAGAAGAACCACCAAGCTGGTGATTTCCCAATTAATTAATACAAAGCAATTAATTCCTTAATTCCTTTTTTATGTGGTCAAGACTGGGAAAAATAAGGGTAATTATTTATTATTAATTATTACACATTTGATCAGTTAGCTAATCAAACTTTGCCCTCTTCAAATACATTCTTTATCAGTTTGCATTTGTGGGATCCTTCACCATGAACAGGGAAATAAAAACAGCCTGTTTCTGTTTTGGCAATATTGTCACTTTTAGGGAATATATGGACACAGCAAACTCCAAAGTTTCTTAAGTGATGTCCTCAGATTCAGTCAGGCACTTAAGTTACTCAATTGAACCACTTACAGGTCTATTTATATTTTATGATGGATGCAAAAAAATTAAACAAAAGCTGTGTTGTGTGTGTGTGTGTGTGTGTGTGTGTGTGTGTGTGTGTGTGTGTGTGTGTGTGTGTGTGTGTGTGTGTGTGTGTGTGTGTGTGTGTGTGTGTGTGTGTGCGTGTGCGTGGGTGTGTGTGTTTGTGTAGCCCAGAACAACAAGGACAGAAATCAGACTTAAATATTGCTGTGCTGCATCTACTTTTCACTGTATTTGACACTTTATATGACAGTGTGTGTGTGTGTGTGTGTGTGTGTGTGTGTGTGTGTGTGTGTGTGTGTGTGTGTGTGTGTGTGTGTGTGTGTGTGTGTGTGTGTGTGTGTGTGTGTGTGTGCGCATGCGTGCGTGCCTGTGTTTATGTTCATGTTCATGTTCATTTCATCTAGACTGTCACTCTCGACAGCCATATCAGCACCCAGCTCATTTCAATGGCCATTGTGTGCACGGTTTAAAGTGGGGTTACATCTGAATTAGTTGCATGATGAGGCTTGGGCAGAGAGCCCTTCAAACCCAAACAGACAAAAGAGCAGATTCTGTTTTGATTGGCTGCTGCAGATCCGCAGTCACGTTGGTGTAATGAAATTCTTCCGACTGCTGTGTTACAGAAAGCTGAATAGAATTAGTTGCTTTGGGACTTTCATAATATCAGTTTCCTAATTCTGTGCTCCACTGCAGATTGTATTGTTCTTAGTTAAGATATTCCTCTGTCGTGTTCACTGGAGATGGTGTGTTAATGTTCAACCGTGAGGTACATACATAATACACATATTATCAGGCTCCAGCAGATATAGTTATTGTGTCCATTATAATGTGGTGAATTATTTCTTTGGGAGAATGCAGATGCAACCACAAGGAAGATACATGCGTTGTTAATGAATAAGACAAACGGGATTTGACATGTTAATAAGCAAGCTTTAATACTGCTGGTAATCATATTTGAACTTTGGAGAAAGCCAGGTATGTTGCTTCCTCCTGCTGCAGTCTTTATGCTAAGCTAAGCTAATTGCCTCCTTGTGGCAGCTTCATGCTTACCACACACTCTTTGAAAGTAGTATTGATCCTCTCATTTAACTTTCAGAGAAAAATTAACAGAATTTGTCCAACTAGATAATCCTTTTTTATTTATTCAAGGGAAATGAATGAGCTTGCTTGCTCATTTATCATCATCAAGCCTTACTGTATGCATTGCCTCTTCTCAGCTCGATCCAGCTTGATACTGGCACAGTTACGCTCAGTCTCACTCGGGAGAAGATCAGTACATTATTGCTATTAGCCTTTGAGCATCACTTAAGCGCCTGGGACTTCTACTGGCTGGTGAGCAAATGTGTTTTTTTTGTGTGTTTTTTTTTACTTTTCCATTCTTGTGGTCACAAAGCCTGGTTCAGATTTTGGACATGTATTTCACAATTGGTTTTAACAGCTAGAGTCTTTTAAGTGTTTATCCCCCTTCCTAGACTTACTCTAACATATCTAGATTGATGTGGCTTTTGACTTCCTGGCATGTGGAAAACCTAGTTTTAGCCTCTCTGATTGAACCTCATGTGACTCTGTTTCCAAGTACAATGTTATGTGGTAGTTTCTGCATACAGTTTACTGAAGGCCAAACTACAAGACGTGATTTCTTCCTGTGTGATGGAGAGGCAATTAGTGTTGGCTTGTTCAGATATTTTTTCCAGTTGTTAATTGCTGTTGTAAAAATTATTATGTAATTTTAGTTGCTGTTAGAAGTCCCGCAAAAGCACTTATTGCTGTTGTAAAATAATTATAATTGTTTCAAGTTTACACTAACCACATTTTTGGTGGGTTTAGTCATGCAATTACTGCGGTAAATTGGAAGTAAAAAAAAATAAATAGTGTAAACTGTATGTCTGTATTTGATAGAATTAGTGTTTTTATGTATTTATGCACTGATTTACCATCGTAACCAAGACGAAGCTGCCATGCTAACAGTGCATGTTGCCAGGGGAGAGCCTCAGTATATGATTACTTGGGAGCTATGCATTCTCTCCTCTGTGTTAATGGCACACCTTGGGAGGCAGGGCTGGTGCAACAGGGAAGTCCCTCGAGCTCCCCCTGGGTGAGAAGGTGGTAATTACTCTGGAAACACCCCCAGGCTTTTTCAACACTTGGAGCTTCAGACACCAATCCCGGGGGTCTGCGACACATGTCTGAGGAGGAGTTGGGGGACTTGAGGAGCCCCAGATACTGTTCTTAAAATTAGTTTTGGTACGTCCTCTCATATGAGTTATAGCTGGGATTTGGAAATGGGAAGTGGGGTGTGGATTCAGGTGCAGAGACACTTGGGAGGTAGGGCAAGTTGACTGAGGAGAAGGGAAGACTTTGAGAAGTGGAGGTGGCAGATGTGTTGTGCTGTATGAGATAAAATGATATTAAATAGATTAAAAATAAGTAAGGTCCATCTGCAAATTAAATAAATGTGTTTATCTTGTACGACTGAGTATGCTAAACTCATAATTTGGCTTCAGCCTAAAAAGTGAGGGGTTACATCCTGAGATGCAGCACTGTTTTCTTTAAAGTGAACAGAGCTTGAATTAGGGCCAACACCAGGGTCCAATTGTTTTCTCCAACGAATAATGTTTACAAGATGTGTGAAAATGTAGGTAGGGTAGACATTTCACTCCACTGAACTCACACCTGACACCCTCACAAGTCTGTGTCCTCACACATATTATTATGCTGTTTTGGTGGGTGTCGAAGAGGTTTACACTCATCAAACAGGGTGAATACACTCAACAAACATGATGAAAAAGAGAAAAGTATTTAAAACGGAATCTCCAGAGGAATGCAAAAGAATACATTTTCACAAATATTTAAATCCAGTTGGTGCTTAAAATATCATATGCGAGAGGTCAGAGCTCTGGATTGGTTTTCTGAACTGTTGTCTGATGCAAACAAAGATACTAATATAGTCTGTGTAGGCCACATCATGTAGGCATGACCATGCAGGAAGATAGGAGATGAAGTTCAAATTAAAATCTCATGGACACTATTTCAAAATCAATTTTAAATTTCAACCAAAGCATTACAAAAACAACACAATACATGAGAACTACAATTCCTTGCAACTGAAAACATACATGTTTAAATCTTTATACACATAAAAATGTAACTGCATGAGCAGGAGGTCTGTAGTCATGCAGGAGAAGATGTTTGCATGGGAGTTGACAGAGCCATCAACCCTCAACAAGCTGCCTGATTCTTCATTGTTTAATAGCATCTTTTTCTACCTCCGCCTTTTCACCACACCCAGAGCTCAACAGGGAACCCATCCAGCAGCAGCAGCAGCAGCAGCAGCAGCACCAGCAGCAGTGATGATGATGAGGCCCTGAGCACCAGGGACAGGGAAGGTTACATCTGCGCTGTATGCTTGGATGTGTACTTCAGTCCATACATGTGCCATCCCTGCAACCACATCTTCTGCGAACCCTGTCTGAGGACACTGGCTAAGAACAGCCCGACTAATACTCCATGCCCGCTGTGCAGAACAATCATCACACATGTCTTCTTCCAAAAGGGTGAGATTATGGGCAAAAAACACTTACAACAAACCTTATTCAATAACTCTTAGAAAAATAAATTGAAATACTTAATACTTCTACGCGTTATGCACCTCAGCATTCGAAGTTAAATACTATGTAAATTATTTTTTATGTTTTAAGTAAAAAATTTGCCTGAACAGTTTTTATTTTAAATGAAATCCCACACAATCAAAACCAGTAAATGCATAAAAAAGTGATGATAGCAAAGAGGTTGCGTGTCTTTCAGCTTCATGTGTATTGCTGTGTTTGTTACACAGATGACATCTAAGCTGCAGATTGTTCACAAGGCCCAGCTGCAGATGTCCCACAGGGAGCAGAGTAGACCTTTAGTTCAGCTCTGACCAGATGAGTCACCCAGACAGAGGAGACAAAATCAAACGCAATGTGAACACTTTCATTTAGTGCTTTCTGATGGAAGACAGAAGTAGTGTTCCTTTTAGGTGGAAAATGCACTGCAATATAATGACAACAGATGTTTGTGTTTTGCTTTTCACCAGTGAAACAAAAATCAAACCCTAACACTCTATGTAAGCCTTTATACAGTATTGTTATGTCCTGTAATAATATGCATTTTCTATATATATATATATATATATATATATATATGCTGTATTTTGACAAAAGTGTTTCATGTAACCTTATGATAACTGCATACTGATTAAACACAATGTACTCTGATTTGGACAAATCTATGAATAAGTAATGAACTTCTGTGATTCATGTTGGCCTACTTCTAGACATATGTAGTAGAAAATGAGCGGCAGGGATGGGGTCGTTATGAGGACTGTAGAAACACTGAGGGCTCTTGTTCATGATTAGATGACAAGATTAGATTCTTGTGTTGATTACCAAAGCCAAGGTCATTCTGGAGCAGAACAAGGAGAAAATTATGCAGGCTAGTGATGCTACATCTGCTGTTTCTGAATATATTTACGAAATCAAGCATCATCTATCCAGGCTATCAAGAAATGGATATGTGAGTAAGATGTTCGCTCTTTGTCTTTCTTACAGAACTGAACCAAACAGCAAGGACATTCTTCCCGAAGGAATACCTTTCCCGGAAACAGAACTTTCAGAAAGCAAATTGTGCAAAGTGGCCTCTCCCGAGCTGCAGGAAACTCTTCCGCATCTTTGGAGGCAAGTTTCTAATTATACATATGTATGATCAATAGGCAAAAGGCCAGCAGCCCAAAAATGACTAATTTAATAAATAATACACTTATTTAAAATATAAATAGCTGCAAATGAAAATACAGTATTGCACATTTGACAGCTTTTCTTTTGGGACTTGTGACAGAGTAACAGAACTGCTACTCTCTAAAAGTACCTCATGTATTTAGCATTATACTAAATGCTTTATTGTGGTCGTGCGCAGAACTCAAATATAAGCAGCTGCTTTTTACACACACACACACACACACACACACACACACACACACACACACACACACACACACACACACACACACACACACACACACACACACACACACACACACACACACACACACACACACACACACACACAAACACACGCACAGATGAAATGTTTTTTGTTATCCATAGAATTCTTGGATAACAGCCATGCTTGAGTTGATACAAAAAATTGTGTTTGACGTTTAATAAAATACTGAGGTTATGAATTCTAATTACTCCAGCAGAACCACACACAAACAAAATTGTATTTGAAAAAAAAAATTCCCATGTTTTTGAAAAGTATTTTTTGAAAAGTTATCCTTCCTCTGTACATCTGTTGTATCACAACCCTCTGGTAGTGTCAGGTATGAAATAATTCTGGTGAATGCTAAAATTCAAAAGGCCAATTTTAAGATAGTTACATGAAAAAAACCAAGAATACAGCCTTAAAAACTAAACAATCGTAATGTGTGTATTTCATTGGCTTTAAACTCCTCTTTGTGTCGTTAAACCTCTCACATTCCCTGAAATACAAGGGTAGGTCAAAAAGGTCTGAGACTGATCCTGTTGCGCTTGAACGGCGCACAGCATTGTGACATGCACAGAGCTAAGAGAGGTTATAACCTTCCCAAAACCTATAAGTACTCAAGTTTTGTTGCTTGATTGAAATCAGCTCCTGAGTTACAAATGCTTATGTGAGCTGTGGTCCAGGTATGTTGGCACTTCTTTACACACCTGAAACTTGCGCAGAGAGTGCACATCAAAATTTGTGTCAAACTCTGAAAACTCAAACGCTGATTTTGATCAAGCGACAAAACTTGGAGTATTTACTGACAAAGGATATAGCTTCTCTGAGCTCTGTGCATATCACGGTGTTGTGCGCTGTCCACACCCCACATTTGCAGTCTCTGGACATTTTGATCCATCCTTACATTGCTGACCACATGACCTTTATGTCCTCTTGCCCTTCTGATACTTTTTTTTTTTTAACCATGGAAACTTGTAACCAATGCATGCCATTGTAACATTAAATGAATTCACCCAACCCTGTATCACGCCAAAGCTAAAATGCACCCACGAGAGGACTGTGTGTCGTGGCATGGCTTTCCTTAAACCATGTGGTTTAGGGAAACAAAACCATAAACGACATTGCTTTAAAGAAATCTGTCGCATTCTCCCGAACTTGAATCTTGGTGTCTTCGGTGAAAGTCCGCACCTTTTGACCTCTAACGTGTGATGTGCATCTACTTTTCGTGAGGAAAACTGTTACAAAGACACGCTATCCTCCAGTGGAGTGTATTACACACTTCGCTGAGATAATGGGCTGATTCAGGACACACAGAAACTGTGGAACTATTTTGAAGCAAGATTTCATCATTTTTGGAGTGTCATTTTTATGAAATCTGTTTTTTACACCAGGCTTCCAGAGGCAGTCCAGTCCCATTGCTAGACGCCAGTTCCCCCATGGAGGAGGCTACCGTCTGGACACCATGGACTTTGACGATGACTCTCGGGGCTGGCGATTTGACATGGACATGGTCATCATCTACATCTACTCAGTCAACTGGATTATTGGCTTCTTCATATTCTGCTTTCTTTGCTATCTTTTTTTCCCATCATTTTGACAGTTCTGGCAACAATTATGGGGGCAACAAAGTTAAAGAAGATAGCTTGAAGAAGGATGAGGGTAAAGTAAGGAATTAAAGCTAAAGCAGAGGGCAGGTGAGTTCTTATGTATAGTGGAAAAGGGAAGAAATGAAGCCGTTGGATTTTAATGTGAAGCCAATGAGTGAATTTTAAGCAGGTGACATGGCGTGGTGGAGGAAAAACAACAGCACAGGTTGTTGGCTCTCATTAATAAATAATTTAAACGGGGAAATGGCGTAGGGGGATGTTTGGGAATCCAATGTTCTCTGTTCTCTGTGTCCACATGATGCACATGTAATGTGGGTTGCATAACATGTCCTGCTCCTGTATGGAAGGGAGTTAATATAACAGCTCTCAGGTTGTAGTGTTTTACTTTCAACATCATTTCATTATAGTTTACGACGCTCAAATTAATGTGGTCAGTTAGAATCTAATTATTTTTCCAATTTATACTGACATTATTTACAAGAGATTTCATACAATAACAGTTTAAATGGAGAATTCTAACTCACTCTAACTTCAACTGCATAGTTACCAACTCACATCCATTGCCAATAGCTCATTTCAATGGTAAAAGCAACAATTTAACATTTAGTCCTTAGGAAACACACGCATGAATAAGTCCTCCTTTAATTCAGTAAAAGACTCACAGAGTTCTCCCAGAGAACCCAAAACACTAAATATGAGCTGAGCTAAACTAAAAGACCCAAACAAAACAAAACAAAATGGATGTTCATGTTAATGCATCACCAGACTTGAATGAAGGATTAGCTTTTTGGTTGGCTTTGGGTTGAGACCATTTGTTCATGGATTTATCAACCTCTGGGTTCACGTGTCCCACCATACACAAAATAATTTATATAATTGGCACTTAAATATAGTATGTCTAGATGTTTTAATTTGCAATTAGATGGAATATGATGTGTTGTTTGTTCCCAAACCCCCCTGGATGGAATGAATGTTTGGCTGTACTCAAGCTCTTTATTCTATATCAAATAAAGTTTACAGAGAAACATCTACAGGTATGTAGATGTGGTTTTAAAATCTGTCAGTTTTAAGTGATTTTAATTTTTTGATAATGAACTTGTGTATATAAGCCAAATAAATTTATATTATTTCTGAAACACCCTAAAGTTGCTCTCACTGCACATATACTTCTCAGTTTGGTATAACTTTGCAATAACAATCCAGTACTGGTATTTATAGACAAATCATCTTCATACACTTGTAAATAGCCTAAGATATCACAAGTTAGTTTCTAAATCGTACACATGACAATCCTCAGTGAGGAGCTTATAGTTTTCATGTTATTTCATTATTTATTGATCAACATAAATTGTATGTACTGTATAGGTATTATCAAATTATTTGTAAAGAAATAAAAATGTATAATGATCTATTATTGCTATATTTTTGTTTTCTTTTATTAAGTGCTGTGCGTAAGGAGCCCATCGCTATCATTTAGGTGGAGTTGTCTGGTGTTTTGCCAACTGGATCACGAGCAAGCCTATAAGAACCGACACCTGGGACATAAAGTTTCACCACTGTGGCTGCTAAGACAGAAGGTGGAGTTGTCCCAACGATATATTTGGGTTTACTCTGTTGGAACCACCGACTCTGGTTACTTCTGGACTGGACTCCTGTGCAGTCCTGTGCCTGTTTCCATGATGTGAGATGCAAGGTCACTGACGAAGAGTTTGGGGAGGCCATGAAAAAGGACTTTCAGATGGCAACTCGGAAAGTCAGTAACGTTTTCAAACGGACTCTCTGCCAAGTGTTAATATGTTTATCAAAATTCAGAACAATTAATTGGCTTTTCAACTGCGGATGCCATTTTTTCTGAGATCAACACCAAAATTAAACACACAATCGAAGCAGACTGTGAGCTGATTAAACAGAATTACATTGTAAGTTTCTTTTTTCCCTGTGTTACTCTTTGTGTTAATGTGTGTGAATGCAGCTGTGTCAAAGGTTGCATATATAAAACACAAAAAATCAACATGGATTTTGAGAGTCTTCCTTTGCAATCATAATGAAACAGTAATGCGGGTTTGGGAAGAGCACTCACTAAGCACTGAAATTGAATCCTATTCATTTATAATATCTTCCACCCGTCTTTGTGGTTGTGAAAAGCAAGGAGGAGCAAATGGCCATAATACTGAAAGCCATTTCCGGGGCATTTTCAGTTGAAAGGCTTAAATGTTGAAAAAGTATATTTTGCTGGATGATGTCAAACTGTAAATGTATTGCTCAATGATACATTTAAACACTACTTTATACATGAAAGCAGCTTACTTTTATTTTAAGTAATACTTTTTGTGTTTATGTACAGTATTTGTCTATCATGTTTTACACAATGTGTAAGATATAACATAACTTGAAGATTTGAACTATCATGGATTCAGACCTATTCCAAAATATGCCTATACTACATATAAGCAGTGGTGGGAAGTTATTAAGTACATCATTCAAGTACTGTACTTAAGTACAGTTTTGAGATACCTATACTTCAATTCCACAACAATTGTAGTGGGAATCATTGCAGTTTCAAGTCCACTACATTGGTTTGACAGCTTTAGTTACCTTTCAAGTGCAGATTTGACACAATGAATCATAGATCAAGCTTTTAAAACACAATGTTAAAGATGAAACCAGTGGTTTTCAACCTTTGTCTTCAGACATCTTAGAGAAAGCAGTGTAGTCACATTTCAGATGTCTAGAATTTGTTAACAGTTCCAACAAATAGTGATTTTTTTTTTCCTTTAAACTTTTCACATGGTTTCTTTTAAATAAATGTTTAAATGATCAAAAATCTGATAATTGAGAAAAAGTTCAAAAACTAAAAACACATTTGTGGATCCTAACTTTGTTTTTTCTTCTTTCTTCTCCCAATAATTATCTGTCAACCCCTCCGATTTATCTGCTGTCACTTAAAAAAAAACCTGTATATAAAGTAGTTCAAATTAGCTCCACCTGCAGCAGCTACAACAGTAACACGCTTTTCACTGATGCTTCACTGTTAATAATCTAATGATGTCTTCAATGATAAAATATCAGCCAGAGTACTTTAACACTTTAACTACATTTTGCTGTTAATACTTATGGAACCTACTTTTACTTATGTGGGATTTTTCCTGCAGAACATTTACTTGTATTTTTACACCGCTGTATTGGTCCATTTACTTAACTAAAGAATCTGAGTACTTCTTTCACCAACATACAGGTTGCAGAGAACTCAAATAAAGTTACCCAAATACCATACTTGTCTACCTCATATCAATACTGTTGTATAGATGTTTAAAAACAAAGTTTAAGCCCCAATCAGCTGGGCCTGCATATAAAGATATATTGTATATCATAGACATTACCCTGTGTACAACAATTTAAACTGTGGCTGGCTATTCAGTACAAAAGTTCAAATTGACCAACTTTAGGCCAACTCTTTGGAGGAATATCTCATTTTTGTAAGGCAAAGTGATACGTTAAGAAGTTCATATACAGCTCAGGGCGGGGATCTAAGTTGATGGGCCCTATTAGTATGCGCGTCCTTAGGGTGCGTAGTGTTGCCAGCCACAGAGCCACGTCAGGCCTGTAGCAACTGCTCGTCTTCTACTGCCTCTCCAAGGTTAGACATAGGCCCGCCCGACGAGCTGGAAACACTCAAAGAAACATGCAATAGGAGCTGAGGAAGCGACAGCAGGAATCAAGTTGTTTTTGAACGTTCAGATTTTCTCTGGCACAGAAGCTCAACGCGTCGTTTTGAAATAGTCAGCGTGGACACCGAAAGCGTTATCTTGTGCAGCTAAAAGAAGATCGTTATCGGTCGTCTTATTGGTGCTTAATGGAAACGTGCAATCATAAAAAATGGTTGCATTTGGATACTATCCGTGAATGCGATCGTTTCCTCTTGACATCCGTGCGTCAGAAAAGACACCTCAGCTAGCCTGGCTACGAGTTGAGTGTGAAATCTTCACTGTGCACCGTGTGCTGCTGGAGTGAAGGTGACTTGCGCCTCGTCGCAGTCAAGGCAATGCGGAGAGGAGTCACAGGCGCTCATCCGGTACTTTTCCTGCGCTCTCCGGCTCGTCTGGGAAAATATTTTCTCCCTCTCCCACATTAGAGGGACAGAACGTGAGATAGTCGGAGCAATAAGAGTAATCGAGGTTCAACCCAGCCAGTAGTTGGCGAAGGTGAAGTGAGCGAAAACGGAGTAGAGAATAAGGTGAGCCGTAAGGTGCAGGGTGGTAAGGCAGGAAGAGAGAAAGTGGTGGAGTTTGGGGAGGGGGGGGGGGAGAGAAGACAAAATCCTTCTGTCCTAGAGCTGTTTTAATAGTGGATGTGTATGCATGAGTTCTGCATCGAATGGGCGCAAAAACCGCCCCAGATCCGCCGGGAACATCTTCCAGATCGGCAAGCCTCCTTACCGAGACCCACAGAGGAGGGAGAGCACCGAAAGTACCCGCAAAGCCCAGCGCGCCGTGGCCGACTGCAGAATGGTAGGTTTGCGGCACGTCAGTCCCTGCGTGGTGCCTCTGATAAGGATTGATATGTTATCATCCCAAAATGTCTTTGTTCTAAGACGATCGACTATCCCGTGCATGCAAGGGTGCACGGGCGACAGCTGTTAATAGCTGCAACAACAAAAAAAGAGACTGTAACCCGGTCTGGCAGCCTAAAAATAGCTATATGCATTTGCATTACTTTGTCGGCAGTGAAGCCAAACAGAACACTTCGGCGTACAGATGTGTGATTTGTATTTAGAGTGTGGAAGGCTGCTGGTGATTTGGGCTGATTTCAAAATTGCCCGAATCACGAGAAAACAGACAGAGGTGTTGATGATCATGGCACACATGCCCTGTGTTTTGACAGACGCTCACAGGAATTAGGCTACAGCCTGCTTCACCCTTTCATACATCAGCGATCGTCATGGAGCCTCGCTGTTCGTATACAGGACTACAGTAGTGTGTGCTGCTACATGCAGGACTTGCACAAAACGAGCAAAATGTATGCCTCAAGCTCCGAGGTCGTGTGCAAGCAGCCGAACTCAGCGTTAATGGACTCCAATCAAGTCATTAATCATTCAGGCTAATTCATCTCGCACTCTGACTTTGCGGGCTATTTTAATGGCGATGCTTCACTCATCACATATTTCAGAGATCAATGCGCTTTTGTGACTATATATATGCAAGGTTGCAATTTTTGAAATTCTGCTTCCATTGATGCACACCACCATGCACCTGCACATTATTTTTTTTCCCCAGTGTAGAAAAAAAAATAAAAAATAGTAAGGCTGGATTTAGTGCTGCTCAGCATTTCCTTCTTGGCGCTGACACGTTTTCATGTTGACAAGTCAATACACGGACAAGGATAAAGACTATTCTGCTGCAACGACCAGAACAGGAAGTAGTCTGTATTTCTGTGGTGCTTACTAACTTATTTTCGTGTGATTCTTTTTTTTTTTTTTAACCTCATTGTAACAGATTGTCCAAGAATTCAATACACTTGTGGCTCTGTACCGTGAACTGGTCATCTCCATTGGGGAAATCACTGTCGACTGTCCTTCCTTACGGGCCGAAATGCTGAAGACCCGAACTAAAGGCTGCGAAATGGCGAGAGCGGCGCACCACAGTCTCACCTTGATATCGGGGTGAGTTGGCACAGACGCTGTCCATGGTGCTGACAATGATTGCCTCGCTATCCTCACTCTAAACGTGTGGAAACCGCACCAAACGGGGCGCTCTGCACCACTGCAGCGCTTCAAGTTGAAAAGTAGCTAATTTTACCGAAGTAAATCTCTAATTTGCATAAGCATCCCCCATTTTCGGCTCGTGTATAGTTTCGTAAGCCCACTGCTCCACTCTTCAAAGGAACCATCCAAGTGTCTGCTCCATTAAACTCGTAAGTTTATACTCGTGAGTATGTGGGGAAACAGAAAACATGAGAGCAGCTTTTAAAAATCATGACATCTCTAATTTGCCAGCGGCAGAGCTTTTCTAGGAAGCAATAACAACAACATAGTGTAAGTGATCACTTCCCATTAGCTGAGCCTAAAACGTTAATGTACAAAGTGGAATGCTTCCACAGATATAACAGATAATAGTATCAATAATGTACAATCGATTACTTTTTGTTTGCTTGTAATGTATTCTGAGAATGATTCTGTATCTTTTATGGTCATTGGAACATTTGCACACATGCTTTTCAACAATGGATTTTTTTTTTCATAAATGTTGATACAACTTTAAATTCTCTCTCTTTCAATGCAAAGTGGTTGCATCTGAGGCTGGTTCTCTGCTCAGTCGGAGCAGGTTTTCATGCTACATTACATTACAGGTGGTTTGAAGTTTAGGTTTAAGATGCAAAGACGCAGATATGACAAAAGCCTGGAAATACCTTTGACTGTACCACAACATCTTCTCTTCACTGGTGCCAGTGGAGGAGGGGCAAAGCGAGGCTTGGGATATGTAGATCCTCACTGAGGCTTATAAGACGCCAGCTGACTAGGCACCCTCAAACTTACTGAAATAACAATCGGACCGACTGAAGCCAGTGGTGAGAGAGATTTGGAGGATGTCTGCAGTGCCAGCTACTTGCCAAAGCCACAGTTGAAACAATAACAACATGAGGGTTACTCTTGAGATATCGGCCATATTTCTCCTTGCAAATGGCATACACTTGTGTCAGCTACTTGTTAGAGGTCTGTGAAATCACTAAATGTTCTTCCATAACAAAAATATTTCTTTCATAGGGTAGAGTTTAAAATATGTAAGGCTGTGCTCTACTCTGCTCCGTAACCTATTTCCTGGCTCAATAATTAGTCCACTTGCTATATCAAATTAAGAATACATATCCTTCGCTGTCTGTTACACGCATGACAAAATCTTTCCATTCGATGGAAGGAGGCTTTAAAGTACATGTGCGTGACACTCATGCAGTTCGCCAGTAAACATGTCTGCTGTCATGTGGATGCATGAATCATACGTTAATTCAATGGGCACATTTCAGCTGCTTTCTATAACAAGACCTTAGTAACAATTTATTTAAATTGGTACATAAACATTGCAGGACAGTGCAAAAACATCTGTTTTTTGTTACCAATGCATGGGTCCTAATTACACACATAGACACAGTTAGACTACCCTACAGTCCTGTGCTTGAATCGCCTGCTTTTGCTTCTGCAGCAGTGCCTCTGTGCAGCAGCTTTACAGAGGGATCTAAGTTCCCACTGATCTAAACATCATTGTCATAGTCATCACCAGCATAGATTCTCAACCTCCTTCTCCAGACCATTTCATTGTCTGTCTCCACTATTAGAGACACAGAGCTTGAATTAGACAGCGCAGATCCCGCCCCTTTAATAAAATAAAGCCAGTGTGTCTGAACGGTTTGAGTGATGCGGGGCCCCTCCAATGTGCTAAAGGAAAGCTGATAAGCAGGATAACATTTGTGCCAGCTGTGCTTTATAGCAACAGTACTGGAAAAGCTAGCACTGTGACAAACACGGATGGCTGGGAGAAGCTCGCTGTTGGAAAAGGAGAATTCAACAGCATGATTTGTGCGAGAAATTTTTGCGCCGTGTGCAAGTTTCTCGCCTTTTATCGCTGTCTCTTTCCCATGTGATATCACACTGGCTGAATATCACCTGCTGTAGTATCCCCTTGAACACCAGATTGATATAGTTGTGAAGTGACTGGTGTCTCATAAAAGCTAGTGATCTGCTCTGCTTGAATTAAAAATGACTGAGATGGGCTTTTATGTTAGGTTTAAATGTCTTCCATGCATTCTATTTATATTTTCTCTTGACAGTTAAAACAAATGATAAATGATGGCCACACGCTGCTTGCACAATACATCGTAATCAGTGCAGTAATTTTAACTTTGTCTGCTTAATGTAAAGCGAATGCAGAAGGAAAAATTTGTTCATCATCAAATGTTTTTAGAACGTTTTAATTCAGTAAAATTGTGTCAACTTTTATTAAATTTATATTTGATTTCAGCCTCTCTTCTCCCCAACTCCTTCTGACACCCACTGCTCCTGTCCAAGGTTTATTAAACGTTTGTTTTTTTTCTTCAGGTTATTGACCATAATAATACAATGACAAGCATGCAAAATTATCTGTTTTATTATACTTATTATAATTATCAGGTCTGTTTATCGTATTTGTTGAAATATTTCCAAAAGAAAGTATGCAAGTGACATTTGTTAATTGCTGTTTATGATGGGACAGACAATTCTGAAAACTGAGTACAAGAGAATCCCCCAGTATTCACTTGCTTACATGTGTAAATGATGTTACAAAGTCAGCTCTGAAATTAGTCAGGTACATGACACATAATGGACATCAGTTTGTGGAATATTAATTAAGAAATATTTTGGTAGACTCTTTCTTTTTCAACTTTTTGAGTTATTAGTTTACATTAAAGTTATTCTTAGAGTTTCATGCCTCGTGCTTAAAATGAGCACACACACACACACACACACACACACACACACACACACACACACACACACACACACACACACACACACACACACACACACACACACACACACACACACACACACACACATTAATTAACTGCACAGGGATTTGCTTAGACTTATCTACAAATGTTCCCTTCATGGATAACAATAGATAGTATTTCCAAAATGAAACCATAACTTTAGAATTTGTGTGTATAAAGCTGGTCACTGTATTCAGAGTCGATTAAGTTCCAGCTATGTAACCCTGCTTTGCTCTTACTATGTGCTATTTCAGGCCAGAGGATGGGGAGATCCACCCTGAGATCTGTAGGCTCTTTATCCAGCTGCAGTGCTGTCTGGAGATGTACATCACAGAGATGCTCAAATCTGTCTGCTTGCTGGGATCCCTGCAGCTCCACAGGAAAGGTTAACAAATGGATAAGCCGCTCTGGTAGTTTAGAGACAGCATGCTTTGTCTTACTTATTTCTTTACATTTCTATTAGTTAGGTTAAAGGAAACTGTCAGAAGACAATCACAACAGCAAATTTTTAAATGTTTGCACAGATGTGACAGCTTTCCTTATTTTTCATCCAAATTATAAACGATAACTACACCATCCTTCCAATAACACCATCTGCAGCCTGATCAATAAGCTTAAATATGTGAACAAAAATATCAACTAGTGCTTTTATACCTGTTTAATAAAATTTACAAAGATCATATGATCTGTTGGGTAATTTTAGGTCATCTCTTTCTTGTTTTTTTTTATGTTTTAATGTGTCTAGTTTTGACACATGATTAGGCTACTCTCTGTGTGCTTTAGGTAAGGATTCATGTGGCCCTCACGGAGTCGACAGTAAGACCGAGGAGAGCTCTGACATCCCCATCCTGGAGGACACCTCCTCCTCCCCCACTGACTGTCCTCAGCTCTGCTGGCTGGTGGCCACCGACATAGAAAACATAGAAAAGTATGTAGACAAAAGATCTGATGTGTCCTTCTGGTTTTGAACACGCGTATTTGCGTTTGTGTATTTATTGCGGTGTAAATAATGTTGTACATTTATCTATATTGGTCAGGTATTACATGTTCTAGGTGACATGGTGATTGTGTTTTTTAAAGTTTTTTCACATTTCAATGACATGTTACAGGACTGAAAAGATAAAAGAGGTATTAACATTCTACATTGTATCATTCATTCTTCAGTTTACATTAACAGCTACTGCTTTACACATTAAAAGATTAAATGACTTTCATTGGATCACACTTCCAAATTTCTTCTTTCAACCTCACAAACTACGTAATAGTTGATCATTTACAGTTGGATTTTTAGAGTTGTTTATGTGAAGATATAATTGGCTAACTGTATGTGCATTGAAACAAATCACGAGTTCACATATGTACCTAAATTACATGGTTCTGAAAATGACCAGATATTTCTTTTACAAAAAGCTGTGACAGCATATTTGTAACTTATATACAATTACTGTATTGTAATTGGCATGCACATAAAAACTAAACCGAATACTGTGTTTCTGGCTGCTTTAACATTTGTTTGGAACATATTAGAAATTAATATTAAAATTTGATAACATCCCATTTTTACTGGTGATGCTGTACCATAGTTTGACTGTTTGACAATTACATAAAAACACTGGGGTTGTATCTATGTTTATTACATTAGGTGATGCAATTAGACAGTAGTACATTTTATTATGCGAAATACAATATATTTTACAATGATCTTTTGATAATGCTGTAAAAATGAACCAAGTATTTGCTAAAGTTGTGGGTCTGCACGTATGTATTCGCATGTATGTGTGTGTATACCTGTATTAGTCACATCATTCTGACATAAATCTGTTGAGTCAAACGATGTTAATTTTGGGAATAAAAAGAAGTACCAATAATATAGGTTAAAGTTAGGGTAGGACAGGTATTTTTTTAGGGCTGGGGTATATTGAAAAAATAGATGTAAATCAGTGTAATTTCAGTATGTGTGTGAAAAGTATACTATGAAATAGATGGTTCAGGTACACAACATAAAAGCCCTTATTTGTGTTACTGCAGGGATATGAGGGAGATGAAGAACCTTCTCAGTAAACTCAGGGAGACGATGCCTTTACCATTGAAGAACCAAGGTAAGAAAGCAACCAACCCTTCAACCTCATCCCCACATACACCACAACTCCACAGAGCTGTGACACTTTCAAACTTTTCTATAGTCTAATGGGTTTACTGCAATAAGAACTGGTTGTGTCTTGAAAAAAAAAAAAAAAATCCTAAAAGTAGCAAAATTGTATGACTGTACCGAGGTGTTTTCTTGTGCCCAGATGACAGCAGTTTGCTGAACCTGACTCCCTACCCACTTGTCCGACAGAGGAAGAGGAGGTTCTTTGGGCTCTGTTGCCTGGTAACCAGCTAAAGGCCCCGCCTTTGTGGGTAGGAGGCGGCAACAAAGACACCATTACCCACTGTCCTTCACCACTTGTGTCTCCCACCAATCTATTACTGCCATTTTCAAATAACTTGTCTCTTTCTCTTTTTTTTTTAAAGGCTGCCCATTTGATAATTTTATTTTGTAATACAAAGAAGAATTGTAACCGCAACGTAATGAAAACAAAAGTCATGAAGATATATTTTAAGAAATTTTGCAACAGATTTTTCCCTTTTTTGGTAAATGAGATGAGACGCCTGCTTGTCCAATGTAAAAGAGAATGAGAGGTCATCGGAAATAATGTCAATATTCAATTACTTCTACAAGCCTGAGTGAATGAAATGAGGATTTATGTTTAAAAAAAAAAAAAAAAAAAAAAAAGGGGATTATAAATGTCTGTTTTGTCAGAAATAATGTGATAACTTATGACTAGACGCCATTTGAATATGTGAGGATGGCACTTGCAAAGACAAAGTTATACGTCCGTCTGTCTAAGCTGCAATGACAGGTTTGTGCAGAGTAAGTTCGTTGTGTATTACAGTCTCTGTTTTCTGTTTATTGCTGTTTTTCTTCTTAATGTACTTAATTTAGTCTTCCATAAACCAAGAACCTGTACCCAACTTAAACTTTCCAGCTTCAAAATGGAATATATGATACAATACTCATGACAAAACGTATTTGCACACAATATCTATCTATAAAACGAGACATTAGACTTGTATATACACATACTCTTTACGCAATGCTCTCTCAATTATTTTCAAAGTTGGAGGGGGTTAGCAAAGAATCTGAAGAGAGGATCTCTGTCTTTCTCTGTCTGAAGCAGTGGTGCAGACAGAGGGCAGGTAGTATTGGTCTTGCTTATTAAAGAAGGTACAGTAGTCAAAGCTGATATAGGTCATTTTACATTGTTAATAAAACTTTTGTTATTGAAACTTATGAACGAGTGTTTTGTATTTGTTTTGCATGTAATCCACTTAAATGTCCACTGGGTGGAGACAAAAACGACCAGTACACACAAACTGGTACAAACTGTGTTATACAACATAAATGAAACATGGTTAAAGGTTGGGTTCAAGTCCATCATAACCATCATAAGTACATAGCTGTATGTCAAATAAATAACTACATAGATAGATACTAATGTAGTTTTATGTTGTTTCAACGTAAATGTGAATATACACATTGAACATAACAGTAAGTAATACCTTACAGTAGCCTATAAATAAATTATTGTAATTTTGCTGTAGATTCACTCTCAATCTCTCACTGTCTGACAGTAAAGTTTTTAGGAAAACCTAGACATATTTATACAGGTCACAGGAAGTCACTAAATTATGTTATGAGTATAAATCAATTGAACAGCTTTGTGAAAATACACATCTTTTGTCACCATCATCAAAACACCAAAGGAATTAGTATCTTCAAGAAGAATAACCTTAAATCAGTGGAGTCCCAGAGACTTACTTTTTTTTTTTACATTTTCTATAATATAAAGAACAGTGGTGCAAGTCATAATTACATCCCGTACTTATGTACTAAAAAACATCTGTATGTCAAGTTCTGCATATCACCCCTTTAAGAGTGCAAGCGTGTGTGCCAGCTCACCCACTTCTAACACCTTCCTCTCAGCCACCAGCCTTGTTAACAACAGGCGAAACAGAGGAACGCATCCGCAGACAATAAGCATTTTCAAGTGATGACAAAACACGAAGTAGTTGGTGTCTTAAGAGTGTTTTCCCAGATACGTTCAGACACACATAAGCACACATGCATTCACTCACGCCGTGAGAGGGCAGCAAATAAGAGGCAGGAATAAACTGTCAGCAGGGGTTTGCTTGGCAAGCTGAGCGCTGTCTGGTTTAGTAATAAGCACAGGACATCTTTTGAAATCCCCTATCTCGGTCCAAAAATGAGATTTTCAAACATTGTCTCAGAGGACATTTACAAAACTATGTTCCTCAAAATGAGGCCCTACTTTTTGCAGTCTGGTGTGCATGTATCTCAAACAACATAGCATTTCATAAAAAGCAAGATACACACAGTCTGGAGTGGCAACAACAACATAATCTGCATATGCTGTGTCTGTTTTATTTGTCTGGGATATTTACAGTATTTACTTTGCAGGGTTATATCTATAAGTATCAGGATTTGTCATACCAATCTAGAAGAAATTAAGAGAAACGACGCAACTAGTAAACTGCTGTTTATTTTTTGTCTTAATAGTTTAGTTCTGTTTTTACACATGCATACAAATTTCCTTTACAGTGTGTTAAGTAGTGGTACTTCAAACAATATTAGTTCCACAGAAAACAATGGAATACTTAAGAAAGGATTAATGAATAAAAGAAGATAAATATGAGCGATTGGTCAGTCAGCTCTCCTTCTGACTCCTCAGGCAGGGCAGGGCAGGAGACTGATGACTGAGATTTTCTCTCCTTTACATCGCCGAAGTCCTACTTGACATTCACTCATGGTCTGTGTGGCCGCACTCAAATCCTCCCCAACACGGACACACACATTTAATCCGGGGGTGAAGCAATTCACCATGCCTTTACAGCTACAGTACCTGGTTTCATCTGAAAGGATAGTGTGAAGACAAATTACACGAGACACTACAAATTAAAAAACACTGCAGACTCTTGTGGATTGTGCGTGACCTTGCATGTTCCTACCATCACAGCTCTCCCACATGTGACAGCTGGTGCAGCCTGTTGTGTTACGCTCTGGCCACTCGCAGGCGCTGTCCTCTGCTATCGCGTGCTTCTTCCCCATACACTGCAGTGCGTGCATTTTGCACACACTGAGAATAACTGATTTTCTACTTACAGGACTTGTGGCACACAACTCCAAGGATGAGCTGTGATAAAAACACAAAAAGCAGCATTAAGCACAAAAATCACAAGAAAACCAATCAATTTAGCCAGTTTGAAAAAAGTTATGTGACCAAACTGCTGATTAGCAGTGTAAACATACCTGCACTCAAAAGGCATTTTGCAAACACATTTTCCTCTGGAAGGCTTCTCCCACAGTTTACACTGCACTAATGGAGTAATGCTTTGTTGTCCTGTAGTGACTGTAGGATACACAGATATCAGTCTTCCATATTGCTTAGCGATATGAACAGTAAAGGACAGTCACATGTTTTTACACGGCAGTCCCAAACCATCAGCTGGACTATTTATATGAATCTTGAAATTCACCTTGGCTGCAACTGATTGCAGCTGGGTCTGGTGAAAAATGTAGGCTGGAGTCACACATGAGTGTTGCTTCTCCGATGAGCTGTCTACCCTCTGGACACGACAAGGTAACTGACTCTCCTATGTCATAGACCTGCTTTAAAGGAGTGACTATGACATCATCAGCGAGGGATGTAGTCGTGCAGCGTGAAACTGGGAGAAAAGTTGGACTTTAACGAAGTGTAACTTAAATTCATTGTGATAGTAAATATACAATTTTAGTTTTATATACTCACTTGTGCACAGACCAGGACTGGCAGACCAGGTTTGATCAGCAGTGCATTCCAGGGTTCCACCAAGAAGATAGAACCCTGGAGTGCAGGTGTACTCAACTCTAGCACCTACGAGGTAAATGTCTTTAGGCTCCTGTGAAGCATGTGGTGAAAAAAAAACCCGATTAGGTTACATTTTTCAGTTTTGATGTGTCTACAGAAAACTCTTAAAAAAGAGGCAGAAATATGAATTACAAATATAATTCAATGCCATTGAGGCAGGTCCTTTTCTATTTACAGAGATATTAAATATTTTCAGAGTTTCTAGTATGCAAATTGCCTTTTAAAAGCATTGAATGTAAATATTGGTGATCTGTCAAATACATACCAAAAAAAAAAAAAAAAATGTTTTTCATGAGTCAATTATTCTTTAAAGGCTTAACTATCAGGCTCACCTTATTACGCTATTCTCCATATTAAAATCTTGGTAAATTAGCCTGACTGATGTAAAAACAAACTCAATTATGTAGGGAGTCAGACTGCAATGTAACTTTGCGACTAAAACATTTAAATTTGTATGATTATAAAAATATTAAATGTTTGCAAAAAATTGTTCCACAATGTGCAAATTTCCCGTTTGGCTTCATCTTTACCAGGATGTAGCCATTGATCAGAGGAGGAGGGGTTCCACACTTCTTGCTTGCTGGTAGAGTTTGGTCAAAGCACTGAGGCTCCATGATTCTATAGAAAAATAGTTAAAAATAGCATGTTGTATAGCTCCATATTGATTCAAATCAGTGCGAACTCCCTCCTTCTGAAATGGTGGCTTCTGTTACAACAGTGTTATTAAGTTCATGGAGCACAATAAAACTGCAGCTTGCTCTGACTTCAAGTATGTCAGCTCTTGATCTTCACAGTCAGACGTCTCAGTTGGTTCTCCAATACAGAGTTGTCCCCCATTTTGAGGGGAAGGATTAGAACAGGAACGACTTCGTGACCTTCGAGCCCCAGAGCACATTGACCAGGCAGACCAACAGGACCACCCACCATGGATCACTCCTTGCGTGCAGACACAGAAAAGAAGAAAGACAAAAATAAATTAACCGATACCAGTGACTTAAGGACACTTCATTTGAAGACAACACATTATACTGTGTACTTACTTTGTTGAAATGTTGAAAGTCACCACTCAGTCGGATTAATACTCTCTTACCTGCCCATTCAATATAATGTCATAGCCAGCAGATGACTATTTTATCTTGCAACCAAAACTGAAAACAGGGAAAGAGGCTTGCTCTGTCCAAAAGTAACATCACCCACCCTGTTGACTTTCCACTTCAGTTCCCTGTTCACAGGCCGGTCCTGACGTGCCAGGCTTGCAAATGCATTTGCATTTATCTCCGTCCATGACAGCCATACCATTGTTGCTGCAGGGCCGACAGTGGCAGGGGTCACTCTCTGTGCGGTACTGCTCTGTGGCGCGGCGTAGGTAAAGCTTCTTCAACCCAGCACACTGAACCTCCTTCACCAGCTCTGACAGTGGTCGCAGCTGCCAAAACAAGAGTTGGAGTAAAAGAGTCAAACTACAGAGAGATGCAAGGGCCTATTACTTGAAAAGATGACATACTAAAATGCAAATAAATAAATCCAACATTATGCTCATGCTTTTAATGTCTAAAGGGCTTATTTTCCTTCACCGTTTGTTTTGTGATCTGCGGAAATGATCTAACAGAGTCAGCCCAGTTTGAGTACATTTCCCAGTTCTTGTCCGGCTCACTGGGCTGCATCATCTTTAGTGCTGCAATATGGGAAATGCCTCCTCCATTCACATCCACTTTCATGTCTTCATTGCTCCTGATATTACCTATTTTTAAAAGGTTCACAGAGATGATGGATAGCATAAATATTTAGATATTTTCAGTGCTTTTATTGGTGGTAGTACTGTATATGTGTAAAATTAGCATCCAAATTGTACCGCTGGATGATGTGTGTTGGTGTTGACCACTCCTACAATCCACTCTGGTAATGGGCCATATGAGAATCCATCGCTTAGTTTTCACACATTCGTTATGCTGCTTGCTTTCAGTGACTGGAAAAGAAATGAAAAATAAGTCAGTTCCAGAAATTGATGGCAGGATTGAATAAAGGATTTAGCTGGCTTTTTAATTTTTTTATTAACCACATGTTTTGGTTGGAATCAGGAAAATATTAACTTATAATTGTATAATATAATTGTGTATAATTACACATAACTACATTATCTACAGATTTATTGACACGCTAAAACAAATTCTGTCATTAATGTGACCATTCATAGAGACTGTTAAAAAAAATCAACATTTTCCAAAACACATTAAAATACAATATATACTATGATAATAGCTAATACATTAGCTTTTGCAAATGCTGAGATATAATTCCAGTGTCAGTGGTGAACACCATAGGCTAATATTACTTCATATAACACTAGGAAATGCAAAATTAATAACCATTAAAATAAATAAGTAATAGGAAGATAGAATAGCATGTTGTTTAGCAATTTAAAACGATAGGTAAAAGGAAGTTTTCTCCTAAATGACGTTGAGTCTCACAGTGGCTGATTTAAATACCAAACTGTTAATGGTTCATGATTCCTCACCCATCTGTTTTTCAGTTTCTGCATCTAACCAGGCAATAACTTTGAAGGAGCCTCCAAGGCTTCCCGCAGACAGGTAGTGTGTTCCAAACCTCTCCAAAACACTCCTGTAGGCAGAGTAGTCATAGACAGATGGGAGTTTAGCCAGTGCCTTCCAAAACTCCTCAGAAATTGGGAGGTGCTGAGGAGAGTTACTCTGGAACTGAGCAACCTTAATGTCATTCTTTAAAACCAAAAGCTTGCGTGTCTGTCAGGAAAAAAACAAAATTTTATCATTTGAATCAGTTTAATTTTCTTTGATTTTGTTTTTCAAAATAACATTCCTTATTACTGGTATAACTCCTTTAAAGATACAGTGACAAAGTTTCTACACACCTGAGTTCGGTCATTTGTCTCATGAAAGTCATAGTTGTGATATCCTGTCGTGGTCCCAGTAACTGTCTCTCTGTTGACAATATGCTTAGCATAGTGCCATTTACTGGTGAACACCTCATCACTGAAGTCATTCTGAACTTCCACCTGAGAATAAGTTAAGAACAATTAGGAAAAAAAATCTTACCTGTTTGAGCAAAGTAGCTTTAAACCGACAAATAAAATCAAATAAATGCGGACAGAAACGGCACTGTCCTTGGATGTTGGAGTTTTTCTCTGCAAGTTGTCCCCTAGCATAATGTTTTGATGACCAGATTTCCAGTGTAAAGAAAACTGTGTGTATAAACAATAGCAACTCCACGGGGTTCTTTTACAGAAGGAGTAGTAGCACTATTAAATCGCAATTGCAGGTATCTCCAGAGGTACCAACCATAAAGCTGTACTGGGTGGTACTGAGGGGCAGGCGATAGATAGCATTGTGGACCGTGCTATACATGGTGCGACACTGGCCCCCAAAGCTCTTCGTATTGATGACGCTGGCTCTCCTCTTTCCTGACACCACATCAAACCTACAGAGACAATGAAAATGTCTCAGCGGTAGGCATATGGTAGCTGTTCTCTGTACTTCTATCAGTGCATACCCATCTGCAAATAGATCTGCGTGAAGATTTCTCACTTACCCGAGTCCTAGGAGCTCAATGTTAGGTGGGGTAACTTTATGTGAACATGTAATGTATTTTTGAACGGGACAAACTCTTTCATCCTGCCAATCTTCCTCACAGTCCTGATCTCCGTTACACACCAGAGATGGGCTAATACACTTCCCTGCAGGTCAAAATAAGGATACGGTTGATACCTGAGTGGTTATTTTCTAATTCTGTATGATTGTGGAAGTGAAGAGAGCTTATTTGTAACCTGATTGACAGCGAAACCTGTCTCCGCATCCGTCCTCTAAAGGGCAACCCTGTGTGGTTTCACAGGACCTGGTCTCAGTCCGCTCTCCATTGCAGGGGTTCCCACCAAACTGAGCATAGACAGCCATGGATCGGCTTCTTGTCTGTAACATACCACGGTGGGACAAAGAAATATAAAACAACAATCCTAATAATTTGATAAATGTGAAAATATCTTCATCAGTTTGAGAAAATCAACATAATCCTGAGTAGATCTGATGGTGAAATTCAATAATAGTATTGATTTAATTTAAAGATTATATGGGTTACAATATGTTATGGGTGAGAAACAAGTTGCTGAAAATATTTACAGGTCAATTAATCTTCCAAACCTGTAATTTGGTGCAGCTATCACACACTGACCATTCGCCATAAGGCCCCCACTGGCAATGAACTCTCCGGTCACACAACCTTGGAATTTCAAATAAAATAATTCAATACATGAAAATAAATTCAGTTAAAGTAAATAATCACAATATATTCATGTCATTTATAATGTTATACATTCAATGCTTAAACAGAACAGCTGATGGAAAGCAGCTAACTTTACTCAAGTACTGTAGAAGTACAGTTTTGAGGTACTTGTACTTAACCTGAGTATTTCCATTTGATACTTTAGACTTCCACTCTCCTATATTTCAGAAGGTTTACTGTAGTTTCTACTTCACTACATTTATTTGATAGCTTTAGGTTTTAGATGAAAATTATACATTGTGGAAAATATAATAGCTTTCAAAATACAACAGTTTGCTAAGGATGAAACCAGAGGTTACCAACCCATTTGTTTTCATACATCATACAAACAGCATTGTGCAATCAAGGTTACATTTCAGATGTCTATGAGTTGTTAACAACTCCACCCAAGTAATTTTTTCCTTTAAACTTCTCACATTGTTCAATTTCAATAAATGTTCAAATGATCCAATATCTCACCAAAAGTCAGAGACAAGAGAAAAAGACTAAAAGCAGATTTAAGGATCAGAACTTTTTTCTTCTTCTTTCCTCTCCCAGTAATCATCTGATGACCCCTCAGATCTATCTGCTGTCCCTTGATATAAAACTTTATATAAAGTAGTTGAAACTAGCTCCACCTGCAGCAGCGCCATTAATAATCACTCAAAACTTTAACTAACCGCTAATACTTACTTACTTTTACTTAAGCAGGCTTTTTCATGCAGACCTTTTACTTGTAATGGAGTATTTTTACATTGCTGTATTGGTACTTTTACTTAAAAACAGGGTCTACTTCTTCCATCACTGGCAATAACAGATTTACCCTTTGGCAGTCAACAGGAAGAGTAGCCATGGCAAAGCTCTTGCACAGAGTTGTGCAATGTTCTGAGAAGAGAAGAGAAGAGAAGAGAAGAGAAGAGAAGAGAAGAGAAGAGAAGAGAAGAGAAGAGAAGAGAAGAGAAGAGAAGAGAAGAGAAGAGAAGAGAAGAGAAGAGAAGAGAAGAGAAGAGAAGAGAAGAGAAGACAAGACAAGACAAGAGAAGAGAAGAGAAAAATGTAAATAATAAGTAGATAAGTCAGATATCAGCTATATAGCACTGCACACAATATCAAATGTTCAACATCAATTTGAAAAATCGACTTGCCTTCATGGTGAGCGAAGCGCAGTAAACAGAAGATGAAGTTATGAGCAGCCTTTGACGCTGGGTATTTATGTGAAATTTCCTTCTTGTCAGGGGGTCAAACTGTTCGAGGGACATCCCATAAAACTCATTGGGTTTCATAAGAAGATGATGTGTGCATGTGTGTGTGCGTGCGTGCGTATGTTTTAGACAAGAGAATAGGAAAATATTTTTTGTGGCAGCGCATCCCAAATAGCTCTTCCAGAAAATCATTCTGAAACCGAAAACAAAGATTTGTCATGCTGTGAGTCTGCCCAATAACATCCTGACCTTTTTTAACAGCAGATGTTTTCAATTGTCCTAGTTTAGGAAAGCATAAGTGTAACTCATTAACACTGTGTTAAGGTGTTCCAAAAAGCAGGTAAACTTAACATTACCCTTTGGCTCTATCAGTTTAACACCAAATTGAAGTACAGCTATTATTTATGTAATTAGTTATATGATTGACAAGTTAAAGGTCCCTTATTGCTTAAATTCAGATTTCTTTGTCATTTCTAATTATAAAGCAGGCCTTGGTGCTACATAAATACTTTCAATGTTGTTTGTCAAAATGCTCAGTCCATGGAGAAATACACACAGTCTGTATTCAGTAAGTTTACGTAAGTTTGTGATGTCACAATCTCACGCTCATACACCCTCAGCACAGCCCACTGTCCAACATCTTATGTGAAAAACTCCAATTATCACCTCAGGGCTCTAGGCCTCCGTCTACCAGTTAAGTTGTAGTTTACATATCCATATCTGTCCAGACTTGGTGAAAACTTTGAAAAAAATCCTTTAACATGTTCAGATGCTTCACTAATAAAGTCGTCTGACAGTAGACAATGTTTCAAATAATGATGATGCTGCAAATAAGCTGCAAATTCTAAAATGTAGACGCTTCCCTCATATTGTCAACCCGACAGCACAGGAGAGCTATATAATTAGCAGTTTCTTAGTGGGCGCCCAGGATTAATGTCACCAATTCAGTCTCTGACCAAATGTGAAAAATGGTCTCAATCTCCCTTTCTGTTCTTCAGTTATGGTGTTGAATAATGACCAGAAAAGTGTTTTTGCAGAACATTTTGATGTCACGGTACAGTTGACTTTTCACTTTTTTATCCCATCATTTTATCCTATTAAACAATTGTGTGATGTTTTTTTTATAATTAGTCCATGAATTCCTGTGTTATACCCATAACATCTCCTAATGGAAGCATGTACAAAGTAAAAAGTATTGGGCCTAACACTGAGCCTTGTGGAACTCCACAACTAACTCTTGTTTGTCTGGAAGATTCATTGTTGACATGGACAACCTGGAATCTATCTGATAAGTAGGATTTGAACCAGTCTAATGCAGTTCCTTTAATCCTCGTAACATCTTCTAATCTCTGTAATAAGATCGTATGATCAATTGTATCAAAAGCAGCACTGAGGTCCAGAAGAACAAGTACAGAGACAGTTATTTATGTTATGCAGATGACACGCAGCTATATCTTTCTATAAATCCAGATGAAACAAATTAGTTAGTAAAACTTGAAGAATGTCTGAAAGACATAAAGGCCTGGATGACCCAATTTCCTGCTTCTAAATTCAGACAATACGGAGGTTATTGTACTTGGTCCTAAACACCTCAGAAACTATTTTTCCAGTCACTTAGTTACTCAAGATGACATAGTCTTGGCCTCCAGCACCACTGTGAGGAACCTTGGAGTCATCTTTGATGAGGATTTGTCCTTTAACTACAATATAACGCAAGTCTCCAGGACCGCTTTCTTTCATCCACGTAATATTAATAAAATCAGAAAAATCCTTCCTCAGCCTGATGCAGAAAAGCTAATTCATGCATTTGTTATTTCCAGGCTGGATTATTGTAATTCCTTGTTGTTAGGATGTCCAAATTACTCATTAAAAACCCTGCAGTTGATCCAAAATGCTGCAGCAAGAGTTCTGACAGATTTTGCAAGAGAGATCATATTTCTCCTGTTTTAGCTTCTCTTCACTGGCTTCTTGTTAAATCAAGAATATAATTTAAAATTCCCCTGTTGACTTACAAAGCTCTTCGTGACCAGAGATCTCAGAGATCTTATAGAATCACACCATCCTGACAGAGCACTTCGCTCTCATAACGCTGGCCTGCTTATGGTTCCCAGAGTTTCCAAAAGTAGAATAGGAGGCAGAGCCTTCAGTTTTCAGGCTCCTCTCCTGTTGAACCAGCTCCCAGTTTGGGTTTGAGGGGGAGAAACCCTCTCTAGCTTTAAGGTTAGACTCAAAACTTTCCTTTTTTGCTGCTCAGGTGGCTTTGAACCATCCTGCAGTTATGCTGTTACAGGCCCAGGCTGCTGGGGACCTTGTGATGCACTGAGCTTCTTTCCTCTCATTCTTTAACTCTCTGTAGACTCATATCTCACCATTACATCTCATTAACTTCATGCTTTTTCTCTCCCATAGTTTTTGCTTATTGTCTGTTGCCTCCCCATTCAATTCCCTCACTTGCGTAGTTTCTCTTCTTTCTTTTGCAGATGTTCCATCATGGAGCTGCATGTCTCTGTTCTGTGATTGTCAGCCCCACCAAAAGTTAATGTCTTGTATCTGTATGCTGTCCTTTTCTCTCTCTGCTCTCCCCTCACCCCAAGCAGCCGAGGCAGATGGCCGCCCACCTCTGAGCCTGGTCCTGTCGGAGGTTTCTTCCTGTGAAGAGGGAGTTTTTCCTTCCCTCTGTTGGAGGTTTTTCTCCCTTAAAGAGGAGTTTTCCCCTCCTAGTTTATGTGGTATTGTTGAATTTTTGGGTTTCTTAGTATAATGCTGTTCTAAGTAATAGGTTCTGCTGTAAGGACTTTAATGTGTTAAGTGCCATGAAATAACCTGTGTTGTGATTTGGCGCTATATAATTAAAATTGAATTGAATCGAATTGAGACCTTATGTATACCTTATCCGGACCTAATCTAGATCCTATCGTGACCTAATTCAGACCTTATCTAAACCATCCATCCATCCATCCCTTATCAGGACCTTATCTAACATTTACACTAATGTATTTTTCAGGACCTTCCCCTTGCTCATAGAAATTGTCATGTTTACTCTACTTTTACCTTCCTTCCTCTGTGGCCTTTATTATGATTACATGACCCTGAGTGTATATGTAGGTATCTTTCAGGACGTTTGCCTACCTCACAGTCCGTCTTCACTGTAAGTACACTAATTTAGGCACAGGGGCGGCTGGCTTTACCACTATAGAGCACTCACTGTATATGGATCGAACGTGCCCAAACTTTTAGTTTGTTACTATATCTTTGTTTATTCATATGCTGAGAAGTGATCCAAATAGTCATGGCTTGAAACAGATGGAAAATTGATAGACCTGCTCTGCAGTTTTATAGATTGCAATGTTTAAATTATGTTTTGCCCTCCAGGGTTCCGCGGTGACTGAAAACTATGAATAGGTTACAGATTATCAGTTACCTTGTTAAAAATACAATAGATAATGTAACTATTTTAATTAGGCTACTCGATCAAAGTAATGTAACTTATCATATTTGATTACTTTTTGATTACTTTTGTAACATTTTAAACTGAACAATAACATTGAAAAGTTCTTCAATATAAATTTAAACCAGGCAGTGTAAACCTCACTACCATCTGAGCTGCTGTGGGTCAGAGCTGGTTGCCCATGTTGCAAGGTTGGCAGTTCAATCCCCGTTTCCTCCCATCCACATGCCTTGGGAAGGACACTGAACCCCAAGTTTCTCCCTCACCAGCAGTGACAGCTTTGTCGCCATTGGATGAATGGTATGCACAAATTGTAAAGTGCTCTGTAGAGCACTTAGATAAAAAAAAAAAAAAAAAACTTTTTAAAAAAAGACTCTATATGTGTCTATTTGACTACCATTCACCTGTGGAGCATCATCTCCCCCAAATCATGTTACACCGTAAAACAAAAACACGAGTTGGGAAGTTATTGCTATATCTGTATAATTGTCTATGCACCATTTCAACTAAATATGTTTCAGTGATGCATAGCCCAGCTATTTGTTTTGTCTGAGTGATTGGTGTCATTTTTAACTTCCAAAGAAAGATTGGCTGCAGATGAACATGTGTGTGAACAAAAATTGTTTCATTGACTCACAATTATAAGCGACATGCAGTAACCCTGGGTATGGAGATGTGATTAAGTCTAGCAAACACTGGAGGGCAATAGAGATTTGAGAGTTGTTTTCTCTTCATGGCTGAAATGTGATTCCAGGCTGAGCAAATTTGACAACATTTCTAAGTAAGCAGGAGAAAGATGTACACTTTTGAGGCAAACTGCAACACAGCCCCCCGGTTTTAGAGAAGGATCTATTTGGGAAGTTTAAACCTGAATTCGATCAATTAAAATGTTGATTTTCCTGATATTTCCACATGTTGAGGGAGATACAGAGACAGGCTGGGTGATGTCCATCAGCTGAATAGCTTCAGGGAGACATCTCTTGCAGCCAAACTTGAGATTTCTACAGTCACGGCGTTACACTGCGAATATCCATCACATATAGCCAGTTCAAGAGGGAATACTGAGCACTGCATTGAAATTGTTTTTTTAAGCGGCTCTAGGGCAGGGAAAGTTGTGTTAGTGAGCATAGATTCCTGCTGCCTATCATTTCTAACAATAACCAAGGGGCAATTTTGTCCTGCCTACAAATTAAGGGTGTCAAATTAATACAAAGCCCGATTTAAAATGAGTTGCAAGAGACAGAATTGACGTTTGGCATTGACTTTTGGAATATAAAAATATGAGATACATTTTCTAAATAATAAAAAAAGGAAAATAAAGAAAATGAAACAGAAAAATTAGGAAACACAAGCTCAAGCAAACACTTTGAAAAAAAAGATCCATCAAACTGTATTTGAGCCAAAATTTCCATTTGCAGAAATTTCCGAACAATGCAGAAATTGAGTTGCACTTACCTTAGTTGTCTGCTGTGATGAGTGACTGGAGAAAATACACAACGGTATATTTTATATGCCTAATTAATTTGATGCAACATATGTCACACAAGCAGTTCTAAATATCCATTATTCTACATGTAGATTTTTGAATAAAATCAATCACAGAAAAGATTTAAATGAAAAAAATGTCTTTGAGCACAGTGTCACCTCAGGTTACAAAACAAACTCAAGACAATCAGATCTTAAGTCATGCACATTTCTGGCATAGGTTGAAATGATGAAAAGTTATTTCCCATATTTCTGAAATTACCACCTAATCACTCGGTCACTGTACAGCAACAGGCCAAGTCCCAGCACTTCGGCATACAAGAGCAGTTGGCTCAGACTTTGGGCCACCAGACCGTACCTTCCATTAGTTCTGCTTCTGCAGGTCTCATGATGTTCGGAGGGCCATCTTTGACCGCCATCTGCCCTACAAATTTGGTCGGAGTGACGTCTGTGACGCTCATACAGAGGGTATCAGTAAATGTAAGTGCAGTTTTTGTGCATACTCATCTCCAGATGAATGTATAAACTGCTTTTCTGAATTCAACATGTGTCAAGAGAGTTGAATGTAAACCATTTTAAAGCTTATAAATGTTTCGATCCCTTGTATTCACCTAAAATATTACATCATAGGAACACACTGAGAATGAAAAATGAACAGTATTTAATATAATGTTGGTTGAGAACAGGCCAGCTATCCCAGCCTGGGGGTTATGGTGATGAAAGGGGCCATGAGATAAATCTGAGCCCACGTGACAGGATTAGAGGTTCCTTCAAAATAATATATTTATGTTTTGTTTATTGTATTTTCATATTTTTGTAGTAAATCACTGCTTTACGATATCACTCCTCAATCACTTCCTCCTCTTGGTTGGTGTTTTCATGTCTGAATAGCTGGAAAAATCATTACAATCATTCCCACAGTTTCCCTTCTGTGACCTCCATCAAGGTTGACTTAACTTTATATCTCAGCAGGCCCGTTGTAATATTGTACATTGTTGGCAGACAAATTGTCTCCCTCTACCCATGTACCTTCATAACTAGACACAAGAGTGGCTGGTAAAATTGCTCTCCCTCCTCCACACACTCCAAACTTTTCCGAAACTATGCATCTCACTAAAACCCCTCTTTAAACTGTCTGAATGTCATCATCCATCTCTACCACCTACACCTCTACCTCCTCTCCATCTGTGTTTGCCTGTGTGTGCGTGACAGAGAAAGACAGACAGACAGAAACACGTGCGCGCTCTTAAGACACGACAACGGTCCATTTGCATTTCTCATTGGTCCCTCAATGTACAACATAAACCAAATGAAACCTACGGAAAGAGAAAATTTAGAGAATCATGTGAAAAATAATCTACACAAAGAAAGTAAATGATTTGTGCCTTTTCCTTACCACAACTACTTTAATGTGCAATCACAGCGCCTAATACCCACCCATTCTGTGTTTACCACCATCACGCTGCTATTGTACTGAGCAGCCTCCAGAGAAATGTTGCTGATTGCTGATAACAGTGGGTTTACCCAGTTAATTAACCTGTGTTAGTAAGTGTAAAACAGCATCAATGAGAAATCAATCATTTGATATAGTGATTTAACCAAACCTCACCAATCAGCTAGATGGTTACATTGTTTACAAGGTTAGAATAACCCAAGTAAATACCTTGAAGGCAGAGTCAAGATAGAGGCAGAAGAAAAAAAAAAACTCCAACAATGAGCCTCTAAAGCTGAGTTACCTTTGTTTCCTCTTCAGAAACAACACCTGGCTGCAGAATGGCAGAAGCTGAATTACAAAACAGTCTCAGTAAGGTCACCCTGAGTGCCGCTACCCACCCACCTCCATCCTCATCACCCTGGAAACAGGATGGTTTTAGGATGCTCCTCTGCACTGAAAGAGAATAAAATACTGGTATTTTAGCTTAAAAGCTGAAAATCTACATTAGATCTAAAGGGCTGCCATTTGCTGATTGAATTAAATTCAAATTTTATTTTAATGACTATAATAATGATCTGTTCAATCAAGCAACTAACCGACCAAGCATCCAATCACCACTCAACAAGCCAGAAACTGTTTGGGGAACAATACTTCACTCAATAGGCATAGAAGCTTTATTTGATCGGCCATTTTCCACTTAGAACAGAGTCAGATTAATTTGAGCAAAGGACTCTTTTTACACCAGAACATAAAGGCAATGACAACAGTTTGGACCAGGGAAGACACAAATGTCCTTACAACACATTTTGAAAGCTTTTCAAGTCTGGTCATTTGTGTGGGTTCATTCATAATGTGAATGGGGTAGTAGCAGTGCAACATTTAAAAAATAAATTAATTTAGACGTTTGTCTTAAAGGGAAGAAACATTTCAAGTTGAGATGTGCACATGCTCTTAAGAACAATATGCAGAAGATAAGAGAAGTTACGCACCAACTGCATGGGAACTGTTGGTGAACGACAAACATTAAATGTAGGTTTTGGGTCATGCACAAAAGCGAAGTGCCAAATACATTTGAAAAACAAGAGCAGTATGGTAGCTGACTTAAGGTATAAGGAAAGAAAATGTTGTTAATGACTCTTAGTAATAATTTACAATTCATCTGCAGTATACTATTTGCAATTACAGTATGTAGAAACTGTCCACAATATAAAACATTTTAACATGAAACTACACAGAAGTGAAAGAAGTAATGTAACTCATTTTCACACCGAAGCATATAATACAAAAAACATGACGTTCCAGCTGAAATTCAGTCATCCATATGAGACTTTTAGAAATGGCACAGTTACTCACAAGACACATACATCCACCAATCCAAAGAGCAGAGTTTCCTGTTTTTTGGCTTTACATTACCAAACTGGACAACAATGTCCTGGCGGATTACATTCTCTTCAGAAAATGCCACAAGTGTATGTAGTATGTGATTTTTTTTTTTTTTAATTTTTTTTTTAATGCATAATGTGTAAAACTTTGCAATACAAATATTTTCATTGTCTTTCTGGGTGTCATTTCAATGTTCTTTTCCATCTTCAATTAAACATTGTCGGGTAAAAAATGAAATGCATCAAACGTAAACAAAAAATGAGAGTGTACTGAATACATTGCACCAGTATTGGTACAGCAGAAATCCCAGGGATTCAGAAACATGGAACACCTAATAACACAGACACAGTTGAGCTACAGCTAGATCTTAACCAGACATTTACTGTATTATTTTCCAAGCATTAAAGCGCTGCTGTCACATCAAGACCCTCCTGGCCCTGAATTATGATGTTTACCCTTTTCTAACTTAAAATAAATCTAGTCTCTTGTTGAGTGTTAAGGAGCTTTATCCCTTATTATTATGAAAGACACAAGACGGTGATGCATCTCATGGTGACTCATATACACTACCAGTAAGTATAGACACATACAGACACACACAGGGGGGGCAAGGAACCAGCAAAGGAAAGACAGACGGTGGATACACTCTTGTACCCTGATATACTGTATATTTATGCTTGGCTATCACAACTCAGCACCCTCCACACTCGAGCTGGATGCCGAATCATTAGAAATGACTAGCTGCATCGACTGCATTTCTAACAATGAGATGTTGTCTTAAAATTTTGACAAAATATCACTGTGAATACACATAATGTCATGGGTACATTTTCCTCGGCAAGCCAATAAGCACCGTTGCTCTCTCTTTCAATTGTTTTGAATCAAAGAATCAACTGTTTTAATCAATCAGTCTGTAGTTCTATAGTACAGATCTATCTGATAAATATCTTGGTTGTAACTGACATCAGTGGAGACTATTACTGGGAGAAAACCCAATGGGAGAGAAATGTAAATGATTCATTTCTTGTCTTTGTATTGAATAAACACATTGTAACAACTCTGCATTCAAGCTGCTGGAGGCATTTCTCAAAAACACCTGCAGTGATCTGACCAGGGATGCATATTGTTGAAAATAAAAAGAAGAAACAGTTTACTTGGACAGACTTTCCAAAGAGGACATACAACTGCTAGCTACTTTACACCAGCCTACAATTTGAGTTACATGGATTTATTTCAAACAATCTCTGAAAGAACTGTCACTATCACTAGAATACCAAGACTGATGTACCAATACATTTAGCAGAAGGTTGATATGCTCTGTGGAAACTACCCTTGATGAAGTGGTAAACTTAAAAACAGTGCATTCGATCAGTGGAAAAAGCAGGTAATTTTACAGCACAGGGACTAAAGAAAACGAGCTTCTGACTTGAAAAAAAATTGATCCCCAAAAACAGGAATAAAACAAGACTAAACCTCTTTCTCATAGTGCTTCAACCAAACATCACCGTTGTTTCTACCAGTCTGAACTTGCCTTTTCTCAACCCCCTTTCTCTATTTGATCGCTCAATTCACTATAGCCCTAAATAAAGTGAAAGGAGCAGTGCAGCTCCGCTCCTCAAATAAATGCCAAAGAGAAAAGAGTGAGAGCGCAGATCCAACCACTAGAGGCAGTGGCGGTGACTGAGCTCCCTGAGGCCCCCTGTGGGCTCTCAGGTGGCATCATCATCATCATCATCCAGGTGATAGTTGAGGGTGATGACAGCGCTGATGAACTCTCCGAGCTCCACGAAATCCGCCGTGATAATATTGATGCCGCTCTCCCCAGGCCTTTGTGATCTGATCCACTGCATCATGCCTGGTAACGCCCTGGGAGGATACAGAGAAACCCCACATTGATGTTAGGGGAAAGAGCACGAGGGGAGAAAAAAAAGTCGAAAGAGTTATAGAGAGGGACAGAGTGTGATATGTGGATGATTCACGGCTAGCTGGTTTTACACAGAGAAGGGCACGCTGTGATAAAAAAAAAAAAATCTGTGACGCAGCATGTGATGTCTGCAAGCCAGACACCAGCTGTGAGAAGGACACTCTGAACACTCGCTGGACATGTTCATGTGAGGCGAGCACCAGGGGAGGGTGTTACTCCTGCAGATGCCTCGCCCAGCTTTCTGCATAACAGAATTCAACAGCTCGTGTCTCTCTCATGCTTGCTTTCCTAGTACGCTGAGTCCTACGCAGGCAGTCTGTGTGGCAAAATGAATGGGTGGAACTTTGAAGGATGCCTACATCAAAGTAACCAGAGGTCTGGTGAGAATAGCTGATAGTGGGAATTATCAAATGAATAATTCATGCCAGGGAAATTGATGGTTTTGCTGCTTAGGCTTTTAACAAACTGGTGACATTCAGAGGGAGTGAAATACAGACAAAGCTCAGGGTATATGAGAAATCACAACTTGAAAGAAGCGACATGGAAAGAGGAATGACAAGTATGGGAAGCATTGCCGCTGGTTTGTAGCAGCTACAAAAAAATAAAAGGTAAACTCAAAGTCAGTGACAAATGCATGCAGATACGTGTAGGAGCCAACATGCCTCTGGATTTAGAAAGAAAATGACACAATGATTCACCTGTAACTGTTTGCGGGTGTGTGTACACACTAAAATGAATTTTTGTTGTGAGTTGTTCAAGGTCCATCATGTCACTGACACCTCTGGTGCCTTATGTGTTGCTGTCATTTTGGTTCCAGAGTGTCTGTGTACATGTTGATTGACACTTTGTGCCACCATGCATCTTTTCCAGTCCTATAGTGTTATATTTAGATTATTCTTTTGTGTCTCACTGTCACAAACACGCACACATATAAACAGGCACACACACCTTTCTGTAATTGTCTCTCTCAGTCCGCTAGCCATGCCCTTCATCACAGTGCTGGCCTTTGGTGTGAGAACCACCTGCGAGACGAAGAATGTCCCCTTCCTCCTGCGAGAGACACATCAAACATTTAGAGTTAGTTTTTTATGTAATTTTCTTGATATTTCTTTATTTTATTCATTTATGTAAGACACTTAAAGACATTTTATATATATATATATATATATATATATATATATATATATATATATATATATATATGAACTTTGCTTTTGAATGTATTTTGAGTTACGCAAAGAAATAAAAACACTTATTCTGTCAGGAGAAAAAACCCTCGTTAACATGAAATCAGGTTTTGCTATAACATTATTGTTATTGTATGTATGAATGTTGTTTCACAGAGTAATAATGTTGTTTTAATTAGATATACTGCATTTAATGTCTTTGAATTTCCCAATGTCTTAGTCGTAGCATTAAGCTAATGAAATTAGTGGTCTAAGGAAATTAGCCTACAGCAAATTATAGGTCACAACCTCCTAAACTCTGTAATTTTCATGACAATAAATCGAAATCATGAATGATCTATTATGGTGCAACCTAAAACATAAAACTCTGTTGATACATTAAATAAAGTGTAACAAACCCAACCCACCCAGAAAGCAGAGAGCAGTTGACAGAGATGTTGTACCTTTTACCCTCATTTATACTGGACATTGCCCACAGTAGAATAAATGCTGTGACTAACCTGCGGTCAGTGACAGATGCCTGCAGAAACTGAACCAGCTTCTCTGGGTCAGTGGTGTTGGCCCAGGGAGCGGGCATCATCTGGCCCGGCCACAGGAAGGGCACCTCCAGGGCCATGGGGTGGTGGTAGAAGACAAGCACCTGGTACTCCTTCTCCCACAGATACTGCAGACTCACCTGAGTATTGAATAATGTTCAAGGTAGCATGAAGGGAGAAACAGAGGAAATTATAAAAGAGCCTCTGGTAGCTAACTTTAAAAGCTTTATGTTCAAATGAATTGGAGCAAATAAAAATAAGTGGATCTAATTGCATGATGTTATGTGTCCCTCTTAATATTAAGCAGCTTTGGTCAATATTAAATTATGACTGATTATAGAGAATGCCAAGTATGTTATTTCTAAAGGCAGACAAGTTCATCACATAAATAACCACTTTTAGTATACTGCTAATAGAAATAAGAAACAATCTATAGAAAACAGGGGGAGAACAAAACCACATGTTAAATTATATTTCCAACCTATTACAAACTTTTCTAAAAGTCAGAAATTACATTCCTAGTAAACATATCTTTGTGCATGTTTACAGTTAAAAGTAAGGACAGGGCCAGCACATGTTTCTATGGTTACATCTCTGCTCAAAAATGTTGGTGAAAGACTGTAGCTAAAAAGAAAAAAGAAAAGAAACAAAAAACAACATCACCTGGCATCTGATTTAGGGTACAGTAATAATCCAGACGGTGTACTGTTACAGTACAGTTATAATAAAAATATACATTTTCATTGCAACTCCCAAGACCCGTATACCTTTGTTCTCCCTCATGAGAATGACCGACATGTACATGATTTCTTCAAATAGACCAAACAACAGCTGAAGAAGAGTGGTGCAGCTACAGTGAGGTGAAGAGATGATCAGGGAATAGCAGAGTAGATGAACTCCTGACACATTAATGTACCTTTGGAGTGAGGGAGACCAGGCATTTGTTCTCTCTGAAATTAAACACTACCCTAGATGCCCCTACAGCACTGAGAAGAAGTGAATTATTGTCCCAGAATCCACTTGTCACTTGTGGCCTTTGCCTTTTCTCCTCACTTTATCCTCACTCAGGTGAATCTTAGATTTGTGAGACTGGATTGGGAGTTGTTGAAGAATTCATGAATTGTACCAGCCCGGTATTATGCCAAAGTGTGTAATACACCCGTCAGTGCACTAGAGGATTCAGCGTCAGTGTCATGTATTGCCTCGGCTGTGTGAGTAGTACAGGCATGTATGACCAGAACTCGTTCCACAGGCGATAAAGTTCACATCAGGAGGAGGTCGGGGGTGGTCGGATGAAACACTTTCACCCGGGAGGCCAGGGTTTGAGTTTGAGGGAAAGCACAAAAAAAAAGTAATTTCCTTACATAATGTTACATTCAACCGACACAACGCATGTTAAGTAATTAACATGACGTATGTATTGTCATTTATCTAAAATAACTTATTTTAGCCCAAACCATGATCTTTTGACCAAGTCATTTTGGTGCCTAAGCCAAACCACATGGTTTTTGGTGGCTGAACCTTACGTTTGACACCAAGGCGAGGCAAAATGTGACACTACCACGGTATTTTCTATTGGAGTGATGGATGTTTTACATGCAATCCTGGGTTCATTTACAGCTGATTCTTTCCCCCAGATTCTTCAGATACAAAGGGGAGCAAAGGGTGGAGATGGCCCATTGCACACATTTCACAAGGTGAAAAAAGAAGGCAGAGACATGCAGCATAGAGTCAAATCGGAGCATAGGGAGACTTTTGTCTTATATGCAAAAGGTAATGTTCAATATGAAAACATGAGCTAATATTAGGGATGTGGTGCCGAGAAAATAACTGTCAAAACCCTTTTGAAACACACAAAAAATGTGTGCCTCAGATGTGTCCTTTCTCAATCAAGGGTTGTTAAGGCGAAGGAGGAATCTGAAATAAATGTTTGAGGCTGCTTCAAGGTTGTAATTTCTTATAATCCTACTCATTTAACATTGTTAAAAGTGTCTTTGTACCTCCTGAGCGAAAACAACCGGGCAGAGTTTGTCTCCAAACACCTCTTTTAACATGGCCACCAGCTTTTCATGGTGCAGGTTCTGCACGCCGTAGAAGTGGTTGAAGTCCAGAAACACAACCTCTCTGGCATGAGCTGACAGGAAGCTGCTGATCTGTTCTAGACCTTCTCTGACCTACAAACAAAAATATAAACAATACCGACATTAATAATTTCAATAAGGAAATGAGATTTAGACAGAGACCAACTGTGAACTGTGTACTTAAAATCTGTGAAGGACCTTGGATGATTAAGCTCTTAGCCTGCACTCAAACATAAATACGCGGCCACATACACAGAGATGTACAAACATCACTAAGCAACCACGAGCATTGCTAAATATTCATCACATCAAAAACCGTCAGAACTCTGTGCTGACCGTGGCACTAAAGAGCCCGTGGGCGAAGAACAGCTCATTGTCAGGGTCACGGGGCTTGGTGGAGATGCGCAGGTCAAAGAAACGGATCCCAGCCTCCAGTTGGCTGGTGAAGTTCATCGTCTGTGTAGCCAACCACTTCCTCATTAGCTTCTTGGCCACCGTGCCAAAAACAGAAACAAAGTTCTGCACCGTCTCCGGCTGCTCGGGACCCACTGGAGAAGCCTCATCGATGTAGAAGCTGAAGGAATCGTGGGAACCTGAGGAGGACACAAACATGAGTCTGCATGCAGGTACTGACCGCTGCTTGTTTTGTTTCTGGTGGGAGACAACTGTAAGAGTGGGGTCAGCACTGGGGAAACAAAAAAAACAAAAAAAAGGCCTGGTGCCATAGCAACAACACAAACTATCTGAATACCAACATTCATGGTAATAAATCATGAACTCTGACAAGTTGAACAGAAGCAAGCCTGTGAATACTTATTTTTCATCCATCGCCTGTCTCAGGCGAAACATAAGTCTCAGAGGAAAACAGTGCTGTGCTTATTAGTTAACATTTTTCTTATATTTTTGTTAGCTTTGCAGTTGTTCGATGGTCGTTTCTTCCTATTTTACCCGCATCTTCAGTTCCTGTTTTCCTTTATCTTTTAGGACAGTATGATCCTGGAAACAGCAGCTTGATGGGAACAAAAGCTCTCTAGAATCGACAGGTATGTGAGTCAAGGTGTGTGGCCTTCCTCTTTCGCAAATCAATTCTCTTTGTTCTCGTTTTGTTGCAGGAACTGTATGTAACTCTAAGCACCTCATTACTTAACACACGTTTCTATTACCAACATTAAGAACAGGGCTGTGACTATTACTTTCATTATCAATTAATGTGCTGATTACACTGATTTCACATGCAGCAAAAATACCTGAACCTCATGTAATGTAAGAATCCAAATATGTTTTTAGAATTTCTCTATCACCCATCGTTTTTTGTTCAAGTATACTCACATGAAAATACCCCAAAACACCCTTAGCAAGACAGTTCAGTGTAAGTAGGTACTATTGGTTTCACATATTTTAGTTTGTGGAACAAAAAAAAAGAGTTAAACTTTTGATGCTCAGTGCAATTTTCTCCAGTAATTGTTTGGTCAACGCTGAAATGCCTGTGAATGCCAATCAAGTTTTGTACAGCTCCGGGTGACGCCTCTGTTCATATCCTCTCACGATGTGGTAAATTCGTCCTCAATGACTCAATTTGCCGTTTCAGACCTTTGGAGAGTTTCACAGGGTTCTCATACCTCCTCCTGGACAGAGTATTTTATGGCACATAAAAGGATGATTCTTTTTCTTTTATCTCTCATTTATTTAACTCAATTCAGTTTAATCTATGTGCTCATATCATTTTTATGAATGTGAAAACACAATCACACGGAACGTCAACTCCTGGTAACTTTATAATGAACTTTTGTTACTTTAGATTTACTTTTGCTATAAGCACAGTTAAGACCCTAGAATAGATAATCAATTTAAAGACTATCCTCTCTGGATATAGATAAAGAATGATTGGCTTTAAACTCGTAATTACATAGACCTTTAACGCAAGAGAACTGCAGCACACCGTTATCTCCAAATTATAAAAAATCTGATATTTATTTTACTCTGGCAGACGTGCTTCTGGTGAGTAACTGGAACTGTTTGTGATAAGATATATGCTGTTACATTTTTTTAATGTAAATTTTTCAGTGCTTTGAGTATCATATAGTTTTGGAGTGAAAGCAGAAATCTCAGCAGATAAAACCAGGTATAAGAGACCTTCCTATCGGTAAAAGATAACTATGTTTAATTTTGGTTTAGAGGTTTACAGAACTGAAAAATACATTTTAAGAAAGTTTCCTCTAGTTTATTCTGTGGCAAATTTAACTGATATAAATAGTTATATTCAGATGTAAATTAAAAAAAAATATCAGCCCCGTATCAATCCAAAGGGTGTAATACACTCATTAGCCAACTAGAGAATACCATGTCAGTGTCATGTTTTGCATCGCCTTGATGAAAAAAAGTAAACTAATGTGACCGGGGTCAAAGAAGGATGTCATGTAATAAAGGTGTGATAAAGTGAGAGGAAGGTGGTAGGTTGTGGGTGGCTTGATGAATTTAATTTATTTTGTTTCCCCAGGAAACAGGGTTGACGTTCATGAGAAAATAAAGTGAATTCCTTTTTAGGTAACATTCGTAAGACAGAACTTAACATGTCCAATGTCTAAAATTATTTAGTTTTTCCCATATATATATCTTTTCCCAACCCAACCAAGTAGTTATTTTTTGATAGATAACAAAGTGGTTTATGGTGGCTAGACCTAAGGCACCTTACTTTTTACATCAAGGTGAGGCAAAACCAGAAGACAGTGACACAATAGGGGGTTGAAATAATACCGGTGTAAAAGGCTGTCTACATATTGATGCATTCTTTGGTGACACTTCAGTATTTCCTTGACACTGATCCAAGGTAAATTTGTTTGTCTTTCTATGCATGCCTAAGTGTGAGCAAAGCATAAATGTGTGTGTGAGTGCAAATTATGCAAGTTAGCTCGTTCTGGTCTTGTCACTGAACTGAACTCCTGTCTCTTCAGCACATTCTCTCACTTTTCAGACATACACTCTCACCTTCGACCACCTCTACCAACACACTGACACAGAGCCTGAGATGACCTTCAGCTATCAATACACCAGTGCCATATCTCCACAGTTAGCACAGAGAATGACCATAAGCAGGGCAGACAGCTGAATCTTGGGGCAGGGTAGTAAACCGCATCGCCGCTGGCTGAGCTGCACCACCAGGGTACCACAGAGTATGACCTTAACCAGTCACAACAGTTGCTTCTGCAGAAAATGTTTTCTTTTTAGCTCTTAAAGTTGCGCAACAACACATCATAATTATCACAAAATAATGTTCTTTATCCATTAATATACCAATTATTCTCTTCATGAATTGATGAGTTACTTGGCCTACAACAGTAAATGTTGAACAATTGCCTTTTATTCGAGCCCAAGATGATGTCAAGAAGACAAAATTAAAGTTAATGTCACACAACACAAAAGAAGGGAGCGAATGTTCGCATATAATACTTTGGATTTAGGTACTGTTAGTCTCCTTTTGCTTGAAAAACAACTTGACAATAATTTTATTATTAAAATAGCTGCTGATTTTCTGTGACTAACTGATTCAGCTCCACCACTGACAATTATACTAGCAATGGACCAAGCTGTACAATTCCCTGTGATGTTCCTGAGATATTTTTTGTTTGATAATATCAGAAAAAGGAAGTGCAGTTGACATAAAATTCAATTCAACACGGGGATCACGCAATGAAGGGTTTTAACATAAGCGGAAAACGTAAGGCAAACTAATAAAGCTTGTTTGTGCTTTACTGAAAAGCATTGCCTTAAATATGTATGACAAAAAGCCTGTGGTTGATGCTATGTTGCAGAGAGAAACAATCTCACAGGAAGAACCGAGAGAGTATCAACCCCGAAGGCTCAACTATTTTGCCAAGTGTGCAGAACATGTGAAAGAATCTGCAGAAAAAATGATGACAAAGATGTGGAAACTGCAATCCAGCACAACCAAGCTCTTTCACCTGAGCTCTGAAAATGATTAATTATTGTTTGCGTAATGCAATCATTTGCTCCACCTCAATACTGTGCCATGTCTCAAGGGCAACAAATTCATTTGGAAATGTGAGGAAACATTTTTATGACAATGATTTTTTTTTTTTTAACAAATATTGTGCCTCAAAATATAGTCATATCAAATGTATCTGCAGGAACTAAATGAGATAGAGTCATTATGATGTTGTTAATCATCTTCTTACCACCAACAATTAGACAAACTGTGGTATCCAAATCATGACTGTAGCTATGACGCATGTCTGTGTGTAATCAGTGATCACTGTCACCACAGACCTTACTAAAGGACATCTATATAATGGCTTTTTTTGTGGCCTAATCCACTTTGAACAAAGTTTTCTCTCTTTATCAAAATATTTCCTGATTAGTTGGGAAAGACTTTAATAGTGAACATGGTTTAGTTTTATCGGATCCCTTTGTTTTGAAAGGGCTGTAGTCCATTAATTTGTATAACCTGTTTACTCAAAATTAGCTCAAAACTCAGTATGCTTAAGCTGTTTCATCGCTATAGCTTCGATAGAAAGGAAGACGTGTGCATGGACAAAACCAAAAATGCACTGAAAAGAATAAAATCCTAGAACGATACAAATAAATGTCAGCTTTTTTTTCTTTGTCTATGAGTCACTGATAACGTCATAGGGACCATCACGGCAGACGAACAGCGTTGCACTTTTTAAAGTGCATAATGTGATCTTTAGGAGCTCTTTACACCTCACATCAGCTATAATCAAATGTCCGGTACAAACATGAGGAATCGAGTGTCTTTCTGAAAGTGCAAAGAGAGAGAATGAGCCAGAGCACAAAAGAGAGACAGATAATAGCTAAAAGAAGCTGAGGTAGAGTGATCCACTTATTGATGATGATGACGGTGGTGGTGGTCGGTGATGACTGTTACTTTAGAGAATTGACCTGTAGTGACTGAGTCATTCTCACTAATTGAGAGCAGACCATTCACAGAGGACCGCTTGTGGGTTATGCCCTTTTTCTTAACAATAAAGCTCACCACGGACTCTGTATCTATTTAAGGATTGGAAGAGGAGAGGAAATGAGAGGAGAGGAGAGGAGAGGAGAGGAGAGGAGAGGAGAGGAGAGGAGAGGAGAGGAGAGGAGAGGAGAGTGACAAGATAGAAATGAGCTACAAAAGCACGTACATTTCTGATGAGGCTAAATGATTTAACAACACTATTAGAATCAAGGAAAACATCCTTCTGTAGGAAACACAATTAACAAATAGTGGTGATAAAAAATAAGCTTGCCAAGAATCTATACCAAACTATTTCTTTTGGTTTCTTTGATTTACTAAAGCAACTTACTGATTATAAATTGAAAAATGTGCACATATATTAAGATGCATGGCTTATTATGAGTATTACTGTACCATTCCTTCAAATAGTGATGCAAAGACTGGTATCCTTTAAAAAAAAAAAAAAAAATTCCAACACTTTCCTCTAACTCATGAACTGCAAATAGACAGTACATGCACCTGTTCAAACACAATGACTGTGGCTAAACGGAATTTGAGCTTCACTGACATTAGTGACTCAGGGGGCATTTTTATAAGAGGAAATAACTGTACCATTTTGTCTGTCTCTCTACCAAACAATTTTATCCCCTTCTGTTTGTTTTGAATGTTACATCCTCTGTTTTTCAATGGCTTTTAGTTGGCTGATTTCCTGCCCTTTAAATATCTCGCTGCTCTACCAGTGTTTATCTTGGCATTTGATACCATTCATCCTCCCCGTTCTAGGGCTTAAGTGGCAGCAGAGTGATCCAGTCGCGGGACTGATGGCTAGATTTACAGCTAAAAGTCCTTGAATGGCCTTTTCCTCTACCCAGAGGGAACCACCCAAGACTGAAAATAGCTCTTCTGCAATGAATTTGTTTTGACTGCCTGAACGGCTACCTGAACCTAATATGATGGCCTTCACCCTTTCCTCTTAGCCAAATTAATTTACCTGAAACCTTAAGCTGTTTACAGTTAGCTATTAAAGAGCTTAAGACGGGTCCCTTGAGCCCTCTGCAAATCTGATACTTTAGTATTATGTGGGCACTGTATAACTGAGGTACAGTCACTTATTCTATCCGGCTCAGAATTAAGTCAAACTATTTATTTAGTTTTTGGTGGCAAACTAATCACTTGCAGTGAGATACTTGTATAATTCACAGTCTAATTTGAATTAAGAAGTCTGTTACATTTTCTTCTAATAGGTGTTGCATATTGAAAGTAATTTGTAAAATTGTTGCCATGTGCTTATTTTATCTTGGACCAATCGTCTCAATATCATGACAATTTTTTATTATCATAAGATGAAACAAGTAAACAGCAACCAAAAATATATATAGAACCTCTTGATAAATACAGTTTATGTTCACTGTAAAACAATTCACTCTGTTTTAGGGGTAAATATACTAATAACATGTATAAGGACAATCATTTGTCAGAGCTGTAATTCTGACAGACTATTTTGTAGTTCTTCTGAGCCCTTGTGGCCAAATATCAATAAATGCAGCTTTAAAAAAAAGCCAGAAATAAAAGATGAGGCTTATTTTCCCACAATAACACTTATTCCAAGAGTAAAAGTGAAATATAGTGGACTGTAAAAAACTACCAGAGGATAATTAATAATAAGTGAGCAACATTGTGACATTACACATCTACTTTTACAATTAGTTATTGCGCTCACCAGTATGACACATACATACCAGTGAAGACATTCTCCTAATTATGTCAACCACCATAGCCAAAATCCTGAAAATCCAATTCAGTCTTATGAATTCAGACAGCTTTTCTCTTGCCCCACTGACGATTATTTCATGATCACAGAACCGCAGAGAAACAGATTCACAGTATATTTGGCAGCACACCTTTGCTGACCATCTCAGTCAGGCGAATGCACAGCCAGGCAGTCTGCAGCAGTAACCTAACACATCTAACAATAGCCACAGAAAAGCAGCCCACCATGTCCCCCACAGATAAGCACATTGGAAAAGAAAATGGTTACTTTACCCTCCTATTCTCACTTTTTCCTTTCAAGACTCACATCTTTACTTTACTACCTCTCATTTCCCTCTCCTGCTCACCCCTTTATCCTTTCCCCAATTACCTATTGAGTAGAACTGGCTCAGGCCATCCGACTCGTAGATTCAATAGGATGGCACAGTGAGAAGGTAAAGTGGCATGTGGAGTCAATACAGGGAGCTGAGTCACGTCTGGATGCTACCATGTTATTATTTCCCAAACAAAGTAGATTAAATTACGCTCATGAATATATGTATAATTTCTAAATAATAAATGATACAACCACAATGCCACTGCACTGTCATGAGTCACAGTATTATAAAAAGCTTAATAACTCTGCAATAATTCTCAATAAACAACCCTGTGGTCAATAGTCGTGTTCCATGTTGCCCTCAACCCCCCCGCCCCCAAAAAATCTGATTGTATTTAAAAACCTCGTCTCAAAAATGACAAGTACATATATGATGCTGATTAATAATGCTGTGGTTCCAGAAAAAGCTCTCTTTTCACAGCTCTTCTCCTTTTCCTTGCCAAATTTCAGTCAGGTTTCACAACAGCATTGAGTCAGCTCTCCTTCGGGTGACAAATGATTCATTGGTATTTTTGGACTCTGAGAATCATGCAATTTTAATTCAGCTGGACCTGCCTCTTTTGATAAAATCGATCAATCCTTTCTCCTCGATTGTCTCAGCGATTTTGTTGTCAGGTTTTTTTAGGGTATGTTTGCCTCCTACCCACAAAACTAAGCAATTAAGGTCAACAGTGATTACAGTTGTTTTCCTCTGCATGGATCTCTCTGTGGTGTACCACAGGGTTCTATTTTAGAGCCTATTTTATTGTCACAACATTTCTTATCCTGGTTCCACTGAGAATATACAGCTGTATGTCTCAGGGAAACCTGCTTATGTTTTAAAACTCTTCACTGGCTTGAGGATTTCAAATGCTACATGGCTAAAAACTTTCTTTGACTTTTCCTTGATTGGTTCTGACCTTTGATCCTTCAAATTCCAGCTGAGTCCGAAGTAGTTATTAGACAAGGTGGTTTTCATATTGCACCACAGGACTATTGATAAACTAGTTTCTTGGTCCTCAGATGACCAGGAAACTGTTTCTGCTTACCTATTGATTACTATAACTCAATGACAGTGGGAGCAAGTCAGTTGGCCTTGTTTTCCCTGCAGCTTGTCCAAAATGTAACAGCAAAACTCCTCAAGAAGAGAGACCTCGCTAGATCCCTGTACTGCACGGTCTTCATTGGCCACAAAAAATAAACACATTTTTTAAAAGATGTTAAGATTATTTATTTGTTTTTAAAGCACTGCATTCGGAGGCACCAGTGTTGATAATTTGACCAATATGTCCATTCCAATATTAAACACAGTAAAAACCTAAAAGTGATGGAGCCTTTCAAGTTGTTGAGTAACAGTGCACAACTCACTGTCAAGTATTTTACCTTTTGAGTATAAACATGTGTGCATTATACTATATTTAATCTTATTTTATTTGTGTACATTTGTAACTTCTCTGTACAGTGCTTATGTCTGCATTTGTTGTGTTGTGACTTTTCATTGTATTGACAACTCTGTAATGGAAAATGATTTTACTTCTATGCCTCTAGATAAGGTATATTATAATTTTACTCTATGGAGGTAACTTTGCTTAGATTAGCTGGTACTTCACCATCACTGTCACCACCTCAGGTTCAATGATAGACTGAGGTGACTATCTCTTGATTTATTAAACTCTTCACCTCTGCCATTTATTTATTTTTTTATTGAAATTGAATTCCTACATCAGTTGCTTAAACAATCAAAGTAACGAAACCCTAACAAATAAATTGACCAACCATTTACCATTCCAATAGTTTATGACAGGAGTAAATGTCCACAATTAGCATCATATGTACTGTAGGTTTCGCATAAACATCACGCAGGTAGATCCAAGTCGAAGGTACCAGCAACAGCACGTGTAATAAGCAGGTACAACCCCTACAGCAGCTTCTAACACCTATCTTACTAGGAGAATGTCTGTGTTCACCAAATATAGTATTTCTTCCCCTCCTTCACAAGCCATGTGGCTGCATTAGCTCATATTGAAACAAGACAGATGGACATCAGTCAGACATTATACAAACCTGATACTAATTAAGTCTCTGTCACCACAGCACCTCAAAAGAAATGAAATGCTAATCATACAGAAGGTTATATGGGCTAACTGGCTGCAACACAGACACGGTTAGATTTTGAGATTTTTGGTAACAGCAGAGTGCTACGCCTTCAAATTATCCCACACAGTTGAGTACTAACTTGCCCTGGATCATTCAGGCTGTGTGGCAGGTGAATTGTTTATTTCCCTCCAAATTAAATTACATTACAAAGTTGCAGCTAGCAGCAGTTGTATGGTGAAGTCAACAGCATCCAGAAAATACAATAATATTCCTATAACTAAGAGGAGACGTGTAACTTGTGGATGAATCTAACTGTTGCCTCTTCTGCTTGTCTGTCCCAGTTGTGTAGCTTGAACAAAAGCTTAGAAGTGTGTAGGAGAGAAAAGAATGTAAATGGCTGAGACACGCCTTTGAAAGAAATCAGACAAACACCCCAATAAGAGCACATGGTTGTTTCTTAAATAAGCTCTGATAAAAATCCTATGGATTCTGGAGTTTATCTTGCAAACATTATGCCAGTGTGTATGCACAAACAGAAGATTTGGAGAGATTTGGTGGATGTTTGCAGAATCTGTATCCAAATGGAGGATATAGAGAAAGATCAGCTGAGCTGCAGGACTAATAAGAAATGATGATACCTAATTAAATGGAACAGAGCATATCCCCATGCTGCCTTGGAATGGATGAACTGTGGGTTAACACAGCATGTTCTACGTGATTCAGCAGAAGTACAAGTATGAGGTAATGTATGCCATTTCCGTCTTCCATTGGTATTTGATTAAATCTATCAATTGCGTTTTGGCATCGTTAAGAGCTGTCGTCAGAGTTTGTAATATGCCACGCCTCATTGGACATTAAACACTAAGCCACCTGCGTAAATGCCATCTTTGCGCATGCCAACCCCAAACACAGCAGGTGCGACTATTTGGAGTTCAACGAGAGATGTACAGAAGGGAAGAGTGAAACTGAGACAGAGAAAGCAGTAGATGAGGAGGTGAGGGGGAGGGGGATTAGAAATTCAAGGACATGAAGAATGAAAGCGCTTCGTGTGAAGGTGCAATGTTCGCTAGGCAGCAGATATGGAATTAACCGGCTGCTATTAAGCCATCCCACCAGTCAGATCAGTGCTGAGCTTTACAACCAGCATTTCCAATTTGAATGGAGTTTTTGAGACCTGCGCACTTATTGGCTAAAGGTTCAACAGCTCATTTTCCATGGGAAGCGCTGTGATCATCTGAGTGCACAGACTGAATCCACCCCACTCCCCTGTGACCACCACCCCAGTACAAACGCTTTAGGTCATACACAAGACAGAGCAGGATTGTCCATCTTCTTTGAATATTTAGTGTGGCTCTTACGGTATTTTTTTTTAACCTCTAGTATTCTCACTGGGTAGTATTTATAACCTTCAGACAGCGGATCACAACACGACCAAGCTGAACTGTTGCGCAACAGGTCTTACCTTTTGTTCTAACGAGGCACAGTGAAAGTAACAGGGATTTTCAGGTTGTAGGAGTTTACAAAGTAAAACATGAAAGTTTGCAAAGCAGTAAAATATCCAGAATGTTAAAACTCTAAGCTAATTTGTGTAAATCATGTACTAGAATAGCCTATGCGAAGCGCGCGGATCAAAAGAGATGGGCATCCTCCTCACCGCCCCATCACACAGGGGCAACGTAAAGAGCACTTACCGGGTATCGCCAGGTTGGTGAGCGGGATAGTGTGCATGCTCTGCGGTAAACTTGCCATCCAGTCTACGAAACGCAGGTCGATTCTCCCGTGAGACGAAGCCATGCTGCCACCTTTCACAAAGCTCCGTTCTCTTGGATAGTGCCTGCCTGCGCCAACCTGGAGTGCGCTTTCTCTCTCCCTGTCCACACACACAGAAACATACACACTCTCGCCCTGTCACACTTTATCTCTCTCTCTCTCTTACACACAGACACACACCAGCGCGATTGAGAATCAGTCCACACCCCCTTGGGCAGCACACATCAGCGGGTTTAACACAATTATGAAAATGCACTCGGACTGATCCAAATACGGCAACATTCGGTGGTCAGGCGTCCAGTCATACGCACCATATATAACAACGGGCACACGTTTCAGCTATAGTGTCACCTATAGCAACATAGAGCCTCATGATTAATTGTATAGCTTTCAGCCTTATTACACAGAACGAGACTAGACAACTCAAACGCAATGCTTTCTCTCATGACCGGTTTAGGCGGCCAGAACACAGCACTTGATGGCTGCATGTTGAACACAAGAGCTATTTTGGAACAATGCTGGATGGGAGTAGCCCATGTCAAAGATCTACCAAGCCAAATGCAATAATATTCTACAACATTATGTAGAATTAAAGCCTCTTTTAAGGGGACTGGATCTGAATATGTTCATTATCTGGGCTACTTTGCAGATAATAGTGTAGTGGCTTTGAAGAAGGTTATCACAGAGATCTAAATCCAAGAAGCTGAGGGTCTTAAGTCATGCCCTTGAATGATTAAGAGGCCACATGGACATGCAATTAATATTGCAGTGACAACGAATAACTGACATACTCAGCGTGGTGGTAATGAGCTGGTTAGCCACCTTCAGTCTTTCAGGAAAAATAGGTCACAATCACATACATGTATGGAGAATATAGGCTACACCAAAAAAAAAAAACCTGCATGTTTCATATGCACCATGGTGGTTGGCAACATATTACATCGACATCCCCCCCCCCAAAAAAAAAAAAAAAAAAAAAAAGCAAATCGGTAACTGTCTATGCTCTGTCAAGATTTGTTCTTGTCTATTTCCCAGTTTGTTGTGTTTCTACATAATCAATATTGACATAACCACCCTGCATAAACAGAAATCACTTTCACCACTGTGTCCCCATCTACAGGACTGTCAAATGACATGCTTTGCACAGATATAGACCGAATACCTCCATGCTTTATCATCTCTCATTACCTTTGATCCTATTGAATGCAGTGTCCATACATTAACAAATTAATTATTCACTCTGGAGAACTAGGGGCTAAGTGGCCAGTTAAAACTGATCATGAATTAGAGTACACACTCCTGCATGTCTAAAGATCAAACACGTTTGCTTCTTTTAAAATTGTTTCCTCAATTTCTTCAACACTTTATTCAATTACTAGAAATATGTTACTAAATGTAGGCTTATAGGGTACCCATCTGCTTTGACTCATCAAGGGATTTGCTGGACTAACATCTTCAGCTGGTGGCAACAGTCCCTGTCACTTTCTTCCATTTTTCTGCTTGATGATCCAACCCAGTTGATCTTCTTGAACCCAAAAGCCCACAGGCTGAATTCTCCAGTTATGTAACGACCCTCAGGTAATAGCAGTGCCTCTCTACTCGAGTGGAGAAATCACATCAAGAATGTCAGTGTAAGCCCACCATCCATATATAGAAAGCTCTAACCTGTAGCTTGTCAGAAACTATCACTCTCAAATAATTTATTTGCTTTTGACCATTGTGGGATTTGATGAGAATGCATATTTTAGAACACTGCGAGTCTATTATTGTTGGTTTGTAAGATACTTCTGACTCAGAAATCATAAAATTTGGACAAAAGAAGACAATTCCATTTGTTTCAGTCTGCACACCAGGTTGTATTATGGTGTGAAATAGACTGACAGTAAAGAAGCACAGGAGATTATTACAACTACGTCTCACTCAGCACATAACTACAGCTCCTTCATGTTCCAAGTGGAGAAAAACAAGAATATATATTACACTGGATGCATAATGTAAAGAAGTTTTTTGTTACTTGGTGAGGCACAAGTTTAAACAACTATACACACACTTCCTTTTGTGATGAAAGAGGATTCACTTGACCTACAGCACACTTATTTGCTGAAGTCATTACATATCAGCTGTTTTAGTACAGTATTTTATTCATCTTACAGTAAATACTATTTAAAAGTTATTGCATCATTTTTGTTGAACATACTTGTAAAGTTACAACTTTCTGAGAACATATACATTGTATGAACAGTTTTAATATAACCCGGTTTTTTTTAATTTTTTTATAATAGCTGCACAAACGAGTGAAAATTAATAATTTAAAGCTGTAACTAGCAACAAACAATGTAACGTTCCCTTTTCATTTGTCCCATCAGATCACAATGAACTTATTTGACCCATATATCGGGCTGTTAAATCATCTGTGAAAGTACCCCCCCCAAAAAAGAAAAACCACATCAGAGCCACTCAGATCTCCTTTAAATTTGCTGCATGGCCCTCAGGTTGGGGGACACCTAGAAGACACCAGATGGGACACAAGGAAAAAAAGAGACGTGTCATGGTTATCAAGGCTGGAGCTAGAAAATGCATTATGGGGCTGGTGGCCAAACTGTTACATTACTCACCTCAAAATCTGTGCCACTGCATGCCTTGATATCCTCAGGAGTAAGTCCCTCCCATACTTCTATCAGAGTCAGGCCTTTTGTCTTATCCACATCAAACACAGCCTGGTAGAAAGAGAGAGGGTGTAAAAGGGAGGGAGGGAAAGACAAAAGATCCGATGTTTAGTGGGAGAGAGATGGAGGTGGGTGATGAGAAAACAAAGAGAAAACATTGAGAATGAGTATTTCTGTAATAGATGGGTTTGAGCCTTCTGCCGCATGGACACTGGGGTCACATACAAGGATGTGAGGGCCTCAATTATCTAAAGGACCTGAAAGAGACAACAACCCCCCTAAAAACATCAGTGCCACGGTTCGAGAGCCAGAGCACCACTTCAGCGTCATCTATGCAGTAGATGACAAAATAGCTGCAATTATTGGTGACACATCCAGGAAAGGCCTCAGAGAGAGGTCCTCAACTCTCTGAGGCTGGACAAGTACAAAGTAGTGAGTGATTATAGTTCAATTGTTGCAATATTTTTAACAGTTTAAGCATTAAAAGAAATCAATTCAGAATAAGCAATCCTAAATGTGAAAGTTCATCAATAAGGCAGAATGATAAAAGCTGAAGGCCATGGACAAATCTATAGGATTTAATGAGGGAGGGAGTGCGATTTCATTCTTAAATGAACTTCTTCTCAAAATAATTTTCTATTGAAATAAATGTAAATTCCTACAACCTTTCAGATTTACATAAATGCCCTGATCTACATTACTCTCAACTAAAAACACGGAATAATCTCACGTTGTACTGCAGCCACAGTGGATACACTGACGCACCTTTAACTACCATAGCTGTTGGTCTATTAATTATGCTGGCATGGTTAAAATAGGAATGTTAGTCTGTGTGGTTGATTTGGCAATCTCCTTACCTGTGATCACACTTCTCTACGGCCAGGGATTTGTGCATGTGCAGTGTGAGGAGTTGTTGTGAATATACACACATGCACAAGCAAAATTAATAAATCTGACTCAGAGTTTACACATTTTACACAACTGAGTGTGCATGTTCATAAATGAGGCCCCTTGAGATTTCATCTCTGAGAGGAATGAACCCTTCTGCAGTATATGGCCAAAAGCATCGGCTCTCTTAAAGAGAACCCAAGATTAAAACTTTTTGAAAAGTAGGATGGCACAGTGGTGCACTGGCCATCAGGAATACTGGGCCGCCACATTGGTGGGCTGGTCCCTCTCTGAGCCTCGACACACTTGGCATTAACATCTTTCCTGGGTGATCTGAAGACAAGTGGTCAGCTAAAAGTACACGTGTGAATGCACCCAGGATGCATTGAAAGCTGATCTGCCCTGTCCACATTTAAAGGTGGTTTGGGACACACATGGCTACATTCTTTTAGCAGTGTGAACATAAATGTGTCCTGGGCCACATTGAAGGACCACCTACTCAACTGACATCCTCTGAATAGGCAATAGAAATATTGAATGCGGTTCTTGGTGCCACATTCGTCGGTTCCGTGTGCTACCGTCACATTACAACAGGTTTGTTAGGTTTGGATGTTTTTTCCTCCACTCAAACAGTTCTTAGATCTGAAAATCTCTACCTGCTTTTTCATTTTTTAGTTACAGGAAAAAAAATCTGATTCTGCAAAGCAGAGCTTAACTGTACACAAAGCATGGGAGATTTACTTGTAAAATCGGAGCTATAAAGCAGCTGTTAAGTGATTAAAAACACAAGCAGTTACATTCTTGTTTCACCAAATGCTCTTTTGGGTTTAATTTTTAGATTTTTAGTTTTCCTCGTCTGTAATTTCTGATGCACACCAGACATAAAACTGTGGAAGAGCCCCTTCGTATTGTTCAGAGCCAAAGTTATTATTTTCATTCTGAGCAGTTTCTGTGTTTGCTACATCAGACTGATATAGTTTGATCAGTCTAAAGTGTAACATTGTCTCAAACACGCTTTTCCCTGGATTCTCTTTCTGCTTGGATTCATGTGCATTTAGTGAATAACTATCCTCAATATTAACATTTCCTGTTGATTGCCTCGTCTTTTCCTACTTTAGTTGTTAAGGGTTGAAATGATTTTCACCATCAACACAACTAAACTATCTCTACAACACAGAATAGACAGACAGCAGCAAAGACAACCTTTACCTTTTCATTTGTACTTGTTTTAAAACTCCTCTTTGGACATCTATCTACCGTAATTTCCGGACTATAAGCCGCTACTTTTTTCCCACGCTTTGAACCTCGCGGCTTAAACAATGACGTGGCTAATTTATGGATTCAACGGGTTTCGAAAGGCTGGACTGCTGCGTGTTGAAGGGGGCAGCATGAGCTCAGCGGGGAATTTGCCTCCGGATGAAAGTAACAAGAGCGACAATGAAAACGATCCAACATCGGATGAAGCAATTCTGAGGCTATTCAACTCCGACACCAAAGGAGATGACTTCAGTGGTTTCAGTGCACAGGAAGAGGAAGACAGTGACCAATGACTTTCTTGGTAGGCTACTGTTTACCACTAATTTTTTTATTTTTGTTACAAGCCGTGTTTCGTTAAAGCCCATTTATTTTTGTTACAAGCCTGTGTAAAGTTCATTTGTTTCAATGTACCGGTAGGCACCTGCGGCTTATAGACATGTGCGGCTTATTTATGTTCAAAATAATTATTTTTTTTTTAAATTCAGTGGGTGCGGCTTATATTCAGGTGCGCTCAATAGTCCAGAAATTATGGTATATATTTTTTTTGCTATTATGGAGTACTGTTTTCTAGATTCATCCAAATTGCTGTAATAATCTAATTAGCTAAATTTCATATAGGATTTTACTCAAATCAATTAATATAATATAATATAATATAATATAATATAATATAATATAATATAATATAATATAATATAATATAGAATAATATAATATAAAGATCCTATTTCAGTGAGATTAGCAAGATTGACTTTTGAGTTTCGATGATTCTCTGGTATCTACCCCAAGTTATTCCTGTTCTACATTAACACTATTAAGATAATTTCCCATCTCCATTTAGACAGCCAAGGAAATCTGTCAAAGCTGATGGTTCAAATTGAACGTGAGAGTATTCTCAGTTAACAGACTGCTGCTTATCAACACAGGTCTGACGTGACAAATTAGGGGTTCACACTGTACAGCTTATATAATCATTTAAAAATGAATATAGAGCAAATTCATGATCCCTATTTATGCAAACAATGCAAAAATACTAAGACAGCGAGGCGCGCTCATCCAAGCTGGGGCCCTGTTGTTTCTCTCAGCAGGGACTGACAGGCGAGGCCACAGTCACTTCCAAGCAAAGCCTGTCAGGACTCTCAGCTCATTAAATGCACACACACAGAGACGGGGTAGATGTCTCACTCCGACATAGCGAGACAGATGGAATGTCATTGGGAACGAGAGTCTACGGATAACACAGACACGGACGCGCATCTCTAATTGTGACACGTGTCGCAAATGATGAAGTGAAATTAAAGATTTGTTGAAATGTGCCAGTGGTGGTTGATTTAGATGCAACAACAGTGTGCAGTTTTGGTAGGTGCCGTGGTATGTCAGTGTAAAACTCGCAGTTTGACTCTGCTTTACAATGCATAAGACCTTGGCGCATAATAGTCTGGGTAAGCTATTAACTATCAGCCGACCTAATTTCTAATACCAACATTTCACTAATAAAAAACAACAACTGTGCTTCCATTTGCAAAGCTGCCTTTTACTGGGAAACTGTTGAGTCACCTTTCTTCACAGTCTTCAAAGCCACCTCCACCAATAACCAGATTTGCAAGTTAGTCATTAAGAAGCTGGTAGTGTAACCCATGTGTTGTCTGGCAAGAAGTGGGCTGAATGTCATGTAACAACAATACGCACCCATCTCTCAGCTAGCTTTAGACAAATGTGAATACAAGAAAGAGATAGGTGAAGAAATTAGAGTTTGACCCTCCAACAAATAAACAAAAGCTTACCCAGGATCCTGTCAATGTATTCCAACAATTGCAAGGAGAAGATTCTGAGATGTGTTCAGACAAAAGCTCACAGTAGGACCATAAAGAACTTTCAATTTGATTGCTGGAATAATAATTGCCATCATTGGTATTGCTGTCATTATGGAAAATGCCAAAGGTAGCGCTTTTCTATGTGATGATTGAATAATTCAGGAGCCATTTTGCTTCATCTGTGAATGAATGGGCAATTGTGTTTTTACTTTCTCATTTTTAAAACAGGAAATAATTCTCTAAATACCTGTTAAGAGGGGAAAATACAGAGAGATATAGTAGAGACCTTTGTGAATGACAGCAACTCGAGCAATAAGGGCAGCAGAGGTAATGTGATCAAGACACACACAAACACACACACGTTTGGGCAGCTATCCTTGTTAGGACATTGTATTGATTTGCATTCATTGTGGACAGCCTAATCAAAACCCTAACCTTAACCATAACCAATCAATGCCTAACCATAACCTAATCTCAATTCACACCTCCTAACCTTTACCAGGACCCTAGCAATTAGGCTTTGCCTCATTAAGACCAGGCTTTGGTCCCCATAACGACAGCTGGTCCGGATCAGTATTTATGCTGGAAAAAGGTACCCAATGAGGTTACAAAAATGCATGTACATTAATGATAACGCCGCAAGCAAACAAGCTCGTAAACAGGGCAACTGTGATTAAGAGAAAAAGAAATGGCAACATCGTGTCTAAAATCATCCAGCCATAGAGAATCAGCAGAGACACGTCCTGAGGCAACAGGTTTCCTACCACCCAGGATCTCCAAACAGAACAACACTATTTCAAACAGCTCTTGAATTACTATCCCTCCTGGCCATTGTGAGCCAAAGAGGAGTCTGTGTCTGTGATAATATATTGCGTACGTGAGCATATGTGCTCGTGTCAGTGTGGAGAAAGAAAAGTATATTTCGTCAGGTTTTGAAAGTCCCAGTTCAGGTAAAAAAAAAAATATATATTTTGGAAACAATTTGGATCAGAAATTTGTATGGATAGCTACAGGTGGAGAATAAATTTAGGATAACCACTCTAATTAAAGGTACTTCTTCTCACTCGATGTATATACCCTCATTTTCTACGGCTCAGAGTCACCTTGGGGATAAACCACAATAATAATTATCCTCGTAGTCCACTGGCAGTTTTATAGTCTTGCTGGACAACGTTGAACAAAAGGCCCCAATGCTATGCTGCTTGGCTGTTGGATTTTATTAATCTCACCATAAATAGCTGAATATTAAGATTACACATGACTTCAGACATTGGCTGAAATATTACCCTTCTGGTCTTGGTGACAACTTGGCTTATCTCTATCACTTCATGCGTGTGACTATTCACCATAAATGTCCTGGTAAAATAACTCTGTGTGGAAAGAGCAAAATCCTGCAGGAAGATTTATAGACTCACAAACTGTGACATTTATTGATCAATGTTCACTGACAATCACAGATAATTGTTTTTCTCTTCGTTATTGTCATGGAGAAAGATGGCAGCAGGGCAGATTACTGTCAGACAGATTTATTGTTGGTGAAATTGTACCACAAGGACTGCAATAACCTGCAACAAGCAAAGTTAGACTGGAAATTAGAGTGGAAACAATAAATAATTTCCTCTCATCAAACATATCCTTCTTTTTCTCACTGGGTGTGTTATAGCTTCTTTAAAAGGAATATGCTTTTTTATTTATGTTTCACCTTGGTTTTTCAGTATCAACTGAAAAAGAATATGGGCCAAAAATCTAAAATGTATATTGCTGCCAACCAAGTGTATTATATAGTGGAGTAAAGATTTCAAGCCTACTCCGGTCATAATTCCCACATTTCTCTCGTTGGTCAGATTACTGTAACTGCAAGGCACTAGAAGGCTTCGTGGAGGTACAGTAAATGATAGTGTACACATTGTTTGTTAATCAATCTTGACCAAAAAAATATTCATAACATGTACATAATTAAGGCACTCTGGAGTCTTTTTACATTGCCTCAAAGTCACACCATTTGAGCATTATTATGTTTCCAAGACATTTGTGGATCTTACTGTAGCTGTAATCAGCACCTCAAACATGAATGCATAGAACAAATATTTTAGCTGTCCTTTTATTACAGCAGGTGACCTAGTTTAAACATGGACAATTTTGCTTTAATACAATATCAGAGGGACAGAATGTCATTGTCTATAAATGCCAAGAAAGGAGGCCTGAGGAAATATACAGTTCATGAACTGAGACCACGCCAGTCTGATCTCATTGCCATAGATTCAAACATCCCAGACAAATGACACTATGATGCAGATAAATGCTTCTTCACACACAGCTTTTACAGATCTCTTAATGTTTGGTGTTCACATGAATATGTGTTTCCTTGGAACAAAATTTAGCATTTCAACCGCTACATGCAAATAAGTAGCATTGAATGCCTTTTTCATTCTGTTCTTTTCATCTCTGATCCATATACCGTCTTTCAATAAAGGTAATTATGCAGTATGGCTGACCTAGCGCTCAATCTCTGTCACCTGTTGACAACAACAACACTTAACAAGTATAAAAAAAATCATGATTTGATTAGCTCCCAACTAATCAAGTTAACCGTTGCTGCACTCACACCATCATTTAAATCAGCAATTTACTCTTGTGCTGTTTGACAAAAGAACCACTATTTTACAGTGGTAATCACAGACAGAGCTGGAGGTAACAAAAAACACTTAACACCACTTGCAATATCTGAAAAGATGACAAGCTCACTGTCAGATGTCAACACGGAGGGAACTTCTTTTTTTTTTCAATCTTTCCAAAGCACAACAAGCATGTCATCAGAAGAATAAAGTATAAGGGGTGAGAAAACTATAAAATGGACAAAGAAATGAGTGGAAAACGTCAATATAGAAGAAGCTAAATAAAAAAGGAGGTCACAGACTCTGGACTGTAAAAATTCAAGTCATACAGAAAGTAAAAACCTGGGAATGTAATAAGAGAAGACAGTACGTATCAAGAGAGAGGAAAAGAAAGCAGCAGCAGCTGAAATGAGGAAGAGGAGGAGGTGGTTCCAATGCTAGCAGAGCAGTAGAAAGAGTTTTAACCTTTATAAATGTTGACCGAAATCTGCTTGCTGAGAAATACTGTGCAGTCACAACAAAAGCCAATCGAGCAGGAGAGAACAGGGGGAGGCGGGTGGCATGGACACACGCTCTGACAGGTCATGTTTTCAATGAACAAGTTCCAAAGGCAGCAACCACCAGAGGGTAACAAGGAACTAACCAGAGGGCATGAGGACACAAAAACTGCATCAGTTACAAGCTCTACCAGCTACTGGAACATCTCTCAGGACCTTTTTTTTCTGTACCTCCTACACATCTTTTCCTGAATTTCTCTTTATTCTTCCTTCCTGTATTTTTCTAACTACCCTCTCTCCTCATTATTATTTATTTCATATGCAGGGTTAAATCAATTAGGTCAGCAAATGTTTGCATATTCTTCCATCACACCCCGCAGTACATAATCCATAGCAATCAGAGCACAAACACGGCTGCTCCGCCTCAGGCAAGTACACCCTGTGGTCTCCCTTTTAAAAATGAAAAATGGGAACCAACTCACAACTGCCACCTCATCTGTATCTCCCCAACTCTCATGCTATGGTGTGTCAATAAGACTTCCCAACAATATTGCGACATCAATCTTGTCCATCACTGCCACTTTGGACTTTGTATTAATAGCACAACTCATACATAACAAACACTGCAAACTAACAAACCCAACCATTCTTAACATAGGAATGTCTTTCAGAGGTGGAAATTAAAACCTTATAGACAAGAGCTTAATGCAAATTTTGGGTTTGCAATGTGTGCCTCACTTCACAGCATAAATTATTGAGTACAAAACAAGCAACCAGCGATTATCTGTGGCTGCAATTATAGCACAAGCATCAACATCCTTATAAGTATTGCCCTGAGGCGGGGATGCGAGTATCAACAACATACCTAATGAAGGGAACCCAACCCCAACCATGAAAATAAAAATAAAAAACTAACAAAATCGATACAGAAACCAACAGACTGAATTAGTGTTCAAAGAATAAATGTAATTTCCATCTGTTGTTTCAGACACATTTATCAGCTGCTTGTGTGTGCTTGTTTTGTGTGTGTGTGTGTGTGTGTGTGTGTGTGTGTGTGTGTGTGTGTGTGTGTGTGTGTGTGTGTGTGTGTGTGTGTGTGTGTGTGTGTGTGTGTGTGTGTGTGTGTGTGTGTGTGTGTGTGTGTGCGAGAGATATAATTAAGAGAAAGAGACAATGTGAGTGACTTTTGTTCTGTTGGGTTCACTGTCTCCGTGTGCTCTGTTTATTGCTAAACTAATGAGCTGTGATAGAACAGAAATTCAAACCCACTGACTACCGAAGTTACCATAATACATTTTGGTTCCAGTCATTCACTCCTTCAAGATGAACAGACAGCCCTCAAATAAAACAAATTCATGTTAAAGACATGAAAAAGCACATTTAGCTTGACTGATTAGGTACATAGACAGTGCACAGCCATAAACTGTATATTTAAAAAAAAAATCCGCTAGGAATGACAGTAATATGATACCAGGGAAAGAAAACAACAATCCCACACTTCAGCTTATTGTATGTATAGGCTCAATCATTTAGACTTATACCACTTTTAGACATCACAAACTGGTATAGTGAGTGCAGGTCTATTGCAAGTCTAATGACACATGTTCATCCTGCAGCGGACCCATTCATATCTGACTGTTGCACAGTAGACACATCTGTGCTCTTACATGTCACATAAAAGGCAGGTTCAATCCGTGTCCGCAACAGCATTTTAACACGTGACAGCTCAGCCAGGCACTGCATCTGACATCCAAGATAAAGGAATGTTGTCTCTTCTCCGAGGAATAAACATGGAAGGTGTCGTCACGCCTCACAGTACAACCAGTCCTGATTGCAAACCACACTAAGCATCTCGTGCAATAATTGACCCGCATCTAACCCGGATCGAGAAGGATGGCTGGTTGACGTGGGCTGACCCATATGTAGCTAGATTCGACACAAGTCTAAAGACTGGATTCATTCTTGGCCGGCTTTGACGCGGCACCGGAGCTGATCACGGTCATTCTAGACAATTCCTCAGATTCCATAATACTTTCAGTTTCAGAAGCAACTCTCCTCTCTGTTCTGTTAAAAAAAAAAAAAGAAGCAATTTGTCTTGACGGAAGTAATGTGCATCACTCTCAAGGTCTGAATGAGGTATTAAGTAGGCTACAATTGGGTGTCTTCACCTGTGTATTTGGTGCATTAATGTTCTATTTAAATTTCGGTTGATGAAGGCATATCTGCATATTTAACCAACACGCATAACAACATAAAAATGCACCTTTTCTGTGATGATCCGATCCACACACTGTTTTCCTGTCAAAGGGAGGCTGCATTTGTCCAATATCTTGTGTTTTCCTCCCTGAAAGAAAAGAGCAGTTGGTTAAATGAAAGGTTATGTATTCACTTTAGCCAGTTAACTGTGTCAGTGACTTCAAATAATGTCTTAATTCTTTTGGGGATGCAGCTTAAATTTTAATATATTCAGGGATGCAGCTGGTTATGTACAGTCATCCTAAAGGATATACAGCACATACTCCAGATGAGTGTGTCTCAGTTTCCCCGGCAGGCATCTTTAAGAAAGACACACGCATCCAAATGCCTCCAACGCTGGCTCAAAAGCGCACATCATACCCGCACCCAACTGCCGCCCCCACCTTCCCTGTCATGAATGAATACAGGCTTGAGGGCAGTAAATTTATGCTCACCTGCTGCACCATCTGGACTATAGCTGGGCGCCAGACAGCGCTCCATTAGCAAAAACAGCATGCTTCTGTGAATGCAGAATGTTACGCTGCCCTTGCATCATATCGGCCTGGACTTTCTAAAAGTAAACCAATTCAGTTGCATTGCCTACTGCTATAGTCAGAAGCCCTGTGGGGTTATTCATTACTTGCTGCAGCACCAGTCAAACTAATCAGCTCTTCCCGAAACACAGAGCGCAGTTCTCGACTTCTACTTAAATTAGCTGAAGACGAAGAAACAGGAGATGGCTTGTGTGCAGAACCTCATCAGGATGAGCCTGGTGCTCTCTGGTAAAGAGGCATTGAGCAATCCATTAACAGAATTATCCTTAATCAGCCATAACATTCACATTCATTACTGTAGGAAGAAGATACAAGGCACACTGGTGCAGGTTCTAACATGGGAAAAGGAAATTGCCAATTCAAATTGGTCTGGACTCCAAATACAGCAAAGGAGTCTTTTGAGGGGATTTATGAAGGCAATGTTGGTTAGACCATGCACAATAAAACTCCGTACTTAAACTCTTAAATGCATACACACCTTAGCTGAGTGCTCCATGGTGACCACCACCTTGGTTCCAGCGCTAGCCACCAAATCCATGGCTCCTCCCATTCCCTTCACCATCTTTCCCTGAGAATGGAAAATTAAAAACAACAATTGAAGCACAATCCAAACCCAACAGTTCAATCTACACCAAATACACCAAAACAGAATAATGGTAAACAACAGTGACTTAAGGGGACGGGAAGACACGGCAGCAATATTCTACCCATTTAAAGTAGCTCTTAAAAAACAAATCCTGCTCCATCAAAAATTTCGGGCGGGGCGATATGGACAAAATCAAATATCACAATATTTTGAGCAAATAACTTGATATTGTTGTTGCAACTACTTTGTTTTCACAAAATATTTACGCAGAGATTTTTGATAAATAATAATCTGTAATGTGAATATAAAGATTAAGTGATACATGACTAAACATTGATACATCGCCCAGCCCTCATCAAAAATACATAAAAGTTTACAAAACTGCTTTGTGTCTTTGGTGAGACAATATCTTCTAATGCTTTGTGCTCAGTAAAGCCTTACTTCATCCCTGCAATAAGCAAGACCCTGAAAAACTCCACACACATGGACACAGTGAACAGGAGGAAGACATACAAGTGGATCTTCAGCATTAGAAAAATACAGTGAGGCTACAGTGGCAACACTGTAAAAGGTTTGCCAATTAATGATGATAAAATGTCCACCCAAGCAATCCAGAGTATGCTGAAAGAGTCAATATTGTTCGAGGTTACTAAAACATATTAGATTTAAGCATAATTGAGAAGAGGAGGCAATGAAGCAGTTAGACAGAGTTTAAGAAACAAAAGAGTGAAATGCAAAATAGAGCTCACAGATTTCAAACGTTTCCAGTTTAACAAATCTAAACCACATTTTTTAGAGGAGAGAAAGAAGGCAATCAAACCCAGAACCCAGTATAAGATTCCCCTATATTGCAAAACTTAACATTATCAACTATTAATTGGGACCGTTGCTTCATTATACTTTATAAATATACAAGCCTTTGAGGGGTTCTGCTCTAGAAATGGCTCTCAAAGCCATACCTTTGAAGAAAATGCCTGGATGGTTTGTGAAAGATTTGTGTTGCTAGCAAACAGACAAACATCCACATCAATAAATATTCAGGGAGTTCAGTCTCTTATTTTAGGCAGAAGAACATAATGACAACAGCAAAGAAATGAGACCAGTGCAGAGAGCAGGCAGGAAGGTGTTTTGCACTGAAGCAATCTCAAGTGTTCACTTTTCTACCTTTTAAATTAGGTTTTGTAATAAGATGGTCAAAGTAGGGGCTTTAAAACATGCCTGGATGCTCCTGTGTAGAAACCCAGCACACTAAAGCTTTGTCAAGTCACAATTCAGTGAGTAAGTAAATACTCGTTTTCTTCAGTTAAAATACAATCATAGTAAGTTTGTATTTTCAAAAGCAAACCAAGAAAGGTACTTTAAAAAAGCAATCTGAAAGATCATCACCACAACAGAATTGCCAGCTGGGCGAAAAAATTGTCTCGAAGTCCCGCACAGTTCCCAGAAAAGAAGGTTTCTAAATAAGGAGGGCTAACATGTAGATATGGCCACAGGGCGACGGCTGCGTAACGGAATTAGAAACCCATTTCCTCATCAATCATGTGAAGAGCCTGTTTTGCTCTCTGCTCAATAACCAGAGGATATATATGCCAAGTGTGGTGGATCATAAGGATACTGTCTGCCTCTGGGGAGGACAGCTGGGTTGAGGAGATATCAACTGAGAACAGCAGGAGCTTTGGGAGGGGGGAATGAGGAAGTGGGGAAGAGCATATAGAGTATGGAAGAGGCTGCATTTAATTTCCTATACTTCACTTTATTATCTGAAAGAACCACAAATGACAAGCTTATCAAAACCTTTAAATAAAACCACCAATAGCTATTTTATTAAAATAGTATTTAAACGTTTAATCTACAAACACAATCTTTCAATGACCCTTTTTTTTTTTTTGCCTTCAGCATTTTCATTCAGCACACAGCCACTTTTACGATGAAACTTCAAAAGGAAAACTGTACTTTTTCATATGATCAATGTTAATGCACTTTATGACAGCCACTGGGCTGGGTGGTGTGTGCACAGTCCTTAAAGGATAACACTGTCTGACCAAATAGTAGCAAATCAGGATTTAAAGCTGCCGCCTGAGCTAGAGACCTCCTAATGTACTCCAGCTACGAACTGGACTGCTGTTGATCAAAGAACAGATCTGTTTTCTAGATGACAACCAGACTAGTGTTAAAAAGTAGCCTGGTTATGATCAGTACAATCAATCCATCAGTGCAATGATGAATGTTTGAGGGAAATTACAAAATAATCTAGATCAATTAAACATCTACTGGAACCATCTTTGACTATAAAAATGAATGAGCTGTATATTTCTGGCTACTGAAACTAAAACTATTAAAGGCAATACTTTTTTGAACGAATGCGAGCTTTGCGATAAAATGATGCAGCCAAAGAGCAGTTTAGCTTAAATCAGTCCTTAAATAAGTGTGTATGAAGGTACGCATATGGTGAAATGGCTCACTAATGCTTCTGACCTTGGTAAATATGAAATACTGTGATGCAATAACATTGTTGTGGAGATTTGCAGACAGGTTGGGGCTCTGTTGCTAAGTGAGCACTGTCAGTGACCTATATTACTGCGAGGACTGGCATTTGCTTCTCTGATTTACAGCTTTGGATGTGGTAATCTGAGCCAGCTTTGATCAAAACTGCTCTGATCAAAACTGCTTTGTGCAGAAAAATTCAAATGTATCTTTATCTGTACACTACGTGTGTGATGAAAAACAAATTTATAAAATAGTACTTTGGAATAAGATGATAATCTATTCCATCCTGCTCACTAAAAGGTATTTATTCAAACAAGCTGTAACTTTATGTTGATTGTCTTCTGATGTTTTCTGGCAGGACTAAGCTGCTCTGCTTTGGTAAACCTCTTCACCTGCACCCAAAAATGGAACTATTCATGACTACCTGCCTGTCACTATTGGAGGCATCCCAGTTTTGGAGCTAAGTATTTTGCAAAAACAATGCAGGAAATATGGGTGTTGCCATACCATCTGGCTTTTGACCAGATGCTGACACAAATGGAACAGATACATTTTCAGAACAATATCCGTGGAAAGAAATATCCTCTGCCAGCGACAGCAGAGTAATTTAATCATTTCATTAACAAGACTGAGATTATATTAACCTTGCTGGTCCAACTGAACCCACACAGGTTTATAATTTCCACACCACACTGATGTGTGTCCATTTGCCTGCTGTAATCTGAGCTCCACAGGGGCACTATTGACAGTGTATATCTAAGACACATTTTCATTAGCAGAAACACATAAAAACATGAAAATAAGCTGAGACATCCATCTTCTGAACAGTGATAACTGTTGCTCAGCTGCTCAAATAAAATCCTGGTGGCACATTCATGCATATTATTTGGGAAAACCTTTTTTATTGTTGCATAATGCATTACAGAACCCCTAATTTCATTCAAATTGCAAAGCTGTTAAAGGTAGATCTGAAATTTTCAAAAGTACGTCTATATTAATGTTGTAGCTTGTATTTCACTACTTCACATTTGACCCTGTAATGAGAGAACTTGTTACCAATGTTATTTTTCTTTAAAAATCCACTTTGCTTTTTTACTGGCTTACTGAACTATCTCTTTAAAAAATAATCCTTGCCAGAGGCAGATATACTGTAGCCTACACATATGCTAATTAAACAAGCATTAAAGAAGATGACAGCGATGGAACACCAATTCACATAATAGCCATAAAAGTGAGTAATAATGTGGGGGGATGCAGGACGCAGTATCAGTTGTGCAGAACCCAGATAATACATCACTTCTTAAAGTTGAAGTTTTGCTAAGATGACACCTATATTAATATGTAATAGCAGATACAATGACACAATCAGTCCCACTCAACCACGTTTCACTGTGAGACCCCCAAAGGCAACCAAGGCCCTATTACTATTAGATATATTATAAGATTAAGTATGAAACAGCAATAAAACTGCAGTGCATAACACACTGCCGATCTCTCTGTACAGGTAAATGGGGTCAAACAAGTGTAGCAATCAAAACAAACTCTGGATGCAAAAGGTACAACTTCCTCTATTCTTTAAGTGTACAAATAAAAATAAAATAAAAAAATTTGTTGCCATTTTATCCATTACAAGTCAAAAGGATCAATTCAGAAGGCAGCTGCTCACACATGGGTGAAATTGAAAATTGAAAATATGCTCTTGTGGCAATAAAGAATGAGAGAAGCATATGGGAAGCATACTTTGACTAGCACTGTATTTTTCTTACACTAAAGTGGTTTGTGTTGCCATGACAACAGAATGTAATTTTCTCATTCATTTTGCGAGTGTCCATTCAGTGGAAGAAACACCACAGAAAATGACCCCTTTATCCATCCAAGAGTTCCCACTTACCAACTGGCTTCCTTTCTATCCCGCTCCAATTCTTTGACAATCTCCACTGTCTGATACAAATGGCTCTCTATTTAATAACATAGTGACGGACTGCCACAAGCCTTCGTTACCCAGACAACTAATGACAAGATTCAGAGAGAGGAAACTGATAGGAAGACAATGGACACTGTTCAAAGTGACTGAAAAACACAACTGTTTACAGTGTGGAACTGGTGAGAACAGTGCAATCTACCATCAAAAATGACCCAGACTACTTTAGCAGCCCAGCCAGGTAGATTAACATCCGCAGAGGTAAATAAAGTCATTCTGTTTCAATGTGGTAAATTATAATTATATAGGACGCCTTATTTCACTTTTCAAAATAACTAGTTTTAGGCCACATGCAATAACTGAATCTATTTGCGCAGCCACAGAACTACTGATCATTTGCATGAGGCGTTTAAGGAACATCAGTACATTGTTGCAGATTGCGTGCATGTGATTCATTGAGGGGATATCTGGAAATTGTGGAATTTACAAATAGTCGGCATTAGATTATAGTAGATTATAGCTACAGAAAATAACCTAGGTTACACTCTCCCCCTCTAAATGAATAAGTCTCTGCATGCACATCGGTCACAAGCATCCACCCGCACAAGTCAATTCTCAAACTGTGGGAAACATTGGACCTCATCATGAGCACTTGAGCCAGTAACTGCATTTTAATAGTAAGTAGCTCCAACTAGCACTTTAAGCTTAAGTAGCACTTAGGCTGCAGTTATACTGAGCCTCCAGGGGTTTGGAGTATATGTCTGATGTAGGGCTTGTGTTAAATTTAGTTGTTTTTTTAATTCAGTTTTGTCAACTACATAGCTGCAGCATAAATGAATTGTATTTCACTTAACAGTCATGCCATTTTGTGCTCTATCCCTCATGGGATTATAACACAACTTTACACCCTTACCAATACAATTGCCTAAAAGGAAACAATTTCCACAGGCTGGTCACATGCTATTTCAGGTAACCATTACACAAAGAAAAGTAATACATTGTCAAAATTTTCATGATAAATCATCATAATCATCATCTACTCATTACTGATGCAAAGTTTTCTTCCGAAGTCCCTATGAATTTCTTTAATAAGATGCTATATTTAGAATTCTCTTTTTCAAACACCCATTTTAGCCCTTGTGATATGCAAACAACAATAAGCATATTAATATGGCCAAAAAAACAAAAAAACAAGATGAGATATATTTTTCATTTTTACTAAATTGCACACTGCACAAATTCAACTCTCTCCTTCCAATCCATTTAAATATCTCTTGTGATTGCTAGAATTCCAGCAAACCAAGAAAAGAAAAAAGAAAAAAACAGTATGGAAACACAACAAATTTGTGTAAACATTTTTGGGATAAGCAAGAAGCCGCAGGGAGCCAAATCTGGTGAAAAAGGGTGGTGGCAAGCAACTATTGTGTTACAACATGTTACCAACTAAATACAATATGTACCGTAATCAAAATGGATTCACATTGTGGGCAATTCACTCTCAAAGAAGCCATCAGTGTGTTTATTGAGTCTGTTAATCAGAGGGCACATTCATTTCTGGGTAAAATAATTAAAGCTGCAGATATTCTGGTGGGTGATGTGTTCACCTGCTGAGGTTATTGCCTGTACGTGCAGAACAGCAGTGTGCAATTTGAAACAACACTGTTCTGTCAAAATTCCTGCTCTATACAAGTAAGACTCCTTTTGTGGAATAGCACTATTTATTAGTGTACTACGAGAAGTATGTAATTTGGAATACAGCACGACACTTACCAACGACCTAGTAACAGAGGCAATTTCTAGTCCTTTTTATTGCTTTCTAGAGATTGCTTCTCAAACTGAATAAATACACCACATAGAAACATAAAACTGCTTACTCTATCTTGTTGTAAGCAAGATATCCGCTGAAAACGGATAACTATGGACTCATTTATTTATACGATTTTAGCCCCATCCCATGTGTTAAAACCAAATCGGTCAAGCCAGGCGCCGCTAGGATAGGGAGTTCAAACATGGATATCTTAATAAAAATGTAGTGCGGCTGCCGGTTAGAAATCTGTGAGGACGTACATATGTGGGGACACGCTGTGCATCTCCTGTGAAACTGCTGGGAGCCCCCTACGTTTAGGTCAACCTGATAAAGGTATAGTAGCTAAATGATAAAGTAGCACAAATCCAAAATGACATCCTTTATTATATTACCCCTTTCTCGCCATCTTTTGTTTTTCCAGATGTTTCAGGCTGAGTGGAGATGCAAAAGCGTTTCAAAGCCCTCGACTGGAAATTGTTCATCGGTATTTTGCATATTAAAAGCATTCAAAATCCACATAATCATGCTGAGAGTGCTGTATCCCCAACTCCTACGTAAAACATTTCCAATTTCACGCCGTGCACCCATCTTAATAATTTTCATTATCACAAAAGGCGGGAAACGTAATTCTCTTCATCCATCCTTTCAAAAGAGAGGATAATGAAGATTGAGGCGTAGGTGAATACAGAGGTATGTGTGCCTGCGTTGCTGCATTATTTCGCTGTTCAAATTGTCCAATACTAGACTGACCAAACAAGATAAACCCTCTGCTTCTGAGCAGCTCCACTGCAGAGCTTCAATATCTGAAAACAGGCTTAATTAGCAATTTAGATGGACAAACAAACACGACTGAAAAGGTCAAATGAAAATCAATGAAGTTACAAAATTAAAAAAATCATGCTCAATGACTATTCTTATGCATACAGCTGCCTTACTTATAATAATATATTATAATAATAGATAATTACCATATGTTTACCATGTTTTATTCTCAAAGTCAGTACATGGGAACACATGAAACCACCCGGTTGCTTAGAAGAGATGCTTCTATAAAAGGCTAAGACAGTCTTGTATGTACCCTTCAGTTGAGCAGAAAACAGCTGTGTGCCGCAGGGCATTCTGGTTGAACCCTCACACACTGTGAACAAGCTTTTAATGGGTTCATGACCTTAGTAATCACAGAGGAGGAGTGGGGCCACTGTGGCTTT